>NW_021703772.1:49767182-49768920 GCF_005190385.1 Monodon monoceros | reverse complement strand
CATGAAGGGGCTTCAGCAGAGGAGAATTCAGCATAGAACTGGGGCAAAGGTTGCCAGAGTCCAAACTTTAGTTGGTTGAAGTCACGAGGGCCAGAAAAGGTCAGCACCATCATTCCTCAGGTTCCCACTGACCAGTCTGAGGTCTTAGCTGGTAGTCTCCATCCTCCACCTGGGTGAGGACCTTAGTTACTACAGAACTCAAAGATATGTATCAGAATCTTATGTATGTCCCTTGAGGAGGAACTAGGACTTTATTTTATCTCTGAACTATTGTTTCATGACTGCTTTTCCTTTGTTCCTGCACTCCTTTGTTCCCTTACGATCATTAATTACTGAGACCTGTTCAGGGGCAAGTGTTGTTGCCAGGCTTAGATCACGAAATGGCTTATGTCTAAAATGGCTTCTCATGTCAAGAAAACCATCCCTGGTTCTCTTTCTCTAGAGACCCCCTACTCTATCAGCGTACATAACTACCCTACTTTAAGGTAGATATGAACATAAATGAATCATAGATTTTAGAATATCTGCAACAACCATATTGTGATATGGAAATATCTATGATTTCTATTGGTGACAAAGTCATAAGGACTTTAATACCATTGTGGTTCATTGCCTCATAATTTCAGGAAATGATAAATTTCATTTAGAGTTCAGTGAAAATAAAAATGTTACTTTTTCCAATCCACATTCACTGATCCCCTGAATTTTATCCACAGTTCTCTTGGGGGTCTGTGTATCCAGGTGAAGATTGCACTTAAGTATTTGGACAATAACAAAATCTAGAGAAGGTCCTTGAACAAATCATGTGTACCATGACCTAGGAATTTCTCTGATTCTTCTTTTCAATGGCAAATGAAATGACCCATAGGAATTTTGAAGTCCTTTGAAGTTTTGCATAAACTTTTCCTAGAAAGCCATTATCTTTATCTGTCACCAACCTTGTCACTTCTCTGCATCCTCTGTTTGGAGTAACCTTGGAAATGGTGGCACAAGCATGGGCAGGGAATTTTAATAAAAGGTACATCATATTGTAACAAGAAAGCTATTGGTGATTTTTAAAAAATACTGAGTCTGGAATGTGCAAATCTGGGAGCTAAACTGTCAATATCAGGCAATACAAACGCCAAGAGATTTAAAGTTAAGAAAAAGTATTTAAATAATCGCCTACTAAAATTTTAGTCTCTGTAAAAAACATCTTTGTGAAAACATAATACCCCTTTTAGAAACCATAATTCACTTACATAATCCCTTTAAAAGGGAATATTGTCCAAGTCTTACATGATGGAGAGAAAATTATTCTTTAGTTATTGCTCAGTTCAGTTTTTTATTTAAATCAATTCATTGCTTCTACCACTAAATATAACTAAGATACAAAGTTGCCTCTAGAATTACTTCCTCCAGGTTTTATGTAACAGCATGTTGTGTAGGAGGCTTAGTTCATGCTGTTTGTTTATATCACCCTAAACA
The DNA here is from genome assembly GCF_005190385.1 of Monodon monoceros. Lineage (NCBI taxonomy): Eukaryota > Metazoa > Chordata > Mammalia > Artiodactyla > Monodontidae > Monodon > Monodon monoceros. The sequence goes on along the minus strand of NW_021703772.1, from coordinate 49,767,453 downwards.
ATGATCTGTTATTTTTAAGAGCCAGTATTAAATATTTGGAAATATAAAGCTATATAAATTATGAATTATATAAATTATACATATGCAATTTTACTTTTCCCACCATAGTCATCAAATATGTCATTAAGAAATTAACAATATGTTATGAAATAAAGCAAAACTCTTATGCTATTTTACTGTTGCTCCTTAAAGCATTTTGGTTGGATATAATGGAATTTTCTTTCTTTCTTTCTTTCTTTCTTTCTTTCTTTCTTTCTTTCTTTCTTTCTTT
>NW_021703772.1:49630365-49767172 GCF_005190385.1 Monodon monoceros | reverse complement strand
TTTCTTTCTTTCTTTCTTTCTTTCTTTCTTTCTTTCTTTCTTTCTTTTCTTTCTTTCTTTCTTTCTTTCTTTCTTTCTTTCTTTCTTTCTTTTCTTTCTTTCTTTCTTTCTTCCTTCCTTCCTTTCTCTCAGCATTGTTAAATATTAGAAAGAAGGAAGATATATTTTTCTTTAAAGGTCATTAAAAACCTCTTCTATCCTAGGTGATTTGAGAGTCCCCCTCTTAATGAAGGTAGTGAGTTGTTCTAGATCACTTTTCGGTGCCTTGCATGGCCAGTTAATTTATGATTCTAGGTCCTGATGTACAAAAGCAGTTTGGTATGCTGATGTGCAAATGATCTGGCTTGAATGAATTATAGCAAAGCATTCTCCATGTTTTAGTATTTTTTTTCTCTTATAAAAAGGGATTCATTTTCAGAGAGAGAATGAGGGACAATTATTAGTGTTTGCCCAATATTTCATGAAATGAAAAGAAATTGAAAAAGCAAATTTCATACTTACTGTTGAAAATTGCTCTGGTGGTATTGACATGTTATTTTGTCTTTCCCTCTATTATGGAGCTTTGTTTCTTCAACAGCATTAAAAGTTACCAAAAGAGTAATTTTGGTGTTAGGACTAGAGAAACACATCTGTTCTTCTGGGACCAGAACTCTAAGGTGATTAGTGCTCCGGGGATGTATGAAACCAGTGTAATGTTTTGCCTTTGCATGAGAAATCACCTTCTTCAAAACCTGAAAATCCCTACAGAGTTATGACTAACCTAGCCCACTGCGGGTATGGAGGGCTGTGGAGAAGATGGTATCACACTGGGAAAGAGATAATTGTGAAGGCCAGCAAAGTTTTAGAAGACAGACTGCTTGGGTGGAAAGAGAAACATTAAACAGAAATACAATGTAAATACAATAAAGGTATCTCTGGATAAATTGAAGAGTAAAATCATAATAGGCTAATGGCTCAAGACCCAGGAACAGACTGAAAATTGGGGGATGATACATTCTGATCCTGGCACTGTGATTAGCTCACCATGTGTGCCTGTATAGGCAAATCACTTCACATCTGAGATTCAGTTGCTGCATCTGAATGAGTTCAGAGGTGACAGCATACCTAATGGGCATAGGCATATTTGCTTTCGTCTTATGGAGTCTCTCACTTAATTGGGACATCAGGAGAAACACCATTACTTCCTTACAGCTTTCTGTGTTCATTGCTACTACCTCCCCCAATCTCATTCACATTTGAAATTTCAGGAACTGAAACTAGAGGCATCTTACATAATAATTATTCTGTTGAAATCTATTCACCTGGATAAGTTGGAATAGAAAACATTGCCACCTTCAATCACTTTGACCTCACCCAAAACTGCTGGACATCAAGATAGACTCTATCTCCAGACCCTCCAAGAGACAGGTTCTCACCATGTGACTACTTTGGGGACCAAGTCGACTCCTGGCAGGTACAGTGATGCCTTTATTCCTCTTTTTCTCAAATTCTTAAAATGCACTTCCAACTGATACCATGGAACAACCTGGAAACTCATGTGTATTTGAAATACGAACATCCATACCCTGGCTTCTTTATTCTCACAGGGCCAGAAATACTTGGCAAAAGCAAAACCCCCAAACCAGCCAAACAAGCAAAGAAGGCAGTGGGGGTAGTATGGGGATGATGAATATTCTCTTGAGTTTTATCTGTAGCTTCTGTGCTATGTGACTTTCTTCCCCTTTCTGCTCATCATAGATTTCTTAGATTTTCCAGCTTTTTCTTCTTAAGTCAGGATTAATTTTTCTTGCTTTAACTTTCAAGCTTATTTATTTATTATTTAAAATACTATTTAAGATCACACAAATTTTTTTTATCTTTGGTTTGTTTTTTTGTTTCTGCGGTACACAGGCCTCTCACTGTTGTGGCCTCTCCCGTTGCGGAGCACAGGCTTCGGATGCGCAGGCTCAGCGGCCATGGCGCACGGGCCCAGCCGCTCCGCGGCATGTGGGATCCTCCCGGACTGGGGCACGAACCCGCTTCCCCTGCATTGGCAGGCAGACTCTCAACCACTGCGCCATCAGGGAAGCCCGCTGTTGTCTTTTTGTTTCATAATTTCTTCTTCACTTTTTTCAGGCAAGTTTTTCTTTAATACATCTCTTTATTTTTTTTTCAACATCTTTATTGGAGTATAATTGCTTTACAATGGTGTGTTAGTTTCTGCTTTATAACAAAGTGAATCAGCTATACATATACATATATCCCCATATCTCCTCCCTCTTGCATCTCCCTCCCTCCTGCATCTCCCTCCCTCCATCCCTATCCCACCCCTCAAGGTGGTCACAAAGCACAGAGATGATTTCCCTGTGCTATGCAGCTGCTTCCCACTAGCTATCTATTTTGCATTTGGTAGTGTATATATGTCCATGCAACTCTCTCACTCCATCCTAGCTTAACCTTCCCCCTCCCCGTGTTCTCAAGTCCATTCTCTACGTCTGCGTCTTTTTTTGTTGTTGTTGTTGTTGCTGTACGCGAGCCTCTCACTGCTGTGGCCTCTCCCGTTGCCGAGCACAGGCTCCGGACGCGCAGGCTCAGCGGCCATGACTCACGGGCCCAGCCGCTCCGCAGCATGTGGGATCCTCCCGGGCCGGGGCACGAACCCGCGTCCCCTGCATCGGCAGGCGGACTCTCAACCACTGCGCCACCAGGGAAGCCCCTACGTCTGCGTCTTTATTCCTGTCCTGCCCCTAGGTTCTTCAGGCCCATTTTGGTATTTTTAGATTCCATATATATGTGTTAGCATACAGTATTTCTTTTTCTCTTTCTGATTTACTTCACTCTGTGTGACAGACTCTAGGTCCATCCACCTCACTACAAATAACTCAATTTTGTTTCTTTTTATGGCTGAGTAATATTCCTTGTATATATGTGCCACATCTTCTTTATCCATTCATCTGTTGATGGACATTTAGGTTGCTTCCATGTCCAGTGTATTGTAAATAGAGCTGCAGTGAACATTGTGGTACATGACTCTTTTTGAATTATGGTTTCCTCAGGGTATATGCCCAGTATTGGGATTGCTGGGTCATATGGTAGTTCTAATTTTAGTTTTTTAAGGAACCTCCATACTGTTCTCCATAGTGGCTGTATCAATTTACATTCCCAACAGTGCAAGAGGATTCCCTTTTGTCCACACCCTCTCCAGCATTTATTGTCTGTAGATTTTTTTTTTTTTTTTTTTGAGGTACGTGGGCCTCTCACTGTTGTGGCATCTCCCGTTGCGGAGCACAGGCTCCGGATGCGCAGGCTCGGCGGCCATGGCTCACGGGCCTAGCGGCTCCACTGCATGTGGGATCTTCCCGGACCGGGGCACAATCCCGTGTCCCCTGCATCGGCAGGCGGACTCTCAACCACTGCGCTGCCAGGGAAGCCCCTGTCTGTAGATTTTTTGAAGATGGCCATTCTGACTGGTGTGAGGTGATACCTCATTGTAGTTTTGATTTGCATTTCTCTAATGATTAGTGATGTTGAGCATCCTTTCATGTGTTTGTTGGCGATCTGTATATCTTCTTTGGAGAAATGTCTATTTAGGTCTTCTGCCCATTTTTGGATTGGGTTGTTTGTTTTTTCATATTGAGCTACATGAGCTGCTTGTAAATTTTGGAGTTTAATCCTTTGTCAGTTGCTTCATTTGAAAATATTTTCTCCCATTTTGAGGGTTGTCTTTTTGTCTTGTTTATGGTTTCCTTTGCTATGTAAAAGCTTTTAAGTTTCATTAGGTCCCATTTGTTTATTTTTGTTTTTATTTTCATTTCTCTAGGAGGTGGGTCAAAAAGGATCTTGCTGTGATTTATGTCATAGAGTCTTCTGCCTATGTTTTCTTTTAAGAGTTTTATAGTGTCTGGCCTAACATTTAGGTCTTTAATCCATTTTGAGTTTATTTTTCTGTATGGTGTTTGGGAGTGTTCTAATTTCATTCTTTTACATGTAGCTGTACAGTTTTCCCAGCACCACTTATTGAAGAGGCTGTCTTTTCTCCTTTGTATATTCTTGCCTCCTTTATCAAAAATAAGGTGACCATATGTGCATGAGTTTATCTCTGGGCTTTCTATCTTGTTGCATTGATCTATATTTCTGTTTTTGTGCCAGTTCCTTACTGTCTTGATTACTGTAGGTTTGTAGTATAGTCTGAAGTCCAGAAGCGTGATTCCTCCAGTTCCATTTTTCTTTCTCAAGATTGCTATGGCTATTCGGGGTCTTTTGTTTTTCCATAGAAATTGTGAAATTTTTTGTTCTAGTTCTGTGAAAAATGCCATTGGTAGTTTGATAGGGATTTCACAGAATCTGTAGATTGCTTTGGGTTGTATAGTCATTTTCACAATGTTGATTCTGCCAATCTAAGAACATGGTATGCCTCTCCATCTGTTTGTATCATCTTTAATTTCTATCATCAGTGTCTTATAGTTTTCTCCACAGAGGTCTTTGTCTCCTTAGGTAGGTTTATTTCTAGGTATTTTATTCTTTTTGTTGCAGTGGTACATGGGAGTGTTTCCTTAATTTCTGTTTCAGATTTTTCTTCATTAGTGTACAGGAATGCCAAAGATTTCTGTGCATTAATTTTCTATCCTGCTACTTTACCAGATTCATTGATTAGCTTTAGTAGTTTTACGGTAACATCTTTAGGATTCTCTATGTATAGTATCATGTCATCTGCAAACAGTGACAGGTTTACTTCTTCTTTTCTGATTTGGATTCCTTTTATTTCTTTTTATTCTCTGATTGCTATGGCTAAAACGTCCAAAACTATGTTGAATAATAGTGGTGAATGAGGGCAACCTTGTTTTGTTCCTGATCTTAGTGGAAATGGTTTCAGTTTCACCATTGAGAGTGATGTTGACTGTGGGCTTGTCATATATGGCCTTTATTATGTTGAGGAAAGTTCCCTCTATGCCTACTTTCTGGAGGGATTTTTATCATAAATGGGTGTTGAATTTTGTCAAAAGCTTTTTCTGCATTTATTGAGATGATCATATGGTTTTTATCCTTCAGTTTGTTAATATGGTTTATCACATCGGTTGATTTACATATATTGAAGAATCCTGGCATTCTTGGGATAAACCCCACTTGATGTATGATCCTTTTAATGTGCTGTTGGATTCTGTTTGCTACTATTTTACTGAGGATTTCTACATCTATGTTCATCAGTGTTATTGGCCTGTAGTTTTCTTTTTTTGTGACATCTTTGTCTGGTTTTGGTATCAGGGTGATTGTAGCCTTGTAGAATGAGTTTGGGAGTGTTCCTCCCTCTGCTATATTTTGGAAGATTTTGAGAAGGATAGGTGCTAGCTCTTCTGTAAATGTTTGATAGAATTCACCTGTGAAGCCATCTGGTCCTGGGCTTTTGTTTGTTGGAAGATTTTTAGTCACAGTTTCAGTTTCAGTGCATGTGATTGATCTGTTTATATTTTCTATTTCTTCCTGGTATAGTCTCAGAAGGTTTTGCTTTTCTAAGAATTTGTCCATTTCTTCCAGGTTGTCCATTTTATTGGCATAGAGTTGCTTGTAGTAATCTCTCATGATCCTTTGTATTTCTGCAGTGTCAGTTGTTACTTCTCCATTTCATTTCTAATTCTATTGATTTGAGTCTTCTCCCCTTTTTTCTTGATGAATCTGGCTAATGGTTTATGAATTTTGTTTATCTTCTCAAAGAACCAGCTTTTAGTTTTACTGATCTTTCCTATTGTTTCCTTTATTTCTTTTTCATTTATTTCTGATCTGATCTTTATGATTTCTTTCCTTCTGCTAACTTGGGGTTTTTTTTGTTCTTCTTTCTCTAATTGCTTTAGGTGTAAGGTTTAGTTTGTTTATTTGAGATGTTTCTTGTTTCTTGAGGTAGGATTGTATTGCTATAAACTTACCTCTTAGAACTGCTTTTTCTGCATCTCATAGGTTTTGGGTCATCGTGTTTTCTTTGTCATTTGTTTCTAGGTATTTTTTGGTTTCCTCTTTGATTTCTTCAGTGATCTCTTGGTTATTTAGTAGTGTAGTGTTTAGCCTCCATGTGTTCGTATTTTTAACAGAATTTTTTTCTGTAATTGATATCTAGTCTCATAGCCTTGTGGTTGGAAAAGATACTTGATACTATTTCAGTTTTCTTAAATTTACCAAGGCTTGATTTGTGACTCAATACATGATCTATCCTGGAGAATGTTCCATGAGCACTTGAGAAGGAAGTGTATTCTGTTGTTTTTGGATAGAATGTCCTATAAATATCAATTAAGTCCATCTTGTTTAGTGTGTCATTTAAAGCTTATGTTTCCTTATTTACTTTCATTTTGGATGAACTGTGCATTGATGAAAGTGGGGTGTCAAAGTTCCCTACTATGATTGTGTTACTGTCAATTTCCCCTTTTATGGGTGTTAGCATTTGCCTTATGTATTGAGGTGCTCTTATGTTTGGAGCATAAATATTTACAATTGTTATATCTTATCTTGGAATCATCCCTGGATCATGTGTACTGTCCTTCTTTGTCTCTTCTAATAGTCTTAATTTAATTTAATTTAATTAATTAATTAATTAATTTATTTATTTGCAGTATGCGGGCCTCTCACTGTTGTGGCCTCTTCCGTTGCGGAGCACAGGCTCCGGATGCGCAGGCTCAGCAGCCATGACTCACGGACCTAGCCACTCCGCAGCATGTGGGATCTTCCCGGATCGGGGCACGAACCCGTGTCCCCTGCATCGGCAGGCGGACTCTCAACCACTGCACCACCAGGGAAGCCCATAGTCTTTATTTTAAAGTCTATTTTGTCTGATATGAGAATTGCTACTCCAGCTTTCTTTTGTTTTCCATTTTCATGGAATATATTTTCCCATCCCCTCACTTTCAGTCTGTATGTGTCCCTAGGTCTGAAGTGGGTCTCTTGTAGACAGCATATATACGGGTCTTATTTTTGTATCCATTCAGCCCGTCTGTGTCTTTTGTTTGGAGCATTTAATCCATTTACATTTAAAGTAGTTATCACTATGTATATTCCTATTACCATTTTCTTAATTGTTTGGGGTTTGTTATTGTAGGTCTTTTCCTTCTCTTGTGTTTCCTGCCTAGAGAAGTTCCTTGGTGGTGCTGAATTCTCTTAGCTTTTGCTTATCTGTAAAGGTTTTAATTTCTCTGTCGACTCTGAATGAGATCCTTGCTGGATAGAGTCATCTTGGTTGTAGGTTTTTCCCTTCATCACTTTAAATATGTCCTGCCATTCCCTTCTGGCTTGCAGAGTTTCTGCTGAAAGATCAGCTGTTAACCTTATGGGGATTCCATTGTATGTTATTTTTTGTTTTTCCCTTGCTGTTTTTAATATTTTTTCTTTGTATTTAATTTTTGATAGATTTTTAATATGTGTCTTGGCGTATTTCTCCTTGGATTTATCCTGTATGGGACTCTGTGTGCTTCCCGCACTTGATTAACTATTTCCTTTCCCATATTAGGGAAGTTTTCAACTATTATCTCTTCAAATATTCTCATAGTCCCTTTCTATTTCTCTTCTTCTTCTCTGGTCCCTATAATTCAAATGTTGGTGCATTTAATGTTGTCCCAGAGGTCTCTATGAATGTCCTCAATTCTTTTCATTCTTTTTCTTTATTCTTCTCTGAGGTAGTTATTTCCACTATTTTATTTTCCACGTCACTTCTCCGTTCTTCTGCCTCAGTTATTCTGCTATTGATGCCTTCTAGAGAATTTTTAATTTCATTTATTGTGTTGTTCATCATTGTTTGTTTGCTCTTTAGTTCTTCTAGGTCCTTGTGAAACGTTTCTTGTATTTTCTCCATTCTATTTCCAAGATTTTGGATCAGATTTACTATCATTACTCTGAATTCTTTTTCAGGTAGTCTGCCTATTTCCTCTTGATTTGTTTGGTTCTTGTGGGTTTTTACCTTGCTCCTTCATCTGCTGTGTATTTCTCTGTCTTCTCATTTTGCTTAACTTACTGTTTTTGGGGTCTGCTTTTTCGCAGGCTGAAGGTTTGTAGTTCCCTTTTTTTTTGGTGTCTGCCCCCAGTGGCTGATGTTGGTTCAGTGGGTTGTGTAGTCTTCCTGGTGGAGGGGACTGGTGCCTGTGTTGTGGTGGTTGAGGTTGGTTCTTGTCTTTCTGGTGGGCAGGGCCGTGTCTGGTGGCATGTTTTGGAGTGTCTGTGACCTTATTATGATTCTAGGCAGCCTCTCTGCTAATGGGCAGCCTCTCTCCTAATTGTTTGGCATAGGGTGCCCAGCACTGTAGCTTGCTGTTCGTTGAGTGGAACTGGGTCTTAGCATTGAGAATGAGATCTCTGGGAGAGCTTTCAGCATTTGATATTATGTGGCGCCAGGAGGTCTCTGGAGCACCAATGTCCTGAACTCGGCTCTCCCACCTCAGAGGCACAGGCCTGACATCCGGCCAGAGCACCAAGACCATGTCAGCCACACAGCTCAGAATAAAAGGGAGAAAAATATAAAGAAAGAAAGAAAGAGAAAAATAAAATAAAATAAAGTCATTAAAATAATAAATTAAAAAATTACTAAAAATAAAAAATTAAAAAGTAATAAAAAAAGAAAGAAAAAAGAAAGAAAGAAAGAAAGAAGAGAGCAACCAAACCAAAAAAACAAATCCACCAATGATAACAAGCACTAATAAGTATAGTAAAAAAACAAAAAAAAAAACCCCAAAATCCCAGACAGAATGCTAGGACAAATAGTAGAAGCAAAGTTATACAGACAAAATCATACAAAGAAGTATACACATATACACTCACACAAAGAAAAAGGAAAAAAAAAATATATCTATATATAAAAAAAAAAGGAAGAGAGCAACCAAATCAATAAGCAAATCTACCAATGACAATAAACTCTAAATACTAAACTAGGATAAACATAAAACCAGAAGCATATTAGATGCATAAAGCAAATCGCAAGTCTACAGTTGCTCCCCAAGTCAACTGCCTCAATTTTGGGGTGATTCTTTGTCTATTCAGGTATTCCAGAGTTTCAGTGTACATCAAGTTGATTGTGGAGATTTAATCCGCTGCTCCTGTTGCTGCTGGGAGAGATTTCCCTTTCTCTTCTTTGTTTGCACAACTCCTGGGCTTCGACTTTGGATTTGGCCCCGCCTCTGTGTGTAGGTCACCTGAGGGCAACTGTTACCCCCCCAGACAGGACGGGGTTAAAGTAGCAGCTGATTAGGGGGCTCTGGCTCACTCAAGCCTGGGGGGAGGGCGAGGTGCAGAATGCGGGGCAAGCCTGCATCGGCAGAGGCCGGTGAGACATTGCAACAGCCTGAGGTTTGCCGTGTGTTCTCCCGGGGAAGTTGTCCCTGGATCACGGGACCCTGGCAGTGGCGGGCTGCACAGGTTTCTAGGAGGGGAGGTGTGCATAGTGACCTGTGCTTGCACACAGGCTTCTTGGTGGCTGCAGCAGCAGTCTTAGCATTTCATACCCATCTCTGGTGTCTGTGCTGATAGCCGCGGCTCGCACCCGTCTCTGGTGCTCTTTTAGGCGGTGCTCTAAATCCCCTCTCCTCGCCCACAGGGAAACAATGGTCTCTTGCCTCTTAGGAAGGTCCAGGCTTTTTCCCGGACTCCCTCCTGGCTAGCAATGTTGCACTAGCCCACTTCAGGCTGTGTTCACGCAGTCAACCCCAGTCCTCTCCCTGGGATCTGACTTCTGAAGCCTGAGCCTCAGCTCCCAGCCCCCACCCGCCCTGGCGGGTGAACAGAGAAACCTCTCAGGCTGCTGAGTGCTGGTAGGCACCGATCCTCTGTGCGGGAATCTCTCTGCCTTGCCCTCTGCACCCCTGTTGCTGCTGTCTCCTCCGTGGCTCCGAAGCTTCCCCCTGCCACCCCCCATCGTCTCCGCCAGTGAAGGGGCTTCCTAGTGTGTGGAAACTTTTCCTCTTTCACAGCTCCCTCCCAGAGGTGCAGGTCCCGTCCCTATTCTTTTGTCTCTCTTTTTTCTTTTTTCTTTTACTCTACCCAGGTACTTGGGGAGTTTCTTGCCTTTTGGGAAGTCTGAGGTCTTCAGCGTTCAGTAGGTGTTCTGTAGGAGTTGTTCCACATGTGGATGTATTTCTGATGTATTTGTGGGGAAGAAGGTGATCTCCACTTCTTACTCCTCTGCCATCTTGAAGGTCTCCCTAATACATCTCTTTCAACAACCTAAACATACTTATTTGAAAGTTTTTGCTATAGTACACATTGACTGTATACAATTAAAAAATAGGGGTTCCCTGGTGGCGCAGTGGTTGAGAGTCTGCCTGCCGATGCAGGGGACACGGGTTCGTGCCCTGGTCCAGCAAGATCCCACATGCCACAGAGTGGCTGGGCCTGTGAGCCATGGCCGCTGAGCCTGCGCATCCAGAGCCTGTGCTCTGCAACTGGAGAGGCCACAGCAGTGAGAGGCCCGTGTACCGCAAAAAAAATAAATAAATAAAAAGTTTTTTCCACAGTATTTCATAAAATTAATTTTGAGTGAATTTATCACTTGATTTTTGAGTTTTTCTGGCACTGTGCATCTGCATGGGATTCCAGAATTTTGTTTGGAGAGATCAGTTTTTTTTTTTTAATATAGACATAAAGATATATGTCTTTGTTTCTTCCGATATAAAGTCATTATAAAAAAAGTATAAAAGGAATATGTAATAGAAAGCAAAATTTCTAGAAATAACCACTGGTGCTAGCTTGGTTATACTTCTCTAGATTTTTTTCCCCCTCTCTGGCTAATAACATGCAATAAAATTGCAAAAGCAAATGGTAAGATCAGCTTTTGTGGGAGATTTTTGCATTTGTTTTTTTCCTGCTCTCTACTTCTGGATCATCCCTCATAGTCTTATTTTTGCATTTGTTTCCTACCAGCTCTCTGGTGTCCCATCCCAGATCCAAGTCTCATAGTGGAACTGATTGTCACTATCTAGTAGCAATAGTGCACATCCATCCACTTATCCTAGAGAGGCTTGGCTTGACTTTGATGAGGCTGTGCTGTTCTTCTCTTGCCTCACTTGGTCCAGAGCTTCTTATAAAACTAGACTTGCCTCAAGAACAAGTTGTGGGAGTTACAACACTCCAGCCTTTGACTTCCAGCAATGACTCTGACTTTGTCACATCTCCTCTCTAGGGGAACATTAGTGCTTATTATCCTGTAGGAGCAACACTCTGAGCCACTAGTGGCTGCTTCTGAGTCAAGAGTAGAGCAGGCCTATGATTGTACCTGCACACACTGCCTTCAGTTTTCATTCTTTTTTAGTTCACAAAGATGTTAAATATTTTTGTAAACTTACTTTTGTCTTTGAGTTTGAATAATTTTTTCCACATACATTCAACATGCATGATCACTTTCAGAATACCAGAATTAGTTAGTTTAAAACCAGAAATAAAACAAGGCAGCTGATGTCCAGCTATACTGGCAGTCACCTAGAGAGAAAGCAGTGAAAAGTATCTCTAGTAGTATAAATACTACAGCTTGAAATTCTTATGTACCTATCACTGTAAACCTCTAACCAACAGCAAGGTTGACCAGCCCTGATTTTTTCCAAACATCTTCTTTTGACTTCTTCTTTGGAGCCCTCTCTTTGAGTTTTTATCGAAAACTCATGTTTTTTAAAACTTAATATAATACATATAAAAATACTGAGAAACGGGGTGGGGGGGGAAATAAGAGCAAGATCACAGGATGATTTATCTCAACCGCACAATGCCTAGAGACAAATATACACCCTCAGTCTTACCAGAGAGGCCGTGATACATGGTTCAATCCATATCATATTACTGATACATTAAGTATACTTTAAAAATCTCTGGTCTTCTTCTTCTCATTAAAGTAAGATTTCTCCAGTTTTCCAGCAAAAATGGAGGGAGACAGTTGCTACTCCTTATCTCTGTGTCTCTAATTTTTAGTTCTTCACATATATCAGAATTCAGTAAACATTCGTAGACTATCACTTGCAAGCAGATTGCTTTCACTGTAGGATTGTAAGAATGTGATATATGCATTTTAAATTTCTAAAGACTTTCTAACATTTCATGAAATAAGCCAGGTAGCTGGGAAAGTTATGTCTCTGCCATATCTCCCTAGAACTAACCATTACAATGACACCGCACAGTATTGTATGCTCAATGCTAGACCTAATGACTGCTGTTTTATTTTTTAAATTTGATTGAAGTATACTTGATTTACAATGTTGTGTTAATTTCTGCAGTAGAGCAAAGTGACTCCGTTATACATATATATCCTTTTTCATATTCTTTTCCATCATGGTTTATCACAGAATATTGAATATAGCTCCCTGTGCTATACAGTAAGACCTTGTTGTGTAACCATCCTATATACAATAGTTTGCATTTGGGATAGTTTGCTAATCCCAAACTCCCAAACCTTCCCTTTCCCACCCCGCTTCTCCCTTGGCAGCCACAAGTCTGTTCTCTATATCTGTGTGACTACTGGTTTTGGAGTCAAATTCTGTAGACTTATTTATGGAATGTCAGTTACTGTGTTATCATTTCCATATCTATTGCAGTACCACTAGTTTAGTCCTTTCTTTTTTTTCTGTACAAATTCAGTTACTTTTAACTGGTCTCTCTACCTTGAGTCTAATGGCACTTAATGTTTATGAGGTCCTGCATCTTTCTGAGAATCTGACGAGAACTGTGGAACTTCTTTCTTGAAAATGCACTTAAGTACGTATAGTCCACATTTCATATAAATTTCAACGGGGTTCATAAATCCCTGAAACTGCCATGTAGACTCCTAAAAGTGCTTCCATTTGAATTTATCATATCCATCTCATTCATCCATTCATTTATCCATCAAACACTTTTGCATCTGCACTAAATTTGGTACATTTGTGCTAAGCTCTGGATATACAAAGATATATAGGAAATATATTTTCCTCTTAAAGAACTTCTAGTCAAGACTGGAGGGAAGAACTATGTCCAACATATATAACAAAGTGATATAGGCATTTGTGGACTACAGAAGAGGTCCAAAGACAGAAAATTTTGATTCTGTTAGGGAAATATTAAGTAAAACCTTCAAGAATCAGATTAACCCTCCTAAAGCAATGCCTTTATCATTCTATTCCTACATTAAACAAACTGCAGTGGTGCTCTATTAATGGAGGGAAATGAACTTCTCAACTTGAAATCTAAGAACTTGGTTAATCAGACTCTAGTCTATTTTTGCTCTGTCAATTACCAGCAATGTCACATGGGGAAAGTTAAATAAAATCTCTGGATTTCAGTTTTCTCATCTGTAATAGTAATGATAATAGCAAGAAAAATAAGAATAGCAAATAAAAACCATCTTATAGAATTTTGGACAGTAATGATAATATCAAGAGCAGGCATCGTACTATCTGCAGGCTTTGTACTGAAGTCTTGCATTTATTATGTCTAGTGTATCAGAGTGGCTAAGCATAAGGACTTTGGGGTCAGCAGCACCTCTCATCCTTCCTTGCTTTGCCAGTTTTTGTCTTTATGGTTTGGGCCAACTAATTTGACCTGCCTATCAATTTTCTCGGTGCACAAAGGAAATAATATATACCCTGAGGGCAGCTGAGGATTAAATAAGGTTTAAATGAGTACAAATGATCTGAGCATGGTGCCTAACACAGTACTAGGTATTATTATTACTATAAATATGTATGTACTACCATGTGTAAAATAGATGGCTAATGGGAACCTGCTGTAGAGCACAGGGAGCTCAGCTCGGTGCTCTCTGATGACCTAGATGGGTGGGATAGGGGTGAGTGGCAGGGAGGTCCAAGAGGGAGGGGATGTATATATACACATAGCTGATTTACTTTGTTGTACAGAAGAAACTAACACAACACTGTAAAGCAATTATACTCCAATAAAAATATAAGATTTAAAAAAAATAGATATACTTATCACCATTCATATGTAAAGAAACTGAGGCCCAGATAGTTCAATAACTTTCTCAGGTTATACACGTAGTGAGAAGTAGAGTTGGGATTCAAGTTTCTCTGACTCCAGAGGCCATGGTTAATTCAAAGCTAGGCAGAGGGTGGTATGGGGTACGGGGAGAAGAAGAGAGAAATGAGAGGGAAAGAGCAGCACTGGTGCTGTCCTTAGCACATGGCCATTCATTTCCTTTTCTTTTCAATCTTCCTGTTTGAATTTTCCACTTCAACTGTTCGTATCTAGTCATCGACCTAGAACCACCTCGCCTCTGTGCCTTTGTCCATGCCACGTCCTGTCTCTTCCCTCTAGGTTCAATTCCTACTCCATCTGGAAGGCCCTGGGGACGATCCATTGGCTTTTGGAGACTGTCTAGACCACATCTCTCGGGAGTCATCTTTTGTAGACCTGAGGTTCCATATCACTTATTTTCTGTATCACTCACTTGGTGCTAATGTTACCCACCTCTTTATTGTTACCTTTTAGGCCCATATATTTTTATGACTGCACAGAGGTCATACCTCCTTGTAAGCAGGAGCTGTGCTTTGAAATCACAGTGCCTGCAGTGCTGTCTCACCTGTACTAGCATTCCATGCATATCTCATTGTTGATTGTGTTTCATTTTGAAAGATAATTTTAAAGTATGTCTTGCTTCAGAACTCTGAAATCATAATCTCAATCATAAGGAAAATACAGTTCTGTTTGTACACTGCTTCATTAGAAATATAGCTAATGTGTAAAGTAATAAACACTTTTATTCTTGTAGCTGGAAGATGGATGACAAGATAATAGTGTCATGGGCTTGAAGAAAATCGTGGCATCAAGAGAAATGTGATGAAATGCTAGAGAGTTTATCATTTTGATCTCTTCCTTTTTTTTCTTTCTGTCTTTTTTCCTGTCCTGAGAAAAATGAGTTACTCTAGCATTTTAAGAGTCCATCATCCTTGCAGCCCTGTTAATGTAACAGTAACATTCTTAACATTTATGCTGTTTACTTGCCATATGTAACACATAGGTGTCAGACAGTGGGTAAAGTTCTTTTTTGAGAGTGTGTGATTCCTTTTGCAAGTTCTTCATATTGACTTGTTCTACGATTTGGTGAAAAAATATACTTAAAGATAAGAACTCAAGACAATGTTAACTTTTTTTCTCAGTAGAACTTTAATTTTAATCTTTGGGATGTTGCAGTGTTGCTCTTACAGTTTATGGTTAGCTTTTGACTTGTATTATATCTGTTTGTTTCTTTTTTTAAAATTTTCTTTTCTTTTACTCAGATCATTTTCTGTAGATAAGGAAGACTAGGGAAAAGGAGACTTCAGAACAGATGGGTACTGGAGCCTCGGGTCTGATCTTAACAGCAGGCTGTGTCCTGCACTGTAGGAAATGCTGTTATTGAGGTAACTAAGCATAAGGCATATGGTCATGCCATGTTGATTTTGGGAATCAAAAAATAACATTTGCACTTGTGTCTGACAGAAAACCAGCTTACTTAATAGCTTTTCCCTTAATCTTAAGTAGAAGAATATGGGACTAGAAAATTTAAATTTATGTGGTTATTAGGGCATGATTAGATGCTGTCTTACAGGGCAGTTTGACATTGTGCTTGTGAAATAATGCGTTTTGTTTTTGCTTTGTTTTTTAATGGTCAATTCTCAGTCTTTTTACTTGACCTCTCAGAGCATATGACACAGTTGCTCACACCCTCTTCCTTGATACCCTTTCTTCACATAGATTTGTGGTTTTCATCTGGATACACTGGCCAGTTCTTCTCAGTTTCATTAACTGATGCTCCCTTTTCTCCCTTTCCTTTGATTGCTCAAGTATTCCAGCACACTCACTCCCTTGGTGATTGCATCCATTCTCATAGCTGATATACCAAGTAGATGCCAACAAATCCCAAATTTATATCTCCAGCCCAGAGCCTGAACTACAGAAATCAGTATTTAACCACTGACTTGACTTCTCCACTTGGATATCTAACAGACATCGCAAACTGGATTATGTCCAAAACTCTTCCCTTTCAAACCTTTTCCTGCTCCAGTCTTCCCTATCTCATTTGATGGCATTTCCTTCATTCCATATGGTTTCTAAAGATCAATCCACCATAGTCCAATTACTGTTGACTCTTTTAAAGAGAAAGGCTCCTGGGGCTAGTCAAGACTTTAGTGTATAGGAAAGGAACTTTAGGCATATAACTTCTTATTCTTCTTCCTCTGGGGGAGGGGCCTCCATTTTTATTTCAAATTTCTTTTCCTTCTATCTCTTGGACATCAGAAAGGAGGTTATTGGGGAAGCAATATCTTCATACTTTGGTTGTAAATTTGAAGTGGTACTCAAAAGTAGGAATTGATACCATAACATCATTTTCTTTCCAAACATGCCTATACCCTGGCAAGACTTAAATAATTACTGGGGGATGAAAACAGTGTAAGTATTAACTAAATATTAACATAGCTACCAATGCAGTAATGGATACTCCTATCTGATCTGTGGTTTTGGGAAAGGTGCTCTGACTCCTTTACGTAGCGCCTGTTCAAATTCCTGGACCTCTGTGTTTACTGCAGTAGGATATGACTGATTGCAATTGAAAGCAAGCCAAGGGGCTTCCCTGGTGGCACAGTGGTTAAGAATCCTCCTGCCAATGCAGGGGACACAGGTTTCATCCCTGGCCTGGGAACATCGCACATGCCGTGGAGCAACTAAGCCCGCGCGCCACAGCTACTGATCCTGCGCTCTAGAGCCCGCGAGCCACAACTACTGAAGCCTGCGTGCTACAGCTACTGAAGCCCATGTGCCTAGAGCCCATGCTCCACAACACAAGAGAAGCCACCGCAATAAGAAGCCCATGCACCACAATGAAGAGTAGCCCCCGCTTGCTGCAACTAGAGAAAGCCTGAGTGCAACAATGCAGCCAAAAATAAATAAATAAATAAATTTATTAAAAAAAAAAAAAAAGAAAGAAAGCCAAGCTGGGAAAGGTCTGGTATAGCAGTGTAACTCTCATTAGTTACTGCAGTGGTATTTTTACTAAATTTTAGTAATCATGGAACTGAGTAATATTAAGAATAAAAGAAGTATGTCATTGCTGTCCTGATTTTTAAATATCATAGCATTAAACAAAAATAGACTTTTCTTGACATTTCCTCCTTGTATTATTTAATGTCTGTTTCCTACGCTAGTAAAGAGTTAACAAGTAAACATATGTTACCCTATTTTTTATTAAAAAATTTTTTTTTAACATCTTTATTGGAGTGTAATTGCTTTACATTGTTGCGTCAGTTTCTGCTGTATAACAAAGTGAATCAGCTATACGTATACATATATCCCCATATCCCCTCCCTTTTGCTTCTCCCTCCCACTCTCCGTATCCCACCCCTCTAGGTGGTCACAAAGCACCGAGCTGGTCTCCCTGTGCTATGTGGCTGCTTCCCACTAGCTATCTATTTTACATTTGGTAGTGTATATGCCACTACAAAATTTGGTAGTCCATGCCACTCTTTCACTTAGTCCCAGCTTACTCTTCCCCCTCCCCGTGTCCTAAAGTCCATTCTCTATGTCTGTGTCTTTATTCCTGTCCTGCCCCTAGGTTCTTCAGAACCTTTTTTTTTTTTTTAGATTCCATATACATATGTTAGCATACGATATTTGTTTTTCTCTTTCTGACTTACTTCACTCTGTATGACAGAGTCTAGGTCCATCCACCTCACTACAAATAACTCAATTTCATTTCTTTTTATGGCAGAGTAATATTCCATTGTATATATGTGCCACGTCTTCTTTATCCAGTCATCTGTAGATGGACACTTAGGTTGCTTCCATGTCCTGGCTATTGTAAATAGAGCTGCAATGAACATTTTGGTACATGACTCTTTTTGAATTATGGTTTTCTCAGGGTATATGCCCAGTAGTGGGATTGCTGGGTCATAGGGTAGTTCTATTTTTAGTTTTTTAAGGAACCTCCATACCGTTTTCCACAGTGGCTGTATCAAATTACATTTCCACCAACAGTGCAAGAGTGTTCCCTTTTCTCCACACTCTCTCCAGCATTTATTGTTTGTAGATTTTTTGAAGATAGCCATTCTGACTGGTGTGAGGTGATACCTCATTGTAGTTTTGATTTGCATTTCTCTAATGATTAGTGATGTTGAGCATCCTTTCATGTGTTTGTTGGCAACCTCTATATTTTCTTTGGAGAAATGTCTATTTAGGTCTTCTGCCCAGTTTTGGGTTGGGTTGTTTGTTTTTTGGATATTGAGCTGCATGAGCTGCTTGTATATTTTGGAGATTAATCCTTTGTCAGTTGCTTTGTTTGCAAATATTTTCTCTCATTCTGAGAGTTGTCTTTTCGTCTTGTTTATGGTTTCCTTTGCTGTGCAAAAGCTTTTAAATTTCATTAGGTCCCACAACACCTTCTCTTCTTCTTTAGAGGAATTTTCATTCAAGTTGTGCTTAGGATGTGATAGATAGCCTCCCAAGATAGCTGCACAACAATTCCTCCTTTTCCTATATATGCATTCCACTCCTATCAAGAGTTGCAGTCTACCTCTTGAACACCGCTCCCACCTTGAGCTGGGCTGGCCTTGTGACTTGCTTTGACCAATAGAATACTGAAGACAAAAAAGTGATGCTGAGCCAGTTCTGGGCCTTGTTTTCAGGGAGTGGCAGTTTTGCTCTTGCTTTCTTGGAATCCAGCTGCCATGATGTAGGGAACTCTAGGCTATCCTGAGGTGAGAAGAACCATGTGGGGAGGCGCTGGAAGATGGGTCACCATATGATAGAGAGGCCACATGGAGAAAAACTGAGTTGTCCAGCTGACAACCACACTAAGTCCTAGCTATATGAATGAGGTCTTCTTGGTCGATCCAGCCCCTGCTCAGCTACCAAAACAATGCAGCTGCATGAGGGACCCCAGCCAACACCATGTGGAACAGAAGAACTACCTTCAGAATTGTGAGACATCATAAATTGCTATTTTGAGCCACTAAGTTTTGGGGTAGTTTGGTAAATTGCAATAAATAACTGATACAAAGGACTTTTGGGGACCAGAGGATTGTATTTTGACCTTTAATTTTGGACCTTGCTTGAAGTTATTTGGTTTGTTTCCACAAGGTTAAGAAAGTGGTTTATTCCATTTGGTGGACACTCTTACAGAGGTACTGGAAGAGTAGCAAGTATTGCTGAGAAGTCAAAAAATGGCAGTTCCTCTCAGGGGTGTCATGGAGGTGAGGCCACAGGTTCCTACTTATGTCACAGCCCTGCATGGCCCTGTGCCCACAAGATGGAGAGGGAGATGCCCATAGGTAGAGGGAAGAAGGCAGAAGAGGAATGTAATTCTTTTCTTAGGGCAGGTATAGGTCTACTTGACTGCTATACTGACACATTAAAATGACAGCAACTCTTGGTAGATTGAAATCTAGAGATAGCAATACCCTATTGACTGTGTGTCAGTGATGTGTCGAAGGCAGATGTTCATTTGGTAGGTTTGAATATAAATTATAAAATTAAAAAAAAGAAATAGTGAATACTTGAAGTTGCTGGGTGTATGTTTCTGAGCTGTTCTCAAGAATTCTTACCTTTTTATAGACTCGTTTCAACTCTGCATTTGAAACCAGATGGTTTATTCTTGAACTGAAAGACTGAATATATTAACCTTTAATGTAAATGCATTTACTCATTGAGCAGTTGGTTACTCCTACATTTTTCTGCGTGACCTTGGTGATAAAGAACCAATTTTTGATTCTTATTTTTTAAATGCTTACTAGGAATTTTTATTTGAGAGTTACTGAACCATCTGATTTGGGTGCTTTAAAATGTAAAAGTCAGAAATAAATTGGCATTGCTAAGGTACTCTGGATGAAAGGGTTACCACCACTTTATAATCTCAAGTTGTAAAGAAACAATTTGAGTTATTTTCTATGTGGGTTGACAAGTGAGCTTTTTTGTGGGGTAGAGTTGGTAAAACAAAGACTTATTCAAGCTGTGAAATGCATTCAAGAGTAAGCAGCAATAAATGACAAGAGGCCTGTTTTGTCAGGTTTGGTTTTGACTATTGTACACGCTTCTGATTAGGGAAATAAAAGGGCTGTTTGAAATTTTGGAATGATGGATCTTCCATAATGGGGATAGGTTTGTTTGGCTGCAAAAGAGAACAGATGGAAAGCTTTATCTTGAACTAGAATGCTATCAGTCAGTTTCTCCTTATCTTTTAAATATCATATGTTCTTAATATTTTTTAAAGTTCAATTTTTTTTTGCTTTTACAGAATCCTTAAAAAATTTTACATAACTACTATTTTCTGATTCCGGTCTATTCTAAAAACTACACTCAAACCCATCTGGAACTGTACAACATCAGAAGTTGTATGAATTGGTTTTTGAGTTCTGTTAAGATACTCAGCCCTATATAAAAATGAACTTGATGGAGTTCAGTGAAGTTTAATAAAGCTGTGGCTAAATTCTATGAAATGTCAAAAGCTTCATTTATTATTATTCCCTAAATACTCTCAAAGAAAGAAAAATGAGGCAAAATTACACACTCTTATTAGGTTATTATTATAGAAGGAAAGAAATATTAAAGTGCTTTACAGGGAGGTGGGATGAGCTGGCTTGGGATTGACTGTTAAATATAAAAGTGGAAGGTTAATGTAGAATTAGGTGAAGGGGAAGGCATCTTTGCAATTTGATTTTTTTTTTTTTATGTTAAGGTGAGCTATAGTTCTAGCATGTAAATCCAGTAGGTTCTTTCTCATTACCACATTCAAAACTTGTTTACATGAAGAACTCAAGGACATTTACTTCAACTGAAACTTTTCCTTTCAGTGTGCATTAAAAAAATTATTCTTTCTAAAATGGTGTTGCATTTTAACCTCAGCAATTTTGCATAGTGTAGTTTTCACATTATAGGGCTGGAGTTGAAGAGATTTTCTGACAACTTAATTGATTTGTATTTCATGTTCTTTGGCTTATGTGTTTGGGCTAAAAATAACTATTTGAGGTGATCTCATTGTAACTATTTAAGATTTCAAGTACATCCCATACATGGGTCTTCATCTTCATTTAGGTTTCAGAGAGTTCCTGCTGGTGATTACAGAATTTGATTCTGATAGTATGTGTTATTATTTCATTGCTTGTCAGAAAGCAGATTTAGTGAAGGGAAAACCGTCAATAAAAGTTGCTTGCTTTTGTGATTTGATTTCATCTATCAGTAAGAAATATTGATGTTTGTGGACAGAAACTGCTTAGATTTTTCTTCCTGACCAAATGAATATGAGGTGGCATTCATTACTGTAATGGATAAATGGCCTAGTGCCTATTAGCATTATTCATCTGTTTGTTCATTCAGTATGTGTGAACTTTATTTCTTTGAATATGATATCTGAGGTAGTATTAAACTTGGCATTGCACTATCTGAAGCATTAGCATTTATTCATTTTGTTTCTAAAAATTATTAGTTATTTAAAATAGTAAATCAGTTTAGTAAAAACTGATTTAACCTGTATAATAAAAGCAGTATTTCCCTTACTGTTTATGATTTAATTGGAACATTTCAAAATGCACTGTAATCATTAAAATTTCTTCACCCTTAAAACTAGCAGTAATAAATTCTTTAACCAGGATTTTAAAAGTTACTAGAATTTCAAGCATTTTGGTTAGGTATAAATAGTGGATAACCTTGAAGTCTCTCAAATTCCCATTTACTCAGATTATGGATAGGCACAGTGTGCTTATGTGGTTTGGGATATATTGATGCATTGTAATAAGATGTAAAATTAAGGTACAAAAATCAATATATACTGATGTATATGATTTTTGTATTTTGGCTAGATTTGATGAAAGAGAATTTCATCAAATTTAAATTTAAATCTCTGATCCATTTTCCAGAAAACACTAGAATAAACTGCAAATGGATGAGAGATTTAAATATAAAAAAAATGAAGCTATTCATGTTCTAGGAGATAACATCAGTGAATTTTCTTATAACTTTGGTGTGGGAAAAACTTTCTATTTATGACTTAAAATTCAGAAGTAATGAAGTTAAAGATTGATAAGTTTGACTACATAAAACTTTTGTGTGGGGAAAAAAATCATCAGCAAAGTCAAAAGACAAATGACCAATTGGGAGAAAATATCTACAACTTATAATAGACAATGAGCCAATTTTCTTAATATATAAAGGGGGTCATAAAAAGTGAGGGGAAAAAAGGCCAAAACCTGATAGAAAACAAATGGGCAAAAGACATAAGCAGTTCACAGAAAAAGATATCTAATGGCTTTTAAATATATGGAACGATTGAAAGACTGGCAAAAACATAAAAGCTTGACAATATACTTTGTTGGTAAGGCTGTGGAACAACATATGTTGTCCTGTTGGTGTAAGGGCAAAATGTTACAATCCCTGTAGAGGGGAATTTTGCAATATCTAATAAAGTTAAATATGCATTTACCTATTGAACATTTTTAGAGATTTACTTTGAAGATACACCTACACAAATGTGAAATTAAAAATGTAGAGGGCTGTTGACTGTGTCATTGTTTGTAATAATAAAATGTGGGAAATAATCTAAATGCCCAACTACAAAAAATTGGTTGAATATGGTACAACAACCAGTGGACTACTATGTGACCATGAAAAAGTCTCTATAAACTGAGAGCAAATAATTTCTGCAATTTATTCTTATGTGAAAAAAGAGCTGTAAAAAGAGTATAAATATAGTAGTAGTAGGCAGCTTCTGGCATGGTTTCCAGTGATCCCTACTTCCTGGTATTCTAGCCCTCCCCTGAGTGTAGCTGGACCTCGTGACTTGCTTCTCAAAGATAGATTACAGCAAAAGTGATGGAATGTCGTCATAAAAGACTATGACTTCTGTCTTGTTGATATCCTCTCTCGCTGGATCTCTTCATATGCTAGCTTTGATGGAGAGGGTTATCTGGGCAGCCTCCTGTGAACAGCCTTGAAGAAAGTGAGGCCCTCAATTTAGTAGCTTGGGAGAAACCAAATCATGCCACCAACCACTGAGTGAGCTAGTGGATCCTGTTTCAGCTGAACATTGAGATGACTTCAGCCTGGGCTGCCCCCTTGATTGCAGCCGCGTTAGGGACCCTGGGCTGACACTGTGATTGCAGCCTCATGAGAAACCGTGGAGCAGAGGATCCACTTAGTGAAGCTGTGTCTGAATTCCTGATCCCACAGAGACTGTGAGATATTAAATGTGTATTCTAATTGTTTAGTTTTATAGTTATAGGTTATGCAGCAATAGATAACTAATAGTATATGTCTTTTATATAATAAAGAAGGGAAAGTAAAAATATATATTTATTTTTACACAAAAAGGCTCATGGGAAAGAAAAATTAGCAGCAAAAAGGTAAGTTCTGAGTATCTGAAAAATTATTTTGAAGTGAATTCAAACCTCATGACCTGCCTCTCCCTGAGAAACCTTAGTATTCAAGTATACAAATGAATTTTTTTAACATAGTTGTAACCTTATCATAATGAGTTTGCATATAGATTTACTGGACATTATTAATTCTAATTCATGATAGAACTTGAAATATATACATGTTTCTGTTGAGATTTTGGCCCTTAACTCTAGAGAATTTGCTTTTGTAGATACTCTGAACTGGAAGGCTGACTTGTTTTGTCTTACAACGACTTGACTTTGATCACTGAAAAATGCTGTGCTAAAGGAAGTCCCTATTTATATTCGGCTTTTGCTAAAACACATTTACTGCAGAAATTTAACAAGTCTTTGAGATAATTTGAGTGTTTTTAAAGAACTGTGAACTACTCAAAAAGGAAGTGATTCTTTTCTTTTACTAAAGCTCCCAATGAATAACACAAGTATTCAATTTGCAAATACTAAGAAGCTTATAAGTTTCAATATTCCTTTCACCAGCTCTGACAGCTTGCTGCATCATTCTAGTTGTTTGGGAAAGAGTTGGCTAGACATACAGACTGAAAAATAATGGGTCAATGAGGCTATTCTAGAGGAGTCAGAGAAATCCTCCACCCTTTTCATCTCTGAGGGAATTTATAGCATCTTTGTATAAAGTAGTAATCTTTTGAAAATTCTTGACATACTTCAAAACATCACTGATTCTATCTTTTTTTTTTTAGGCAGAGACATTGCAAATCCACGTGAGTTAATTACTGTATGGGGAAAAGTAATTTTCTCTGGTTTTATCCTTGGATTATTCAGTTATAGCACCATTTCTATGCACTTGGGGATCTAACACAACCATCTTGAAACTTAAGTTCCTATCAAACGTAATCTAATTTATTCAAGGTCTTAACCAACTGTAAGAGAATAGATACACATATCCATGTATTTTTAGCTTTTTTTTTTTAAGTGATAAGATGGTTCCTCCAAGGAAAAGGAGGTGTGGTATTATTGGCATTACTTGGTAAAGGTACCATTTTTTTCATGGCTCAGCTGGCTCTCTTAATCATGAGGACTTGTTAAAGGCAGTGCATGGGCAGGCGAGGGATGACTTAAAACAGTAATCCCAGCTTCTCAAACACCTGAGGGAAATGCGCTGTAGAGGTAATCCAAGGCTCAATAAATTTAAGCCCATGATATAAAGAAAGGACATTCCAGGGTGCAGTGAATTGAGTATGAAATATTGGATAAAATACCTATGTGTTTTAGTTCTGGCAAATTGGAAATTTTGCCTCACTCACCTGTTTTCCTATTGGTTAGATAAAAAAATTCCTTTGATGGAATTTTCTTAGGGAGAATAGAATGAGAAAAAAAGAGTAGTAATAAGCCTCTGAAAACCCTCAGCCTGACTCCTTAAGCATGAACCTCAGCATATACTAACCCTAGCTGAGTGCTTCTCCACTGGGACCCAACTGAAATACAGCACTCTTTCTTATAGGTAGAAGAGAATCTTTGAAATCTGACATGTATTAAAGTTAGATCTGGGACAGTCTACTGCTCTACTGGGGAGTTTTCATTAATTCAGGTTGTTGACTTTGGGACTGGACCATTTTGTTGTTGTTGTTTTAATCTCCATTAATAAATGAGGCTACAAATGTATCAGGGTAAAACAATTGGAAATATATAGAGAAACATTCTCCAAGCAAGAAGAAATGATGAGAAACTGCCGAGGATAAAATGGACAGTGACTGCTGTGTGGCTGGAGAATCAGGCTCATGGTGAGCTTTGGCTCTTTGGAAGAGAGAAGGAAGTGAGAAGGAAGTGAGAAGATCATCGAGAAAGAAGGCATGAATGTGTCTGAAATTTTGATGTGTTAGACAAGTAAATCTGTGGTGGTGTGGGCAGGCAGCACAGATGTGAAATTGTAGCCCTTCAAAAAGAGGAAATACAATGTAAGGTTTTTGCTATATGTGTTATTAAATCTCATGGGTCTATGGAGAGGAAAATTGAGATGCCGGAAAAACAAATGATGCTGTAAAACCTGAAGCACACTGACTGAGGCAGAGGGTGGAGATCCCTGAAAGGGATAAGGTTGTTTTAATGATTTCTACTTGGAGATAACCAGCTAAGAGGATAAGCTGCAACTTCCCACCATTGAAGAATGTAACTATCAACCTGTACTTATAACCACGTGTAGCCAGTATCCTAGTCAATACTAGCTGCTGATTCCTCAGTGAAAAAAAATATCAAGCAAACGAGCAAGTTCTTACCGCTAAATAATTCTACTGTATTTGGGTACTTGCTGGGCACCACAGTAAGACTTATGCCTTTATTGATTGATTTTCTTGTATTCTTTCTATCCTTAGATTTCAGCCTCTTTTTTTTCTTGTCCATATACCTATTGTAGCTTGAAACTTTATTTTAAAAGTTTCTAGTAATTGAGTAGTGTGTGTGTATGTGTGTGTGTGTTTATATGTATATATATGTGTTTAGGTATAAATATTGAACATAATTATGAGTGCTTGAGAAGTTAGAATTGCAACAGATAATGGAACATTATTTTTAAATAAAAATCTGAAAAATTAAAGTTATTTTAATAATAATTAAATAATTATTTATTAACATTATTAAACTTTATAATAATGTTTATTTTTAATAAACATTATTATATTATGAGCTTTGAGAAAGTGTTTAATCCTTCCTATATTATATATTTTATCATTTATTTAAATAAAGAATGGGATGAGAAAGTTAGTATCATTTCTAGAGCCATTATCATTAATTTTGTGTGTGTCCAGGAAATCACACAGAATCAATTGGTTTAGAGGCTTAAAAAAATTAGCTTTATTAAGGTATAAGTAACATATACAATCATAAGATATTTGAAGTGTACATCATGGTGATTTGATTTATGTATACATTGTAAAAGGATTTCCTCCATCTAGTTAACTTACACACCCATTACCTTACATACTTACCTTGTTTGTGTGTGTGTATGTGTGAGAAAATTTAAATTCTACTCTCTTAGCAAATTTCACTTATACAATACAGTGTTGTCGACGATAGTCACCATGATTTGTATTAGAGCCTGTGACCTTATTCATCTTGTAACTGAAAGCTTGTACCCTTTTACCAACCTCTCCCTATTTCCCCCACCCCCTTGCCCCTGGCAACCACTTTTCTATTCTTTGTTTCCATGAGTTTGACTTTTTTTTTTTAGATTCCATGCATAAGTGATACCATGCAATGTATTTGTCTTTTTCTGTATTACATCTCACTTAGCATAATGCCCTCAAGTTGCATGTATGGAACTTGATGGAAAATGGCAGGATTTCCTTCTTTTGTCATGGCTGAATAATATTCCGTTGTGTGTATACACACACACACATACACACACACACACACACACGCACACACCATATCTTCTTTATCCGTTCATCCGTCAATGGACCCTTAGGTTGTTTCCATATCTTGGCTGTAATGAATAATGCTGCAGTAAACAGGGGAGTGCAGCTGATACTATGTAACACAAGGCCCTTGGTAGGACAGCAGTTGCTGATTGATATTTAACAGTAAATTCCCTGTCTCTCCAACTGTCTACTGGCTTCCCAACACCTGCCCCCGCCCCCCTTGTAAGTCCCTACCTTGCCTCTGGTATGCTGCTTGAGTGGTCCATGGTGTTGGTGGGCTAGCTGTGGAAAAGGTGTTATGAAGGAAATACCATGCTGTCTTCATGTTTCTGTGGAATGGACCTCAGTCAGCAGCAGCACATACCCATTTCTTTCATTACAGGGCAGGGCAGGGAACAGAAAAGACAGAGCTTAGATTGCATAGAGTGTTCAGGCCAAAAGACAGAGCTCCAATCAAAACATATTTAATGGCACATAGTTTGCAGAGTATGTGGAGGAAAAAAACTTTCATAAGAATCTGTTGAAAAATAGTAGGTATTTAAAATCAAGTTGGAGCAATTGCAGGCAAAAGCTGAGAAAGTCTGCAAGTAGCACTAGTAATTTTGTTTCAAGTACCTGAACATCTTCATCCTTATGAATCGTATAGGAGAACAGAAGAATATGGAACATACCAGAGGAGAGATCCAGAGCAAACGAAAACAGGAATAGTTATCTTAACCCCTTTAAAAGTTTCACGTTTTTTTTTTTCTTGTCAAATTTCCTCTGAGGAGAATTAGAAACCGATATCAGAATCCCACGGTATATTATGTACAATGTATTATATACACTCTAAAATTAATATATATTGTAGAAAGCTGCTTATTGTTCTCATTTTATCATGTGAGTTCAGTAATTTATAACTTTTTGTTGTTGTTTTTATAAAGATCTGAGTTAAAGGACCACTTCGGGTATTCTAATGATTAAAATTTGTAGTTACAAGTATACCATCTGACTTTTGCAGTAAAGATTCTGATGACCAGAATAAAAAAAATAGGTAAACAATATCATTTACCAAAAATAGCTTAAATATGACATGTTAAAGTGCATTTATCTAACCTTTTCACAAATCACCTTCCAGTTTCAGCCACTTTGGTGTAGAAAGTGGGAATTTAGATGGGGTAGTTTGTCTTCAAGGCTGTGAATCATCTAATTAGTGGTGACTTTGTCCAGCCTTAGGTAGAGTAGTGGAGCTACCAAAAAAAATGATGGCCATTCATTTGATTGTTAATTAATTAGACCAATATTTACTAAATACGTCCTATGCACCGGGTATTGTGCTAGGCACTTACATTAGTGGTTCAAACACTTATGGTCCCTGTCCATGCAGAGTTCGAGAACAGTCCTGTCCAATAGAAATTTTTGTGATGATGGGAAAGTTCTTTTTCTGCTGTTCAGCACTATAACCACATGTGGCTTTTGAGTACTTAAAGCATGACTATTGTGAATGATGAATGGTATTTAAAATTTTATTTAATTGTAATTAATTAAAACATTTTAACTTAAAGAGTCACATGTGGCTAGTGGCTACCTCTTTGGACAATACAGCTCTAGAATATGAGGTAGTTTTATGGCCCAGGTATCTTGATTGTCTCTATTCTTAGATTAATATTTATAAAAGGGGTCTATTTCCAGTGAAACTTTCTTCATTGCGGGGGGGCGGTCCTTATAGTTGTGACAGATCCTCCTATGTAATCTAATTTTGCTTCTACTAGAGCTCTTTCTTTTGCATCCTGCCTCTGAATCCAGTCTTGTGGAGGAAGTATCACATTAAATGAGTTCAAAAGTCACTATAAATACAGGATATGTTGTTGATTTTTTTGCTAAAATACACAATTGAACTAGTACTATTCGACAGGTTACTGTCCTTGATTTAGCACATAGGTTAAGTCAGTTTTCAAAAATGGCTTTGAGAGTCACTGTTTTCTTTGCATGTGTGTTTTTTTAAAAAATAAAATAGTCACTAATGGGCAATCTCAAAATGGGAGAACATTCTTTTTTTTGGGCTATTAAGCATATGGAGTGCTTGCATTTTCAGAAAAAAAAAGAATTAATGGAAAATAAGATTCTGTTATGCACTAGTGCTGCAGCTTTGCAACATAATGTATCACAGGCTGATTACAATTCAGTCTTTCAGCAGAATTATACATCATCAAAGCTTCTGGATTCAGAATTATTTGGCTTAAGTGATTTGAAAATAATGTCACTGTTTAAGTTCCATCTTCTCTCTGTTCATGTAATGATGCTAATGTTTTACTTAAGTGGGGCTGTCCATCTCTGATTATATCTAATTAATTATGCATATATTCATTCAATACCTAAAAATCTCAGAAGCTTACCATAAGTTTAATTTATTAACCATTTAACCTTACAAATATTAATATTTAAAGATCTGGCTCTGTTCTCTCTTCTTGGAATTCTTTTGCAGTGGACTAAGCATAAAAGAGATGACATAGAATTTCTCTGTTTCATTTTTCTCAAATGAAATATAGTTCTGCCAGACTCCTTGTCAACTTATTTTCAAATCCTAAGGAATAGAGATATATTTAAATTCTTTCAACATAGTGGCCTTTAGCCTATTACATTGATCTTATTGTCGATAAATATTTATTAATTAAAGTGATAAGAATCTTGATAAGGGTTGGTCATCAGAGAAGACAAAGAATGTTACACGTCTGTTAGTTACCTCCATCTAAAGCCCTTTCCATTGCTTTTCCTTCCTACTCGTAAACCACCAGGAGGTATGAGAGTTCAATTTTGATCTTCAGTAGGATGTTAACACCTTGGCAGGAGTTTGTATATCTGATCCCTTTCTGAATGTTTCAGGTAAGCAGCACCTTTTGGAACAGAGAGGTCTGGACATCCCAAGGAAAAATGTTATAGGATGAAGTGAGCAAGGAGAAAAATTCTCAGAGAGAGTAGGAGGAATCAGAAACAACCTTTTCTTAGTTCAAATTTTGCCTGCCTAGTTTTCACGTTGAAAAGAGTATGATATGAATAAGAGACTGTCAACTGAGCTCAATATTATTTTCTTTGAGAATTAGTTACTTGACTGATTCACTATTTAACTGGAATTTTGACTGCACAAAATTTTTTATAATTCCTAAGTAGATATACAAGAAAATCTATGACACAACTTGAAAAATTAAGTTATTTTTCGTTAGTAGGCACATGCACACATATACGTATGTAAATGTATAATATGTATATGTATCAACTGAATAAAATGTGCTTCAATGTATACTTATATATATATTAATACCTATATGCTTTCATGATATTTAATTATTGAGATTAAAAAGCAACTTGGTAGATTTTCCCAGAATATAAACTCCCTTTGATGACTCAGGTACTTAGAGAAAAGAAAAATTAGCTGATTAGTAGAATTCTGAGGTAATATTTAAATTTTCCTTGTTTACATGATTTTACTTATTTTAAACCACATTATGCTTATTTGATTTATGAATATATAATAGTATGAAATTATTAGGTTACTATTTAGCCTTTGTTCATTTCTGTTTTTTGTATTTAGAAGTTTTTTTTTTTAAGCAAGGGTTTTATGCACTTATTTAAAACTCCTGGCAAAACCAATTCTTCCAGTGACCCAGATCACAGAGCATAGTATAAAAAGTTACAAGAACTCATTTAGACATACATGAAATCATCATGTTGCACTTTAAAAGTTTTTTTCAATTACACCTCAATAAAACTGAAAAAAAAGTAGATGGTACTATTCCAATGTAAGACAGGATTTTTGATTATTGTTACTCAATTTCTTTGAATATATTTTAAACAAATTGTTCATTTAAAATGTTATTTTGTGCCTTCAGGGGAAAAAAGAATTCATTTAGGATAAATGGCACTGCAGTGGGGGGAAGCAGACATCGGGGAGTAGAAAGACTCAGGGTCATGTCCTGGCTCCCCTTCCTAATATATCTGTGAATTTAGGAGTTCGTTTAAAAATCCCCAAGCTTCAGTTCCATAACGTAAACTGGAGATAAAATGCCTTCCATTTCTTCTTCATTGACAAAGATTATATATGAAAATGGGTTGGAACTAGAAAGTGTTAGCAAATGTCAAGAAATACTATAACTCACAGAGTGAATTCATTCTTTGAAACAGTTATTTTAAGGCCAAAATATTTTGTATATAATAAGAAAAGATACCAATTTCTCAACTTAAGTAACAGACTGGTCTTTTGTGAGCTGCCATGGATTTAAGATAATCTTGGATGGAAGGATCAAGTTCTTTTTATGGTTACATAGTCTTACATAGGTAAGGTTACCATAACCTTCCTATGGTTTAATAATAGCAATGACAATAATAAGTAGAATCATAGCACTAGCTATGAGATATATGTGCATGTCTCATTAAATGGAATGCTGTATTATTATCTCATTACACAGGATCTTGTATTACTCAGTAGTAAAATAAGAATAAATTTACACCATGTTTCAGAGCATTTCCATCAGCCTAAAAGTTCTCTTCTGCGTGTGTAGTCAATCCCTGTTCCCATCCATAACCTTAGGTAACCACTAATCTGCATTCTGTCTCTATAGGTTTGCCTTATATAGAAATTTCAAATGAATGGAATCATGCAATATGTAGTCTTTTTTTGTGTTTGGCTGTATAGTGTTTTTGAGGTTTATCCTTGTTGTAGCATGTATGAAGAGTTTGTTCCTTTATACTGTTCATTGTATGGATATAACATTATTTTGCTTATCCATTTACCAGTTAATCTACTTTGTTTCCCATTTTGGGCTCTTTTGAATAATGCTGTTATGAACATTTGTGTGTGTGTGTGTGTGTGCATGAATGTGTGTCTATATGTTTGTATATATATATATATA
Organism: Monodon monoceros; assembly: GCF_005190385.1. NCBI lineage: Eukaryota > Metazoa > Chordata > Mammalia > Artiodactyla > Monodontidae > Monodon > Monodon monoceros. The sequence continues at coordinate 49,735,579 of NW_021703772.1, read as the reverse complement.
TATATATATATATATATATATATTTATTTATTTATTTATTTATTTTTGTGGACCTAAGTTTTTATTTCCCTTGGGTAGATACCTAGGAGTGGAATTGCTGTGTTGCATGGCAGGTATCTGTTTAAATTTTTAAGAAATTGCCAAATTGGTTTTCAAATTGGTTTTCAAAGTTGATGTATCATTTAAAATTCTTAACAGAAATGTATGAAGGTTCAGTATTTTTGTATTGTCATCCACATTAGTGTCATTAGTCTTCAGAATTATGGCCACTCTAATGAGAGTGTAGTGATTTCTCATTATGATTTTAATTTGCATTTCCCTAATGACTAATAATGTTGAACATCTTTTCACGTGCTTATTAGGTATTTGTATATCATCTTTCATGAATGTTTACTCAAATTTTTGCCCATTTTTAAACTGGGTTTTTTTAAATGTTATTCATTTGTAAAAGTTCTTTATATATTCTGGACCTTACAAGTCCCTTATCAGATATATGATGACATATGATTTGAAAATAATTTCTCCTAGATTGTGACTTGTCTTTTTATTTTCATTTTCTTCTTTGCTCTTCTTTTGAAGAACAAAATTAAAAAGAAATTTTTTTTTGTATTCAACAATAAGCATGTATTACTTATTCATGCATCTATGGGATAGTTGGGTGGATTTTACTGATAAAGGCTGGGTTCCGTTGTGATTCGAAGGTAAGAGTTAGGTCCCTCCTAACACGTATCCCTCCTCCTTCTTGGACAAGGAGCTCTCCAAAGCGTATTTTCATGGTGAAAGGCAAGAGTTCAAGAGGGGCAAAACTAATTACATAAGCACATTTCAAATCTTTGTTTGCATCACATCCACTAACGTTCCATTCACCTGCACAAGTCACATGGAGAAACCCAAAGTCAAGGGGCAGGGGAGAAGTCTCTTGTTTCCCATGAGGCCATGGCAAAGAGATTAAAGCATGGAGACCAGTGATCCAATCCACCACAAACAGCACATGAATTTTATAGTACTAAACAAGATATATTCTTTTTGAAATATACAGAGCAAATAAAGACCTATCCCTTGAAAGCATTTTGTCTACCAGGAAGCCACAAGATCAGAATAGCCTATACCATTCTTAAAGATTATTTTGTTTAGTGCTATGAGTGTTAGTATACCAAACAGTTCAATATAATTTATCATGATGGTATAATTTAGCCTTTTTTTTTTCAAATTTTTAAATTTTATCAGTTTTTTAAATGGATCTTGTTTTGGTGTCATATATAAGAAATCTTTGCCTAATCCAGCATTCCAGAGATTCTCTCTTATGCTTTCTTGTAGCAGTATTACATATTTACATTTAGCTTATGATCCATTTTGAGTTAATTTTTTTGTATGATATGAGGTTGAGGGAAGCTTTTAATATCATTTTTTGGGGGGCATATAGATTGGCATTGCCCTTCAATATTTATTGAAGAGATTATTCTTTCCCCATTGAATTGCCTGGCATCTTGTCAAAAATTAAATGACCATAAATTTAGGGGTTTACCTCTGCTCCATTGATTTATGTGCTTATCCTTATTGCCACTACCACACTGTCTTGATTACTGTAACTTCATAGTAAGTGTTGAAGTCAGGTAATGTAAACCTAATTCATTTATTCTTTTTCAAAACTGTTTTGGCTGTTCTGGGCCCTTTATATTTCTATATAAGTTTTAAGTTTAGATTGTTAAGTTCTACAAAAATGGCTCCTGGGATTTTGATTTTTATGTTGAATCTGATATGTTGAAGTTGAGAGAAATTACCTTGTTAACAATCCATGAACATGATATATCTTTCCATTTGCTTGGATCTTTAATTTATCTCTGCAATGTTTTCTAGTTTTTTGTTACAAGTCTTGTACTTCTTTTGTTAAATTTATTCCTAAATATTTAAATCTTTTCAATAGTATTATGAATGGAATTGTCCCTTAATTTCATTTTTATATTGTTTGTTTGTTTCTAGTATATAGAAATAAAGTTAACATTTTAATCTTGTATTCTGTGACCTTTGCTAAACTTTTTATTATTTCTAGTAGTTTTTTTTCTTCTGTAAATTCCTTAGGATATCTACATAGACAATCAGATCATTTGTAAATAAGCCCAGTTTTACTTCTTCCCTTGCAAGCTGACGTTTTTTATTTCTCTTTCTTTTCTTACTGCACTGACTAGAACTTCCAGTACAATATTGAATAGTAGTGGTGAAAGTTGACATCCTTGTCTTGTCCCTGATTTTAGGAAAGAAAACATTTAGTCTTTCATCATTAAGTATATGTTAGCTGTAACTTTTTTGTAGATTTTTTTGAGGTTTAGGAAGTTCCTTTCTAATCCTTGTTTGTTGAGAGATCTTTCCTTTTTTATCATATATTGTGATTTTTGTCCTTTATTCTATTGATATGGCATGTTGCATTAGTTGATTTTTGGATGTTCAAATCAGTCTTGCATTCCTAGGATAAATCTCACTTGGTTGTGATACATAATCCTTTCTATATATAGCTAAGATAAATCTTACTTGGTTATGGCATAAAATCCTTTTATATATCGCTATGTATATTTGATTAAACATTTTAAAATCCACATGCAATATATAAAGGATATTGGTTTGCATCTTTCTTTTTTTGTTACTTTTTTTGGAATTCCATTTAGTGTCCTTTGCCTCAAAGTCTACCTTTTCAAAAAATAATAATGCCACACTATGGCAATATTGTTTGTTTGTTTCCTTATTGGTCTTATTATAAATCATGGCCCTGCCTTACACTATCCTCTGCACTATCACAAAGGCCTCAATTGTCCATCAGGCTCAAACAAAACAGTCTTACCTAGCACAAAGCTGCAGTAAGGATTGTGCAAAGGATTTAAGAAGGGAGCCATACCCATCATTAAATTGCTGTCCTGGAGTGCCTGAATCAGTCAGATGCTCCTAGCTAGACAAAGATCTGGGATTATTTGGGTTTGGAGTGCCAGGTCTAATTCTGTGCCAGATGAGTTAGCAGAGGCAAGCTGCTCAGTTTGGAGATCTCTTAGTTAGCCATGTAACTAGGAATACTATGTGACTAACTGCAACTTTCCAGCAGAGCTTGGGATAATCAGTTTAAAATTCAGGCTTATTCATTAGAAAAAAAAAAATGAATCCAGTCAGAGCAGATATATCCTGGTAGAAGGATTCTTTACGTGAGTATATAGAAGCCACAGGAAGAGCCTCATTTTTTTAACGGTTATTAAGTTCTATCAGTGTGATAAGGAGTTCTAGTTGAGGTCAAAGGGCCTCTGGTGTCCTTGAGGAAGGAGGGACTGAATTATAGATCTGCTGTTAACCCTTTCCTTCCCATACTCTTTCTGTATTATTTTGTTTTAGCTGTGTGTTTTGTAAGTTATATAATTGGTGTTTGTTTTTTTTTTTTTAAACTAAGCTGAAAGCCATTAAAAAATATATACAGAAGCGTTTAAGCCATTTATATTTGCTGCTAATAACAGATATACTTAACTTTATCTCTATGATTTTGTTGCATGCTTTCTATCTTTTATGTGTTCTGGCCATTTCTTTCTTCTTCTTTTTAAATTTACAAGTTCTACTATTATACTTTTATCTTATTTTTATTTCTTCCAGAGATTACTATTAAAGTTGTGTAGAATATATTTTAGCTTTAAAAATAAAATAAGAACATTAAGAATGAAACTATATTTTATTACTTTATCTTTTATAAAAAGAAAGTTTTTAACCCAACCCTCCTCAGAATGAGAATGTTGAAAAAAGGTGAACTTAATTGTAGCTGAAGGGAACAGGGAAATCTTTGTAGAAGTGGATGTAAGTTTGGCATTGAACAATTGGTAGAATACAAGTAAGTGGAGCTAAAGAGGTATGTAACTATTTGGTAATTTTTTGTCAATTAAGTAGTTATTCATTCCATAGATTATTTTAAGAGAATCGTTGACTATTTTCCCATATAACCTTTGATTCAGAACCTGAGTATAATACTCAGAACAAAAATCCTTCCAGCAGCAGCTGAAATGTAAGTTTTTGGGAACAGGCAAAGGTGGATCTTTCTAAAACAGAGGTGTAGGGACAGCTGTAGCAGGCCCCTGGGGAGTGACACTCCCAACCTTGGCTCTGCAGTGCAGATACTGAATTGCAGCGTCTAGAAAGAGTGTAAAATACAGGACATATCCCAGTTTTGAATGGATAACATTTTGCTTCAGCCAAAGATATCAGTGCTATTATATATCTTCTTTGTAAGCTACATTTTTATGATTCAATAAAAAATATGAATCTGCTTGTGAAAGTATTGACTTTTTCTATGCTACCCAAAATGAAGCTGCCTTCTATATAGAAGGCTTAATAAATGACTGTTGAATTGAGTGAATGCATGGATAAACAGAGTTGTCAGATATGGCCCTGAAGAGGTGAAACGTTTAATTTAGTATGTATATTCACTTTCCATTTTGTTAATAAGAAACTACAGACTGGAGCTGCAAGATAACCTTTACTAATGAGAGTGACATTGCATACACAAACAGCTGAAACCTCTTTACCGGGCTTGTAAAATGTTTTTATTTTACAACCAGTTTGATTTGTCCTGCCAAATTTGCATTGCTCTGCTCATTATTATCAATAGCAGGCTCTGTCTTTTTTAACTCATTTCCATTTAGATCATGGACTGAATTGTAACTTCTTAAGCCAAAGATTTTTTATTTGTAAAGTAATGATGGTAGTGATAATCCTGTCAGTAAATGAGAGTTTTGAAGCCTGTAAATCTGAGGACCAGACCCTGGGTCATGGTAATTTTAGTAAGGCTATGACAGGCTACTTGGGAAATATCTTATTAGCCTTGGAGTTATCTTCTGAAATTTTTGCGTTTGCTATGAGGCTCTTGTCTTTCACATTTATCCTATACCTTCTCACAGGTTCATGGTGAGTATTATTTTAGGCAATGAATATGGAAATATGCCATATAAGTGCTTTTTCTTGTTATTATAACATTATGACCAGAGGTGGTCTTCCTTTAGAATCAATGTTACTTCACAGATGAGGACCAGATTAGAGAAGATGTTTCACAAACTTGTTGGTAGCTAAATTGGGACAAAACCCAATTCTGCTGACTCCTAGGCCAACCTGTTTCCAGATTCAAGGGAACACAACCATCTCTTTGATATAAACACTGTATTCGACTTTCAGCTTCTGGGCTCATAATTTATAGGTTGTCATTAGCACAGATCCACCAACAACTAGAATAGGATGATAGAGACCACCATGTTTGACCTATAAAGAGGCCTGGAGCTCTGCCCTGCTAATTATGAAGTCACAGTCATCTTTTTCCATGGCTGAGTTTGAACTTTAACTTGAATTCAACTTTATATATATATATACACACACACATATACATACACACATATACATATATATATATATATATATATATATATATATATATGGTGTGTCATGTGACAGATTCTTAAGCTTAGTGTGTACTCAACAGAAATATTTTAATAAACAAAAGCACATATGATATATGTACCTGTTTTCCTAAATGACAAATGATTAGTATTTTTCTGGGCATACTTTATCAACTGGAAAATGATTCTCTCAAGGACAGGCATCAGGTAGGAGACACATATTACCAAAAAAAAAGAAAAATGATGTCTCAAAGCTAATTTTCACACAACTTAAATGGTAATTAAAAACACCTTGATCCCAATAGTAGGGAACTAGGTGTCCCCCAAAGCAAACTAAGGAGGAATTGAATTAAGCTTACATGTGTCTAAAAGTTTATTATTCATATAATGAAAATAGATGCTTAGTATAACTTGAGTAGAAAAATTAAATTTTGGACATTATAGTTATCAACTTTCAAATGATTGTAATTTTTTGCGTTGTTTCAGTTTGCATTCAAAAGAAAAAATGAGAAATGCAATTAATATGGCTTAACTCTGCAGGATAAATATTATTATTTAATGATGTATAAAACAACTCTATTCTAACAGCTTCATGCTGGGCACAGAAATGAAAAAAACAAACAAACCCAGATTTATGTTTATGTAAGTATGTAAGTAAGTATGTTTATGTAAGTATTTAGGACATCCAGTTCTTTATTTCAAGTATGAGAACTCATTTAACTTTGTTACCTATCAAGTAAATATTTTGGGAAGCATTATGCATGTCACATATTTCTCAAAACTCTAAATGCCATGCAGAATAAATGTAAGAGAAAAAGACTAAAATCTAAATGTATCCATTTACTTATGGGTCATTTCTTTTGCGCACCTCACTAATTCTACTAATGTAAAAGATATGTCATAATAAATAATGATGCAGTTGGCATCACTGATTGAGCACCCGCTATGGCCTAAACACAGTCAGAATTCAGTGTATCTGTACCTAGTTTAGATGATCATGGCCTCTAGAATTACGTTTTGACTCATGAGCCAGGCACTGAAAGTTTTCACAAGTCAAACTCTATTTCCAGTCTAATCCCACACTCTACCCTTCATAATGCTACCAAACAGTGAAATCATACTTTTCTATGTTGCGCACAGACACCAAGACTTTGATTCCTTGAGCTTTTCCTCACGTTGCCCCTTACACTTGGAATGTTCTCCCTGGACAATTTGCATGTCAGATTTGTACTTCTCTGGAATGTTTTTCTGTTTCTTTTTCTTAGTCAAAAGTAATATATTTCCTTCTCATGGCATTTATTTTCATCTTGAATTATAGTTATTTTTGATTATGTCCTATCATTTCTATTAGATTGTGAGTTTTGTGAAGACATAGACCATGCATTAATTATTCTTGAGTGTTTTCCTGTCACCTTGGAAAGTAATTAGGCTCCTGGTAAATGTCTGTTGAAGAATACATGGTGCTCCATTGGCAAATGCATGAGAGTGACTAGCAAACACTTGATGATTTCCTTTCTTTTTGTAATTCGACTAGTTTTGGGCCTTGAATTCATCCTTAGCTTGAGTCCTTCCATATCTCAAAATCTTCTTTAAAAAAAATCTTAAAATATTTGGAAAAAAATAAAGGGAATTGTAACTTAAAAAAGCAGCACTGGTTCAAATGGGCAAAAAGAAACATCTAGATACAATGAATTAAAAAATGGAGAACAAATGCTTTACAGGAAATATAGAGTGCTTTATAGTAGGGTTAATATTAACTTGCCTCCTGGAACTATTTGGGTATGTTCTCAGGGTAATAATGATGGTGTTAGGAATCTTAAGATGTCTTCAAGGCATTTGTTTAGTCTTTTGTAGTAGCTCTGTATATTATTGTTCTTACCTAGACCATCCTTTAGGTCAGAAACAATACAGTTTTTCATTCATGAATAGTTATTACTAATAGGCAGGTAAACAGCCTTAAGTAATTTTCTCTGTGCTTTAGATAGGTAATGCAATGTAGCCGTTAAGAGGAGGACTAGATTATCTGGTTCAAAGCTAGTTATGACCTTAAGCAAGGTAATTAACATCTCTGTTAGTTGTTTCAGCATATGTAAAATGAGCTCCTACCTTGGGATGTTGTGTGGTTTGAAAAAGATAGTGTATGTCGTTAACCTAAAACAACAAAACATAGTTATTTTACCAGCAAAGTAGGTTTATTAAGAGACAGCGAAGAACTGTAATTTGGGATGGTGGAACTATGGCAAACCACATGCAAGCCTGGTAAAAGAAAGGAGAGGAAACTCTTTTTTCAGAAGAGAAAGAGAAGTTGGGAGGGGCTGTTATAACAGAAAGTCCATTGGAGGAAACTGGGAGTTCATAGTATGGTGACTTTTCATTGGCTGAGTTGTGGGAATCTCTGATTGGCTGAACTGTTTCTAGGCAAGGAGAAATGTTTTCTTCCTTCTGCTGAAGGTAGTAAAGTAGTGTTTCTTCTGGAGATGCAAGGTACATCTCTTTCTGTTGGGATCTGTATTGTTCTTGAGTGGTACATGAATGAGAGTTCCCCTTTCTGGCCTCCTAGCCTGATTTCAGTGAAGTTTCCCTTTATTAATTTTCACAATGTAAAGCAGATAGTGTTTATTACTGTTATTTCTTTACTGTTTTCCTCAATTCAGTGCAAGGGTACAGTTAACAATAATGACATTTATTAGATAAGGAAACAGCTTCCCATTGCAATTTGTTGTGCAAGTTTCTTCTTTTCCTTTTTCAGAGAACTTAGGGAAATGAACCTCCCTGAGAACTCTTTACTCATCCCAGAACATGTTATTACATAAGAAATACAGCAACTTAATTACCTTGGAGTTTGTGTATTGGAATACATGACATACATATATCTTGGTTTTCAGTAAACTGTAAGCTTCCTAGGAGTGTGCTTAGATGCAAGCAACAGAACTAACTCTGATTAAACAGAATAATTTTTGTAAAAGGATTTTGGGAGCCTCACAGTCATTAACAGGACTGGAGAATACCCTCAAAGCCTTGAGTCATTTGTATTCCATTTCTTTTAAGTTTCTGTTCATAGTTTGTCTATTTTCATTCTGTAAGTTGGCTTTTTTCTTTGATTTATAAGGACTATTTATTGTTTAGGGAAATTAATATTTATCTGACAGGTAATTTATAAATTTTTTTTAGTCTTGCCATGGCCTTCTGATTTTGCTTTTCAAGGTTTTGGCAACTGCCTTCTGACTTTACTTTTGGTAAAGTCAGCAAAGTGATATTTGCCAAAAAGAATTTTTAAAAAAATGTTTTGAGTAGCCAAATTTGTCAATCTGACAAATTATGTCTTCTGATTTATGTGTCATATTAGCAAGATTTTTTTTTCCTGACGATATGTATAGGAACTCAAAAACTACTAGATAAGACAAATAAATCCAAACATGGTGTGTGCATGAGAAGATATCTTACCAATGCCCCTTCTGTTTAAAACTCTTCAGTAGCTCCCCATTTTTTTCTTAGGATGTAGTATAATTTCAGATTTATACCATGGGCCACATGGTTCTTCACAGTAATTTTCTCGTCTAGCACCGCCCCCCCCACCAACACACACACACATGCCCTAGTTATCATCCAACTCTTTCAGTTGGATTTTATTTTAGTTCCTCAAATGTTCGAACTCTCTCTTGCTGTAGCCCTTCATAGTGTAAATTTCCTCGTTTGAAATATTCTCCTTGCTTTAGTTATTCTCTTAATTCAATATTCCTATTTAGTCTTCTAATCTTTGCTGACTTATCATTTCTCTGGGAAGTTCTTTTGAAAAAGCCCACCCCTAAGGCAACGTTAAATACCCTTCCTATCTCTTCCCATGGCATATTATACTACTCTGGGAGAAAATGATGAGATTGGAATATTCCCTGGGAGCAGGGATTACTGATGATCTTAGTCACTATTTTTTGGTAACAATTTCATTGAGATATGATTCACATATATAACATTTACTCATCTGAAGTATATAGTTCAATGGATTCAGCATATTTACAGAGTCATGTAACCATTATCACAATCAATTTTACAACATTTTCATCACTCCCAAAGGAAATCCCGTACCCTTAGCAGTCAGCTATCCATTTTTCCTCACTCCCTCAACCCTAGGCAACCACTAATCTACTTTTTATATCTATAGATTTACCTATTCTGTACTTTTCATACAAAGTGAATCATATAATATGTGGACTTGTGTGCTTGGTTTGTTTTACTTACCATAATATTTTTAAGGTTTATCCATGTTGTGGCATGTATTAGTACTTCATTCCTTTTTATGGTTAATAGAATTCCAATTGTATGGATATACCATATTTTATTTATACATTCATTAGCTATGAACCTGTGAATTGTTTTCCCTCTTTGGCTATTACGAATAATGCTGCTGTGAACACTCATGTGCTAGTTTTTGTGGGGTGGACATGTTTTTACTGTTCATGGATATATAACCTATAAGTAGAATTGTAGGGTTATATGGTAACTCTGTTTAATCTTTTGAAGAACTGCCAGACCATTTTCCAAAATGACTGCACCATTTTACCTTCTCACCAGCAGTGTATGAGGGGTTCTGATTTCTCACATCTTCACCAACACTTGTTGTTATCAGTCTTTTTTAGTCATCCTAGTGGGTATAAAGTAGTGATTTTTATTTTACATTTTCCTGATGGCCAATGATGTTGAACATTTTACATGTGTTTACAAGTCATTTGTATATTTTCTTTGAAGAAATGGTTTTGCCCATTTAAAAAATTGGGTTATCTTTTTTTATTATTGAGTTATCAAAGAGTTCTTTATGTATTCTAGATACAAATCCCTTGTTGATTGATATATGATTGCAATTATTTTCTCCCATTCTGTGGGTTGTCTTTTTACTATTTTGATAACATCCTTTGAAGCACAAATGCTTTTAATTTTGATAAAGTCCAAACTGTGTTTTTTTTTTTTTTTTTTTGGCTTGTAGTTTAGGTGTCATATCTAAAAATTCATTGCCTATTTCAAGGTCACAAAGATTTCTGCCTATATTTTCTTCCAAGAGTTTTATACTTTTAAATATTATAGACAGGTCTTTGAGCCATGTAAAGGTGTGAAGTAAGAGCCCAACTTCATTCCTTTTTTTTTTTTTGCGGTACGCAGGCCTCTTACTGTTGTGGCCTCTTCCATTGCGGAGCACAGGCTCCGGACGCGCAGGCTCAGCGGCCATGGCTCACGGGCCTAGCCGCTCCGCGGCATGTGGGATCTTCCCGGACCGGGCACCTGTGTCCCTTGCATCGGCAGGCAGACTCTCAACCACTGCACCACCAGGGAAGCCCCCAACTTCATTCTTTTGGATGTGCCTTTCCAGTTGTCCCAGCACCATTTGTTGAAAGTTCAATGGGGACTATTCTTTCCCCATTGAATTGTCTTGGCACCCATGTGGAAAATCAGTTGACTATAAATGTGAGGGTTTATTTCTAGACTCTCAATTCTACTCTGTCTACCTATGTTTGTCTTTATGCCAATACCACACTATCTTGATTACTGTAGTTTTGTAGTAAGTTTTGAAGCTGGAAGTTTGCATTCTTCAACATTGTTTTTTTCAAAATTGTTTTGGTTCTTCTGGGTCTCTTGCATTTTCATAGAATTTTAGGATCAGCTTGACAATTTCTGCAGAAAAAAAATTTGTGATTTTGATAGGGTATCATTGAATAGATACCCTTTATCAGGTTGAAGAAGTTCCCTTTTATCTTATTGTGTTCAAAGTTTTTATCATGAAGGTGTGTTGGATTTTGCCAAATGCTTTTTCTGAGTCTGTTGAAAGGTTATGTGGATTTTGTCCTTTATTCTATTGATATAATGTATAACATTAATTGATTTTTCGAATGTTAAACCCACCTTGAATTCCTGGGATGTCTCATTTAGTCATGGTGTATAATCCTTTCTATGTGTTGCTGAATTTAGCTTGCTAGTATTTTGTTAAGGATTTTTGCATCCATACTCATAAGATATTGGTCTGTAGACTTCTTTTCTTGTGATGTCTTTGCCTAGTTTCAGTATCAGCGTAATACAGGCCTTATGGAATAAGTTGGGCAGTGACTCCCCTTCAGTGTTTTGGAAAACTTCGTAAATAATTGGTATTAATTTTATTTATTTATTTGTTTATTTATTTTTGGCTGTGTTGGGTCTTCGTTTCTGTGCGAGGGCCTTCTCTAGTTGCGGCAAGCGGGGGCCACTCTTCATTGCGGTGTGCGGGCCTCTCACTATCGTGGCCTCTCTTGTTGCGGAGCACAGGCTCCAGACGCGCAGGCTCAGTAGTTATGGCTCACGGGCCCAGTTGCTCCGCGGCATGTGGGATCTTCCCAGACCAGGTCTCGAACCCGTGTCCCCTGCATTAGCAGGCAGATTCTCAACCACTGCGCCACCAGGGAAGTCCGGTATTAATTTTTTATATGTTTGGTAGAATTTACCGGTGAAGCTATCTAGGACTGGACTTTTTTCTGTGGGTAGTTTTTTCTATTTTATCTTGAGTCAGTTTTGGTAGTTTGCATCTTTCTAAAAATTTGCCCATTAATCTAAGTGATCTAATTTATTGGCGAGTGAGGGGGTGAGTATTGGTTTAAACGTCATAGACTTTCTGTTCTTAGTGAGTTTTAGTAGATTTCCTTAAATGTGTGTTTCTTCATTTTCTCTTTGTCCTTAGGAAAATTTGCAGAGCCTTAGAATTTATTTAAAGATTTTAAAGACAGAATTTTTTCACCAGTTATCATTGTTTTTCTAGGAAGCAGGATTGCCAGTCTCCTCCTTAGGCTACCAATCTGGAAGTGGAATTCCCTTTCTTCATTATTTTATCCCCAGTACCTGCCCAAAAGTAGGCATCTGACAATTATTTACTGGATTGGTTCTCAGTAGATGTTAATTCTTAGGCATGTCTTCAAAAGAATATAAAGATTCCCAACTCTGTGATCACCTTGCTATTTTCTCCTTCTTGTGAGGTACTCAGGGCTAGCTGCCACAGAGGAAACTCCACTAATCTATACTACCTTACCCATTAGAATTGACTCAATTCCCTTATCTAGTCTTTTATACTGATGAGCCTGACAAACCATAAGGGTGTTGTGACTCCTCCTTTTAAAAAGCAGACTGAGAGGGCTTCCCTGGTGGCACAGTGGTTGAGAGTCCGCCTGCCGATGCAGGGGACACGGGTTCGTGCCCCGGTCCGGGAGGATCCCACATGCCGCGGAGCGGCTAGGCCCGTGAGCCATGGCTGCTGAGCCTGTGCGTCCGGAGCCTGTACTCCGCAACGGTAGAGGCCACACAGAGGCCTGCGTACCGCAAAAAAAAAAAAAAAGCAGACTGAGAAATCTCTTTGCTCCCTTTCTCCTAGGCTCATACTCTAATCTTGACCTTGCAAATCTTAGGTCTTAACACTCTTGTGGAAAGAACAGTAATTGTCAAATGAATTTGAAAAACAGCATTTCTTTCCATGGACTGCAGTAGAGTAAGGTTATGCTATTAACTTCTTCCCAATGAACCCCCCACTTGGGATTTAAGGTACCAATCACATTATTCTATTTATGAATTTAGAACTAGTGAAAAATTGACATAGATACTGAAATATCAACTGGATCTGTAAGTAAAATTGGTCCAGATGCCCAGGCTGCACACTATACTAATTAAATCAGAATATCTGGGGGGGGGGGTGGGGCTCAAGCATTCATGGTGTTTAAGCTCTCCAGGTGATTCCAGTGTTCAGCCAAAGCTGAAAAAGTGGGTTGTCCAAAGACCAACTGAATTAGAGTCACCTGATACCTTGCTGGACATGCAGAACTTGGTTCCATCTCAGAATCACAGTGTGCCATTTAACAATATTCCCAGGCTATTCATGTGCATGTTACAATTTTAGAAGCACTGCTCTAGAACAGTACTTCTGAAACTTTAGCCATGCATAAGGATCCCCTGGAAGGCTTGTGAAAGCACAGATTTTTGGGCCCTAACTCCAGGGTTTCAGATTCAGTAGGCTTGGAATGCAGCAGGACAGTTTACATTTCTAACAAGTTTACAGGTGTTGCTACTACTGCTGCTCATGGGTCCCACTTTGTAAATTGGTGCTGTAGGCTCAGGTGTACTTACTACTGAAGAGCAGGAGTGGGAGGAGCAGCCACGTATTCCACAGCTCAAAAGGCGAGAAGAAGCTGGGGCTGTGTGTGTGTAGTGATTCTTCTCGCCCCTGCGCAGCTTGATAAGAGAACCTCTGAGGGGAAGAGTGAGGAGGCAGGTTTGAGGATCTCAGTTACTTCTGAAAAAGAAGCATCTCTTCATCTGACAAGGTAGGAACACACAGAGGGGACAAAATGGTATTCTTCTACTCACCCTGGTCTTCCAGGGATGAGATCTCTCTAAAGAGAGAGGAGTCTGAAGCCTACCTTATTATACCACACATATGAGATAAAATTTAGAGAAAAAGACTCGAAAGTGCCCAGGGAGGGAAATTATAGAAGAAATAGATTCAAGAGTGATTCTCAGTTGGTTTTCATGGGCCCATGCTCTCTCTTGCCTCTGGTCTTCACTTCTGTTGAAAACTATAGTCACAGTGATATAACCTTTGTGTCCTGAGAATTTTCTAGGGTCAGAACTCCCTCTCCTCAGAAGTGCTATGAAGTATGTGTGTGTGTTTTGTGTGAGAGAGAACTACTAGGGAAAAACTTTGGCTTCCTGTAAATGTTATAGTGTTTGGTCAGCATTGATTAATGGTTACTCTAATAGGAAAACTGCTTCTGGTGATATTGTATATAACGCATAGGAACTTTTACTGGTGTAGCCATCTAGTGGATTTTGCTAGTTTGAAGGCAGCAAAACAATTACGGCGTCTTCTCTCAGTTTGAAAGTCTTCCACTCCCCTACACATATCACGAGGCTCATTATGTTTTCCTATTAACATTAATGGGATTTAATGGACAGTGGGACAGAATAAACCCCTGTCTTTGCAAGCTGAAAGTGGTTTTGAAATCAATGTTTAGAAATTATAAAATACCTACTTGTCACAGATATTTGACAAATTTCCTTAAATTCCCTAAAGATACTCACTTATGTACTTTATTGTTTCAAACTAATGATCCTTAAATCTCAGACACAGGAAAAAAAATGTCTGTTATACATATTTAAACAAATGTAACAAGGGGGCTTTCCATTTGATGCTCAAGTCTTAAAACAGGTGTTCTTTAGTAAAGCTCACCTGTTTTCAGTCAAGCTTTTACTTGCAGGTTTTAATTGGAAATGTGTGAGAGAGAACTACTAGGGAAAAACTTTGGTTTCCTGTAAATGTTACAGTGTTTAGTCAGCGTTGATTAATGGTTACTCTAATAGGAAAACTGCTTCTGGATTTTCTAATAGGAAATTTTAGGATCTCTTATTAGAAAATCTAATGGAAAATCTATTAGGATTTGTACTAGAAAATCTAATAGGTTTTTCTAATAGGAAAATTGCTAAAATCGCAATGAGATAAATGTGTTAGCTGTGGCACAGACAATTCTGTAGGAGTTTAGCCCAAGGAAGGGGCAGAACCTTAAGGTAGCTCATGAATAAGAGAAACAGCAAATGGAGAAGCTTGGTGAGGCAAATAAAAGAACTAAAAAAACTATCAGGTAATAGAGATGAAAGATTGAGGCAGAGGGCTAAAAGGAACAGGTGGGGGTGGGGGTGTTGTGATAAACACTTACTGATAACTAATGTCAAAGTGACTTGGACTGTGATAAATAATAAGTGAAGTCAAAGAGATAGAAATCGTGGTTGAAGGGGATTGAAAGGAGATGTGGAGTATAAAAAAGGAATTGGACGGAGTGCTGAGAAACGTATATGCGGTTCATTACAGAAATCAGGCTGTGTCTCAGTATAAAATATTACTGCTTTGTTGACGAGAATAAACAAGCCACAAGGTGGTGGGTAAGGTAATAGTTCTTGTGATTAGAATATGCAAACATATATATCCTTACAACGTGGTGAAAACTTGAAAGCTGGGTTGGTGAGCATAATTGTGTCTTTAAATATTTTAAGAGCTGTCAAAGAGATGAATTGGGTTTATTCAGAGTGGAGCTAGTGCCAAAGAGAGTGAGTACAGACATAAATTCCTTCAGAATGAAAAACACCTAATGTACCAAAGCAGGGTCTTTCGGCAGCCTACTGGGGCAAATTCCAACTTTGGTACTTACCTGCCTTGCCACCATGGTCAGTTTAATGTGTTTGCGGTTTTGGGGTTTAGAAATGGAGTAATAATTACCTTGTAGGACTGCTGTATGGTTTGAATGAAATAGCATTTCTAAAGTGTCTAGCATAGAGTTGTTTGAAAATAATTGGATTTCTCATGAACACCTCAAATGAAGTACTGCACTGAAAATGGATCTCATTTGAATGCATTGCTCTTGCCACCTCCTCTTCTGTGTACCCTTCAGATCTTCCCTTAAGTATCAAACTGCTTGAGTCTCCTGTTCCATAATAACTTGAACTCCCCTAATGCAGCACTTTAAACAAAAACTGATTACTTACAACCATATGTTGATAGTTTTTAAACTCTTTGAAGAAAGGAACAAGGTTTGTCTTAGCAACTATGGCATCCCTAGACGTCATTCTTAGTCTTCTAATGTAACTCTTTACATGTCTTTGGTACTCCTACCTCTAATTCGGTGCATCGTTAAGCGCTTTTAACATTTGTCTGTGGATGTGTGTTAGGTTTATGCCTTCTTATTTCCATGCTATCATCCCAGCCTAAGCAGGAGCCTTCTTATTTTATATCTAGAAGACTGAAATGGCTTCTGACTTGCTTCCATCTGTTCACTTACCAGCACCTATCTATTACATCCATAGCTGCTAATACATTTCCTCAAATGCAGATTTCATTATGGACCTGTTATATATTTTGTAATGATAAAAATATCTGATTCTCTATGGTCTTCTAATATGAACCTTTCTCCTCATTGGATGGTATTATCAAAAGAGTAGTATCTTTTATTAGAGGTGGAAAATGTTTTAGTTATGGTAAGTAAAAATAGAATAGGTTAACTCAATCCAATGAAAACATATGGAAAAAAATTTTTAAAAGCCTCTTAAAAACTTTAGAGTGTTTATATTCTTGATACCACAAAAGTGAGGTGAGGCAAGCAAGAACAGCAGTAGGAATTCCATTAAATGGTGAGGGTTTGGCTGAGTGTGACTTTTGTTGATGTCACCCTCAGGTATTTGATTGGGGGTCTCCTCTTTATGGTAATGCTAGTAAGAGAAGTAACATGTAAAGTAAGTTAACAGTAATTGGAGGCAGAGCAACATGTGATCTAATTAATACCACC
Source organism: Monodon monoceros (assembly GCF_005190385.1). Taxonomy (NCBI): domain Eukaryota; kingdom Metazoa; phylum Chordata; class Mammalia; order Artiodactyla; family Monodontidae; genus Monodon; species Monodon monoceros. The sequence goes on along the minus strand of NW_021703772.1, from coordinate 49,718,844 downwards.
TGGTAAGTTCTGAGGAAGTGTCTGGGAGATGTTGGATCATGAAGTCTAATATCATGGGAGTATAAACTCGTGGCTGTAATGAGCCTGAGAATCAGAGCTGCAGGGGCAGTACAGACAGCTAGCCTCTCCTGCTGATGTGATTTCAGCATAAATTAACTGGATGAGTTTACAGTTACGTTGCCTCAGGTGTGCTGAAGGACATACTCTGCAGGGGAAGAAACCCCTATATATGATTGACTCCACTGTTGACCTTTAAATACTTTCTTTTGCCTCTGTACCTTCATACATTCCTCCTGAGCCCCAAATTCTTTACCTCCCTTTCCTAGTACACTTTCCTAGTACAAAAACCTTACTTGCAATGATTCACTCAGAACAGAGACACCGCCAGGAAATCCTTCCTGATTAGATCTTCCTGACATTTCATGCTTCTCCTCAGCACCGTTTCGTGCCATCTTGTCTCCTGTGGTCCGTGCTTGCTAATCTGTCTTTTGGAATCTTACTTTATGTACATAATGCCTTGTAACCTTAATTTGATTTACCCTCCTCAAGGGTAGGAACATTTTTGATTATCTTTCATGGCATGAAACACCATACTTGGATCACATTTGCTTCTTCCATAAATGTTGACTTGTTTGGGTTATACTTGTATTTGTTACAAAAGCCACTTTCACCTTTACAGAGTGTGTCCCTTCAGTTAGGGTATATCTGACATTTGGAAAATAAGTCTTGGAATAATAGACTGTTTTTATTCAAGGAACTCTATATTCGTCAAGCCAACAGTTCTTGTTTTCCAGGTGAGGAGAGTCAGAAGCAGAGAATTGATGAGCTTGCTCAAGGTCATTCAGGATGGAAACTTTACCAGGGTATCAGGACACCCAGTCGGGCTCTTTTTGCTACAGAGTGCTGTGTCGCTGATAAGGTTCAGGTGCAGCTGTGTTGGCTGGCAATTAACTCTGCCAGGTCGAATCTGAGCACGGTTCCACACCAAGTGCTGCATGATAAAAGAGGAGACAGAATTCGACCAATATAGGCTGAAACTAAACTGAAAGGAATATGACATGGCTATTTAAAAATGTTTAATTTTATAAAACCCAGTAGATCAAAGTAATTATAGAGCAATAAAAGTTGAGCTGAAGCCTCAGATGGAAGCAAGGAAGAGATAAGGCTAGACTGTTTAGAACAGCCACTGTTCTTCCTACAGAACATTTTCTGGTTTTGTTTTCTATTGTCTAGTTCTTATTAGACTGGCTGGGTTGCAAACAAAGCCATGTTAATATAATGTGGATGCAATTTATTCATGAGTACATCTGTCCTTTATAAGGAAAAATGCATCTATTTAAACAACACTGATGTTGCCCTAAAATGTAAAAGTTTTATACTTATGTATGTCACATTATCCTTATAGCATATAGAGAAACTGGAATTTTAATCAATTGATATTTATTTATAAATTTGTAAGTTTTCTCCTGTTACAATATACACTGCAAAAATATGAAGTGAAGAAGAAAAAAAATCAATTGTTAAGAGATATGGGAACATATGTATATGTATAACTGATTCACTTTTTTATAAAGCAGAAACTAACACACCATTGTAAAGCAATTATACTCCAATAAAGATGTTAAAAAATTTATAGACAATGATATTTGTATCATGATCCATCCGTCATGATATATGTTAAAAAGTTGGATTTCAAAAAAAAATCTTACTGCCAAAACTAAATATAATTTTCATATTCTAGATGTAAGAATTATTTTTTTAAAAAGTCCCTTACAGTTAGGAGTGATTCCAAGTGGAAGTAAGCTCACAATACGAGTATCACATTTCATGTGAGGCAGCAGTTTTGAGAAATGCTGGGAATTTTTTTTTTAATTGAGTTACTGATATACAGAAAAATTAGTGTTTTTAGAGAAAATTATAAAACTTTTCAATCCTTTACTTTTAGAGACTAAAAGTAAATACAACAGGAAATAGCAATTTCAATTTTATACAATGGCTATTTAATAAAGAAAAAAGTGGGAGAGGGAAAGGCAGAAAATGTACTTGGAGTTGGGGAGAAGAGCTGAAAGCAGTGGTAGAGAGATATCAAGGAGAAAGAGAGTGAGATGGGAAAAACAGGCAGAAATTCAGAGACACACGGAGGCTGAGATGGTTCTTCAGGGAATAAATAAAATCCAGCCTACATAGTTTCAATTCTTTAACCTTTCTAGAATCAGTTTTATGGGGAACTAGATTTCAAATTAATGATGATAAAGTATATTTCAGCTTTTATTTTCTGAAGTTTGCTAGTAATACTACCTTTGGGGAGCAGACTCTCTTATAAATGAAGAAAATCAGAATATTATTTTAAATTCTTTTCTGGATCATCCAACTTCCTAGGAATTCTTAAAATAACCTTAAATGCTTTCTAGTTTGTGGTAGTGGGAGTGTGTGGAAATCCTGGACATCCATGTTGATGTGACCACTAGGTACTTGGTGCAAGCATCAGATGATGGGAAAGCAGAGGTTAGGGCTCGTCTTTGAACCTAGGCTTCCCTCCCCTGGTTCAATGGTGAGCTATGGGATGAGACCAGGGGGTGGGTCCTGTATGACTGCCTTTAGGTAAGTCATTTGCCTCAGTTTTGATGAATGTGAATGTTTTACCTTTGCTTTTAATGAAGCTGTGGGAAAACAAAAGTGTATTATATCTATTAATATAGATATTTATAACTCTTAGGAAGAAAGACAAGTTAAAACAGGCTATAAATAGTAATATAGTAGTACTTTAGGACTTTTTAAAATTAAGTACTCACTATTGCTCCCCTTTTACTGTATAAACTTCTAATTTCCTTTCTTCCTTCTTGAAAGATACAGAAAAGTTTACCATACATAATCAATCACCCTTTCCATTCTCTCTGTAGTCTATAATGTATGTATTTAAAATATTGAATTTTTATGTGTAAATGTATTATAAATAGGTGGTATATAAGTAAACTTCTGATACACACATACATACATTTTTTCTGAAAGAGCAACTTGGTGCCAGCTGAGTCCCCTCTGAGATGATCTTGCTCTTTGAAAGAATGGACAGTGCATCAGTGAGGGATCAGTGAAGAAATGATGCACCATCTTTAGCAGGAAGTGGTTTAATACAGAGAACTAGATGTTAACAAAAAGTGGACACTAAGTTCCAGGAATGACTCCCTAGGAGAACTTCTACTTTTAAGACCTCCACTTGTGTTGTGGTTTCAAGACACACCCTGCAGCTGTAATCCAGGGATAGGAGGCCAGAATTGATAGTAAGGTGCTGTAGCTGCAATAGCCTCTGATCCCCTAGGATGGAGAAGGGATACTAGAGAACTGGACCAAAAACCCCAACATTTCTAAAAATTTTGCTTCCTAATAGAGCTGAAGGGGAAGGCAGAGAACTCTTGTTTCACTTCCACCTTCCAAATCTCACGCATCCTAACTTACAATGAGAACGTAGCTTCAAAAGAATGAGGGAAGTACAGTTTCCCCATCTCCAGCCAGCAGAATGGAATGCAAATGGAGAATATCAGTTCACGTTATCTACCACCTAGAGATGCCATTAAATGGCCTGGTGAAGGATGGCTGGTCAGATCACACTTCTATTTTCCATCCTTCCCAGGGATACTCTGGTGCGTGTGCACAAGTTAGACTGGAGTTGGTGTATTTCATTTTTGTTCCCTTGAAATCAGAGGCATAACTTTTTTTAAAAAATGAAAGAATGAAATAAGTTACTCTACATACACCTTGGTTTTTAAGCACTTTAAAATCTTTCACAAAATGCTGGCTTTCTAATCAAAATACTGATAAAGGAAAAAAATGATTGGAGAAATAGATATCAAGTAAATTTATTCCTGTGAGTCTGAGTCATTCTTTCTTAGTAAAGTCGTGAATTTTAGAGTTGATGTGTTTTCTGTTGGTGAAAGTTGAATGGAACTCACATGCTAATGTATAACTTCTCTCCTCTCCCTGCTACCCTAGAGTGAAAGTATCATTTGGAAAGACTATCACATATGAATACTTTTCAAACTATTAACAAAGATGGAACATAATTTTTCATCTCTGTAGCAAAGAAACTTTATAGTTTATCTGAAAAATGACTTCTTTGACCAATGAAGCATCTTAATTATTGCTGGTGTAGGAAACCCTGCCTAGAAGGATTGATGTTTTTGAACAGGGGAACCCCTAACGTGTTTGTGATAAAGAACAATAATGTTGAGAGAATACAACATTGTGGGTGGCATGGAATAAAAAGTTTTGTTCTTAAGTTCCAGGAGGACCACTAATTAGAGCCACTTGTAAGAGGACTTTTTAACTTATCTTTAATGAGTGATGTTGTGTTTCTGGTGACATTTTCAAAGTGTTTTAAGGTATAAAAAAAATTGTAAGTTAAGTTATATTAAAATGAGGTTTTTTTTATGGCATTTTTGTATATTTTAATCCCAACATTTTTTGCTTCCCAGATATAAATCTCTGAATATTAATTGATCACCTAATCAGACAGCTTTATGAATTAGAGCATTAAAAAAAAATCCTGATATAAATATGAATCTTTAAGCCATATTTCCAACCTTCAACCAAATGAATTCTTGTTAATATTAAAACAGTTTAGTCCATGGCATCATCTCCAATTATGTTCTCAATAATATACCTTAGACACAACTGGACCATCTCTCTGCATCCATCTACTATAATGGAGATAAATGGACAACTGCTCTTGAACAATCAATGATGCGTTAATTGAAGCACTTGCCCTGTTAGTCTAGTTCCAATGTCCCGTTATAGGGTAGAATGAATGTTCTCGCATAGGCATAGCAGTTATCCAAGTTGTGATTTTGTTTCCTTATAATAATTTGCAATTGTGTTTGAAATAAGCCATAATGCAATTTTCTCAATTTAATATGAGCTATTTTTAGCGGTGCGAAAGCTCTGATTAGAATTTTTATTTTATCCCTTAGAATAAGATGGGCATCCCTGTTTAATCATATTTACAGATTACCTCAATGAATACAAATGTGTTATATTATCATTAAATAAATGAATGTCAGTATGTTCCAAGGTAACCAAAGTAATTGCATATTGATAACTGTCATTATTGTAAGCCATGGTCTCTAGGAGAAAATGTGCTTGTATTTTTTAATAAGGTGCAATATTATAGTCTATTTTAAGATGATAGTTTTCTGTTTCATATACAGACCATAATATCACTCTAATATAGCTGGAAGACCCTACAAATTGATAAAAATGCAGAATATAAATCTGAAAGTAACAAGATTTTGTAGTCTTTTGAAACTGGATGGATGTTATGAGTACCTTAGCAGAGCTAATATGAAATTGCCATTATCTGTGACAGACTCTTAGAACTTGCATCCACTCTCCAGCTAAAGAAGATAACAGGAGCTAAGCCATTATCCTGCATTTTTGTAACAAGATATTTTCAGATTTTGTATGGAGGCTTATTGTAGTGTGAAAAATGCTCCAGGAAAAGGCACTGTCCCCTTTTCTAAAGAGGATAAAAATTTCATGGAATGGATGGAGGGAATATCAGAGCCCTCGTTTTTCTGTGATCTGAGTTTTTATCAAATGAGTGAGATGTCATTTGGATCACTATGTTGCACAACTCCGGGTGCCATGTAAATTATGCCGTATACAGTTAAGGCCCCCATCAACTTGTGTTGTGCACATCTGTGTGGTCATCTATGGTAGCCGCGGATGTCATAATATTATCTCGGAAATATTCTGAAGGGTGAGCAAGGGCCAGGAAGACATTCTTAGCTGAGGTGATGAAGAAAGTTTACTAGCATTCATTGTTTAGTGACGGAATGAGTACTTTTTTTTTCTTTTTTTTTTTGGCTATAGCATTTTCAAAATCGAGTATCTCAGTATAATTGAGTTCTAATCTTAAATATGAGACCTGAATTTTAACCTCAGGTTTACTACTAGCTGAGTGATACTAGATGGGTTAGTACATATCTTGGCTTTACTAGTTGCCTCTGTAAAATGTGAGATTTGTTTCCATCAGGGGTTTGCAAACCTCCTCTTACCAGTGTAACCCCTAAGCAAGATTCAATTGGGAAACAATTAGATTGCCTGATTGAGTTTCCTTTGGGTAAGTTATAGAATCTGAAAGGGAGCTTCAACCCTGGTTCTCCTTGGTAAGTATGGAAAAGGATCAGCTGTTGAACTGCCAAAGTGATCTTTTTTCTTCATACTCAGATTATATATAAAGCACTATCTCATACCTATTTTGTATTTTCAGAATATATATTTTTAGATGCCATATTCTAAGAATTTTGAAGGACTCCTAAAGTTACTGTTTCAAAGAGGCTCTGGAGTCAGATCTATTTTAAATTGAGTTTTGGCCACTTGTTAGCTGTTAATCCTTGGGCAAGTTAAATTTTCTTCATTTGTATGAAGTGAAAATATAATCCATATCCTAGTATATTTGAGAAGATTGAATAAGATAATACATGCAAAATGTTTAGCAGAATTTTTGGCCCAAAGTAAGTGCTCAAATTATGGCTTTCATTCTATGCAGAAATTACTTGGAGAATATTTTCCTACTCAGTTAGAAAAAGGATCATGAAAGAAAGGAACTTTTTATATTTTTAGGACAAGCGCTCCAGATTCTTAAGAAGACTGCACCAACTTCCTTTCCCCAGGTGGGGCTTTCCAGGAATGGAGCTTTCTTTGACTAGTCAGTCTTACCAGAGTACCCATTGTAGGAAGAAGGAGGATACATATTAACTTGGAAGAAAGATGCTCCAAGGGATAAAGTGGGGGGGATATGAAAACATTTAACCTTGACCCAAGTCTATTTATAATTGCTTTCTCCTCCTATTAGGTAGATAACTTGTGAGTACTTGCTGTTTGCTAGTAGTGTTCTAAATACTTGGATTATTTCATCTAATCCTGATGACAACCCTATGAGGTAGGTATTACTATCCCTATTTTACAGATGAGGAAAGCAATACACAGAAAGATTAAGTTGCCCAAGGTTAGACATCTAAGAAATAGTTGAGGAGGGATTAAAACTTGGATACCAGAGTCCATACTATTTAATACAATACTCTAGTGCCTCTTGTACTTGAGATCTTCTTCCATCTTGGAGGAAGAAATAAGAGGTGAGAGAGAGAGAGAGGAGAAAGACTTGAGGTTCCCACTGAGCTTTGATATAGGGGGAAAAATATTAACATATTACCTATATTCCAGAAATGAAAATATCTGGGATAGTGTGGTAAATTTGAATTGTTTTTAGTAGTACTAGTGTCTACTATAACCTTATGATGGGTAGTATACTTGTTTCTTGACTTTGGACTTCACTGTGTTATATGCTTTGGCCAATGTATGTTGGTGGATGTAATGTGAGAAAAAGCTTGAAAATGCAGTTGAGTTTGCTTTTATACTCCTGTATTTCATCACGAGAGGAATTTGCCTTGGGTAGCTTTTGGTGGAACACACCTGAACACAGCCTGCAACTTAGAGTCAATCCCAGTGAGTCCTAGCCTATACAAGCCAAACCCCAGCTGATGTGGGTTTATGAAATTAAACATTGTATGCCATTGAAGTTTATTTGGTTTGTTAGGCAGGATAATTAATTTGTAATTTGTAGCTATTACTGTGATCTTATTCAATAACAAAATCCCTTTTCAAAATTTAATGTGAAAACTCAGCAACTTTTTTACACCAAAGTTGTACCACTAAAGCATTTACTCAACTTAAAAACAATTTGTGTTTACTTCCTAATTATTCATTTCTAATTTGAGAATGAATGGGAAATTGGGATGATAAAAAAGAAATGGTCAATCTGTGAGCCTTGAGAAGGCAAAATAAATGTATATACAATATTAAAACCACAAATGATAATTAAAGAAACAAACAATACTGAAAGATATTTAATAGGCTTAAATTGAATGGCCCAGAAATAAATTGGTGGGAATAGTTGAAAAATTTTATTTTCAATTGTTATTTATTGACCACTTCTCTAACTTTTGCTTTTACAGAAGTTTACTACCTAGAGAATCTGAGTTTGTACGTCCTTTGACTTTTTGTAACCAAGTGTTTGTAAACATTTAAAATCTGCCTTGAAATTAGAGAATTCAATGGAGTATTCTCATTACCACATTTTATAATTACATTCATTCCCACAACAGTTATTTATGTAACTGTTTGAAAAAAATGTCACTTAAAGTTCAAGTTGATTAACATCTCAGCTTTCTTAGGGCTAGGTGTGTGCACAGTGCTGGCGATAGGGGTATTGATATCATCTTTTATGATTTGCGTGTGTGTGTGTTTGTGCAGTGTTCTTTTATGCTAGAGACTGGTGGGAAGAACAGAGAAAAAATAAAACTTCAAAGATTCTTTGTGTATAGCCAGACACTGTGGAGGAGGGCTAAGTTGCCCTATATAAAAATGTGAGTGAATTTGATGGGTCAAGATATCTTTAGTAAGAGCAAATTAAATAAGACATGTCAGGGTAACCAAAAACTTTGAGGTTTAAGGATGTCTAATATTAAAGTTTTTTTTTGTGTATCTCTCAAATATAAAACCCCTATGCCCCAAACCTTCAGTAAAGTCTGCAACTGATAGAAATGCCACTCCGAATAATTTTGGAGGGGGGTGTTGGGGGAGTGGGGATAAAGAAAATGAGCTAAGATTGTACTGTCTAAGAGAAGAGTAGAAAGAAGAGGATATCTGTGGGTGGTGGTATGAGACATTTAAAGTTCTGTGGAAACACTGCCTGCCTATGGGGCATTGATTCTTAACTGTAGCTGGATTCACCTGGGGAGCTTAAAAAAAAAACCTGGTGCTTTTGTCCCACCCACAGATATTCTCATGAAATAAGTCTGAGCTGTAGGAATGTTTAAAAAGCTCCCCCGATTTGAATTTGCAACTAAATTTGAATATCACTACCCCTCTCTGTAGCAAAGTTCGCCTGGCTACACATTAAAATCATCTGTGAGTAACAAATACTCTGTCTCAGAGGTTTTGATTTAATTACTTTGGGATGGAGTGAGTTACCGTATTTTCAAAGCTTCCCAGGTGATTATCATGTACAACCAGAGTACAATCAGATGGGGTCCTCAGAACATTGGAATGGCTCTATTAAGAATCAGAAAGGGTGCCCCAGTGAGTAAGGGTGCTGGGGGGATAGAAGGAGGGAGATAAAGACACAGGGCCTTTTCCTGGAAGATAAAACCTTTATTCCACTCTGGTTACAGGGTTAGAACTCACCATCCAAAAATTTATGGATGCTTATGAAGCAACTTATGAAGTAACTCAATACTGGTGCCTCGTCTGAACTCATGGATGCTATGAGCCCAGGACTACATTCAGAGTTGCAACCGATCATATGAAAATGAACCTATGGAAATAATTCCTGTAATTCAGGGATATTGTGTTGTCAGATTTGGCAAATAAAAATACAAGATACTAAGTTAAATTAGAATTTCAGATAAACAAATACTTTTTGGTATGAATATATCCTTTTCAACTGAGGTATATTTCTACTAAATATTTCTCAGAAATTCAAATTTAACTCTGTGCCTTGTATTTTATCAGTAAACCCTAGGGATAGAGAGGTTGAGTTTGATATTTAAACCGTAAGGGATAATGGGATCTAGGTGCTGACTCAGAATGGGTTTAGAAAGCACCCACTGTATACAGGAGAACATGTCAAATCCTGTGGAAGTGTCTTATTACTTAAGAATTTTTCCCCTTGGCTTTCAGGAGTTAGGATATACTAATTCAATAATAAGTGTAAGCCGTAAAACTTCCCAAGAGCTCTAACCTACTGTTTAACTTAACATTTGTAAATTGCACGGTTCTGTGTCACACTGGCAACACGAGTGCCAGAAATACAAAAACATGTTGTTGAAGATGATTTTGATCATTTTTTAACTTTTCAAATCCATAGTTGTTTTTTCCCTGAATGCATATTCAAGTTGTAGAAAAAGTCTTTGGTCTTCCTTAAAAGGTAAAACAGAATTACAGCCCTTATCCTCAGCTTAACTCAATAACAGTCAAGTTAAGCTTATTGCTTTTCATATCTTTCATGGGACCATTCATCTCATCTGTGTAGAAATTCATAGCCTGAATAAAGGCATGCAATTAGTGAACATAACAGATAGTCATTGACTAGAGGAGAGTAACATGTTAAAGATTTAGTCTTGGATGTGTTTAAGAAAAACACACCCTAAAACTTTTAAAACATTGAAAAATTAGTTCCTCCGAACTCTAACAGGAATATAATTGCAAAATATTTTCATATATATTCTTTGCTTCAAATGTATTCCATATATTTCTTATAATTGAAATGATTCTCTTTAGAAAGTGAAATGAATTATAAAGATTAATATGTCAGTATTCATTGATACTGAGGACTAAATGACAATAAAACATTATTGATTAATCCATAGGAAGTCACTTAGCATTTGATATTTACACACCAGTACAACTTTTAATTAGAACTGTTGAAAATATGAATGAAAGGAGAAAAATCCCTAGAATGTATATGTATTTAGAAACCTGCATAGGAAATTGAAGGTCTTGGGAACACAGGTGGTGGTTTTAATTTCTTCTAATTGAAGGTCATGACTTTGGAAAATAAAGAAAGAACTGAAAAGTGAACAGCTGGCTCTGTAGATGGTGTCAAACAGAATTTAGTTTTCTGGACCATAATGCATGATACTAAACTAATGCTCCTGGCAAAAGAAAGAGTACATCTAATGAAGAGTGGGGAGAACACGCTTGGCAGAAGATTTGCTGACCAGAACAAGAAGGCATTGATATATGAGTAGGGCAGAAAAAAGAACCAGACAAGCTGTTAAATTACATCCTATGGAGGAAAATAAGCTGACTGAGGAAGAGTAAAAGCAGTGGAAGGTGATTAGTAAATCAAGAGAAGGTAACAGGAAAGAAGATAAAGGAGAAATATTTGTGGCTTTTTGTATTTACATCTGCATTCAGACAATATAGGTAATGATAATATTTAGATAAAAATAAGAATTATTTGAAATTTTTCATTATGACTTGACGGGGATGAGAACTTTGGCTGAGGAAAGCTATTTGACCCTGAAATTCCAGTTCTTACTGCTTCTAGTGAAGAAACTATAGAACACAAAGGAATATAAGATAGGACCTAAAGAACTGGCCAGTAAATTCCCTGGTAAAACAGACTCAGGAAAGGACTAGCAGTGATTCTCTGTCAAACAATTAAAAGTACTATAGGAAGAGAAAATTGGCATTTTTCAAAGGAAAATTTTGGTTTCTCCCCTATACCTTCCACTTAGGCTGTGACGTGTCTACAACAAATTTCAAAAAATCCAGGGAATGTAGAACTCAAGATCCCTGTGTTAGAGTATGTAGCAGAGAAGGGGTTAATGATGACTGATCCAAGACAGTGGCCACTGGGAACGTGGTGGAAATGGACAGATTTGGAATTAGGCAACTTTAGCTTTTAGATGTCTCTTATCACCTACTATGGGCTTGGCAGATGTCAAAATCTAGCATGGAAAATTTATAACTGTTTTTTCCCATAGCTGAGTTTAATTTCTATTCTGAATTTCTTGCCTTCTCAGTACCAGAAAAATTAGTCTGCTCTTATCCAGGTAGATACAGTCACATCACATTAATGATTTCTGTCTTTTGGGGGTGGAAACCACATCAAAGTCAGTGATCAGTCATTTCAGATTTAAAACTTAATCACTTCATGATTTATGAAACCCTGTTCACGTACCTCTCTGGCCTTGGAGTCGATTTGCAGGTGTTTGGAATAATCTATTGCTGCAGTGTCGGTGGGAGGAAGAGGCATCCACTTTGTTCCTTTCCTTTCTCTTTCTGATACGCACAATCAACCAGTCATGACCTTCACTTTTTGGTATCTGTCTCTACATTTGCATGGATAGCTAATGTTTTAGTCCCAATCTATAATGCCCCTCCTGCCTGCTAGCTTTCTCTGTGTTCATGTTCTTTTATATGCCTAAAGGCATGGGTCAGGTTAAGCTGATCCCCTGTGCTTTTCTTGGGGTGTTAGGTGATGCCATCGTGGGGTAGGGAACATGGATGGATTTTCTTTCTTGCAGAGCTCCAGATACACAGCTTTCTATTCTTGGGTGTCCAAATATAAGAGTTCCCATCCCACCCACAATCCAGGCCTAAATGAGTCAGCATTGTATACCACTCTGTACACCAATGTCTATTCTGTTCTTGTTTTCCAACTTTCTTCTTCCTTTTTCAGTAGCTCACTCATCTTTGTTCGGGGTGGAAAGTAAAACACTTGCTAACCTTTTTCCTCCAAACCTTTCTTCAAATTAGACTCTTTAATACTTTAAAACCCAAAATTGATTATACTACTCCTTTTACCTTGATAACCTTGCTTCATTGAAACAATGCTCAATGAGGATTCCTCAAGTATTGATGATACATACATTGAAGACAGAAACATATTTCATGCATCATACTATATAACAGGTATATTTTAACTCCAGGTAGATTTATATTCTGATAAATTTGTATTAAAGTGATAGACAAAAGTCTTTATTAGCATGCTTGCCTATAATTTAAATATTCCAGAAGGGCATATTTATTGGAAAAACCAACAATCTATTCAATTCTCAACAAGTTTCTCTACCAAAAGTGGAGTTGCCTGTAAAAGAAATAGTAAACTGTACCTACTTCATGAAGTTTTTCCAATGATTAAATGTTGATACAATATCTACCTTAGTACCTAAAAAGTGCTAAAAGTGCTAAGTCCTCAGTATGTGTTAGTTGCTATTTTTATACTGTTATTGGAATCTTGATCTTGGGTAGAAACACGTTCTAGTTGAATGATAAGAGAAACATGAATAGTTTAGGGAGTATTTATAGATTGCTGGGACAAATTGCCTTTTCCTCATCTCTACTAGCCATCAAGAGATTTTGACACACAGTAGTGTTAAATGAATGCAAAAATATTTCTTAATCTCTTTTATATTTCTTTATGTGTCACATTTCCTTCCATGTCTAACAAAAATAGCTGAGCTTAGAGAAGTCATGGAGGAAGAACACTGTAGGAAAGAAATAGAAAAATGTTTGAGTGGTTGTTGGCATTTGGGGACTTTATTGTCATACAATGGTCTGTGATATACTTAAGGAATAGTTATGGTCTATAGAAGGATAAATCTGGTGGAGAGGCTTCTTTAATGTGCATATGGAATAATGTTTTGCTTACATGCAAGATAAATGACACTAAGATACTCTCTAAGCACCTACTGTCCTCATTCTAATTTTGTGACTTCTCTGGGTCTCAGTGCCATGGGGCGTTGCTCAAGTAGTGGAGTTTCTGCGTGGAAGTGGACGTGGGTGCTGGCAACAAGTCTTTTAGTAGAGCAGGGTACCACTGCAAAGTATTTCCCTTCTCTGGGAATCTTAGCCATATTGAGATGGCTAGGGAAAACAGCAATAGTGTTGCTGTTGAAATCCCCCAGGAACAACTTTAAATACAATCATAAATATCATGTTTTTGTTGATCAGGAGCCTTTCTTTCAGGGCCTAAGAAGAAATGAGAGGAATTAAAGAATTTTTCTCAAACCATCATGGAGCTTCTGAAGACAAAGTATAACAGGATTCTAGTATAACAGGAACTGGCCATGGCTAAAAATTGAGTGTGGTGAAAGGATGTTGGGGAGTTCATGGAAACTGAGTAGGTGGGAGAAGGTTTGAAATAGGCAGGAACCAATGCGGCCTCATCCAGGACTCTCTAAGGCAGACACTGTCATGGGAACTGTCCAGCGCCTGGATAGTAATAGATACTGTGGCTGGCGGAAGGGTTACATATCACAGACTTGGTGAACTGAAACGCAAAATGAAATCATAAGACAATGAGATTTTCTTCTTTAATTTATAGCCATAATACCACTAAATTATATAAGATTGCCTCATTTAAAAGTAATTGAATTAATTGGGGGTGACTTTAAAAATTAAAGTAATTTATACTATTGTAGCTAGTACCATATAGAAGTATATACTAAAAAAAGTACTTCCCACCTTTAACTTCACTGTGCAGAAATATCTTGTATTAAAAACTTGAGCTGTATCTTCCAATCCATACAAGAACATATAATTTAGAACTGTAATATACATGCTGCTCTATAACCTGATTCTTCACTCACTAGATAATGTACTTTTTGGTTCATATCAGAACATGTTGCTCTATCTGATCATTTTAGAGGCTCCACAACAATTAATTGTTTAAAAACCACAATTTAGTCAATTAATCTACAGTGGATATTCAGCTAGGTTGTTTCTAATTACAATTTTGTACTGTGTTTCACTGAACATTTTTCTTTCACATATATTCTGAAACTTGTGTATGAGTTTCTCTGGGTTAAATTCCTGGGAATAGAACTATTGGGTCAAAGGGAGAGGCATATTTAAAAACTTGAGTCATTACCAATTGACTTCATAGAAGGTTGGTCCACTTTTCAATCACAGTAACAGGATATGAGAAGGCCAAATTCCCTGTAACTTGGATGCATTTGCTATTGTGTACAGATTATTTTCAGTGGAACAATATTTTTCAGAGATGGCTGATTAGATTTATCAAGTTCTGAGTTTTCCCCTCAAAATATCTGAAAGCAGTAGAAGAAGCTTTAGTAACACTTTCTATATTTTAGGTATTTTTCTAAATCTTTGTTAACTTATTAAAAGAATCAAAGTATGGTACTAAAATGTAGGTGGGAAAAAAAGGCCAACTTTTCAAAAATACTGGAGACTGAATAATTTGATAATCATTGTCATTAAATCAGATGTGTTTTCCTCAATAACTCAGTGCTTGAAATTTCAGGAAAGCTTCCTTTTTAATGAATTTGAAAGAACATTAAAACAAAATGTTGCTTTCTTTTCTAAAATGACAAAAGTCTAAAGGAATTTAAGTGTTCTCTACAAGTATAGTTATTTTCCTTTAAAAATGACATGTTGGGTTGAAACTTTCCTGTCTAATGAAAAAGTAAAATGTAGAAAAGTGAATGACGTAACTAGTCTTTATAAGATTTTTAACAAATTGTGAAAGAATAGTTGCATATTGTATATAAGTAGTTCAGGCATTTCTCTACATCAAACATTTTTAATACCACTGGGTAAACTGGCTGCCTATATTGGTATATATATTTTTTTTGTATAAATGCAGTAATTCTGCAGAAGTAACTTTCTTGACATTGTACTGCTGAAATACAATTTTCATTGATGTAATCAATTATACATCCCACACAGGGATGAGCATATGTGCTAATTGCATCTGGTATTTCATTTGCCTTTATATTTTAGCAACAAAAATGGGAATTTGGTAAAAAACCAACACGCTCTGGTGGCTACCTTCTTGATTTTAAGTTTCACTTTTCTTTTAAGATTAAAAGACTGAACATTCGAAGGGACTGAACATTCGAAAGGTGACAGGTCATTGGGATAAACATCTCAGTAAACCTGATTGTTATTGTACAGTTTGGCACAACTTTTGGGTGCAGTTCCTAAAAGGATAAAAATGACACATTGAAGAGAAGCTCTTTTCACGGTCACATATCTGCTACAGCTGTCTTGTAACCGTCTTGTAAGTGGGAGAGTAAAGCATGTTCAGAATTCATTTTAAATACAGTATTATGTTGGACATATTTATCTGACCTAAATTTTTATAAGGCCATACTTAAATTTAATTGACTATTTTGGTGTAGTACAAAGAACATGGAGTTTGGGCTTCATAGGCCCTGGATTATAATTCTGGTTCTTTTGTCACCTACTAGCTGAGTGATTTTCGTCAATTTACTTACCTTGCTGAGCCTTGGTTTCTTCAGTTGGAGTTAATAATACTTACTGCAAAGAGTGGGTGTATGTTTAGGGGAAATGCATGTAAAGCACTTCAACTAGTACCTGGAAGGTATTCAGTAAATGTTAGTGTCCTCCTCTCCTTCCAATATTCACTCTAAGCCTCACCTTACAAGCCAGTGAATCATAAAAATTTTTGAGTCGAGTGGTATTTTACCATCTCTGTCAAAGCAGAGACACTTACAGAAGAATTACTATATCCTCTGTAAGCCTCAAGGGAAACACTCAAGCCTCAGGAGTTCTTGACTTACTACTTATTTCTCAGCTAGTCATGTTATATTTAAATAATCTTAATAATCTTAATGTTCTTAGTGTGGATGTCATTGCTACTTAAAGAACCTCTTCACATATCATTTTTGTATTCTTACTATGCCGAAGTGCTACCTTAAAAATTATTTTTTAAATTCATTAACATTATTAATTATAGTATGATATTAAGGTAGTATCAACAATTTCCTTAAATTATTACAGAATCTTCATATTTTAAGTTTCTAATCTTGTGACTATTCAAGTCTTGAGAAGCAGCATTGCCCTGTTCATCTGCTGTGTATCTATTTACAGTTGCTTGGAGAAGTCATTACTGTGCAAAGTAGGTTCCCTAACGTGAACTGATTCTTCAGCACAGACTGTCATTTCTTTATTGCTCTCTTGTCGGATCTTTATAGCACCAGTCCACAGAAGATGTTAAAAAATATTCTTTATTGTCCTCAAGAACTTAGCCCTACCTTTGCCCTCTTTACTCTCAAAAGATCATCCTGCTGCTATGATGACTTGCAAACTGCCTCCATCCTTTCAATCCATCCCATGCCCTGCTTCATACATCCTGTGTTTGGTGGGGTGCTCAGTGAATGCTTACCAATGTTGAAGAAAATTTTCCCAAAGTCCACCTTCAATCATGTCATAATTTGCTCAAAAATCTTTGCTGGCTTCCTGTTTGCCACTAAAGCCCCTCAGCCATATATTCAAGACCCTCTCCAAATAACTTTTCTCACTTATTTAGTGAAATGTAAAGCAGAATTTGATGCTGAAGGATTCTGAAAGTTTACATTCTATTCAAAGTTGTAAAACTGTATTGTGTCCTCCAAAAAATTACATTGTTCCCACTCAACCCTACCCAACTCAAGGTTTAATGACAGATAAGAGAAATAATTACCAAACATTTGTCTGAGACTTTGTGTCTATAACATTCTATATTGTTAGATTATAGGTTTTTCCCCTCCCTTAGGTACCTTAATATTCTTCATTATATTAACTTTTATTGTCCATATTTATTCCAATATTGAGGCCAAAGCCCACTTTCTAAGACAGAAAAGGGACTAAGATTTTTCTATCAGGAATGAATTTAAAGAATGGTCTAGAAGACAGGGTACATGTCATGAGCACTTACGTGTCAAGTGTTATTCCATTTCACAATAACTATTTCATTTTCCCAGTAATAGTGATTATTATCCCCCTTTTCTAGAATAGGTCATGGATCCTTTAGGACCTTGAGTCATTTGCCCAAGTCCACACAGCCAGTAAGTGGCAGAAGCATCATTTGAACTCAGATCCTCTTGCCACCAAGTACAAACTTTCTCTTCTACCAGTGCTACAAAAATAATTATTAAAATATTGATTTTCATAAATACTATAAGCTTAATAGATCAGCTGCCTAGGAATATAATGACTGGGAATGTTAGCACTGTAGGTCATGCCCTTCTGACTTTTTTCTACCATGATTTGAAGGCTGGTGAGCTGCTCTTGAGGAATGCTTCACAGCTGTACTCTTCTGTTACTTTTGACTAGGTGGGTGGTGGTTCCTGGCTATCAGTCTTAGTACCATCCTGAAGAACTCATACATACCCAGGTATGTTCCCTAAACAGTTCATACACACCCAGGTATATTCACTCCTGCCATCACCCCACTGCACTTGCATTTAGGGTGATGATTTCTAAGTTACAACTTTGAGAAGCGGGTCTGAACAGGTGACCGATAATGCCTATGCCACAATCCAGCTCTCAATTTCCCACACAGTAATGTTGATGCTGTGCTGAAACTGTTTCTGGGACAAGTTATTTTAAAATGTGATCAGAGAATAAACAGACAGATTGGCTCAACCCAATCTTGTATGTCTTCATAACAACTTTTCCTTCCCTTTCATCTTATAGTAGAGACATCTCCCAGGAGATTATTATACTTGAATTCTATTTCTTCTTGATTCTAATTCTTCCTGGAAGTTGTTTTTCTTCCTGCTTCCTTTTAATTTCTTTTCCACACCCTCTGCCTCTCTTTGCATTCCTCCCGACCACTGAACTCCCAAGTGCAACTTGGACATTTGACTTCTTTAGTGGGTTGTCTTTCACAGTTTCTAAAACCTTAATAATATATCACACATAAATATAACTTAGTGTTCATTTTTTCTCTTACCCCGCCCCCCCAGCAACCCTTTGCTCAGGCTTTTTGTCCTTTCAGTTCTTTCCTGCTGTGCCCCACAGCTACAATTACCCTGAGGGAAGACATGACTGTACAAGGCTGGATGGCTTGTTCAGTATTCCTTGGGTTACTTTAAAAGTGCAGTTTAACTTGTGGCTGTGATTGACATTGACAGGTTGTAAATGGAATTATAGGCTAAATGATTAAAGTTTAGGACAACAGCATTTCCCATTTGCACACATTTTGTGGTTTGCTTCAGATCCTGAAGTGATACTTGGCTCTTGTTGAAATCCCACAAATAGAGGTCTCTATACCTGTACAGATCAGTGGATGGGGAGAATGTCTGGGGTAATGCAGAGTTGGTCCTTGTGGGAAAGCCTCAGAGAGAGGAACTGTTGAATAAAAATGAAAATAGGCCACATTAGAGCTGAAAACACTTTTAATCAAGAGACCAGCCTAGTAAAACATGGTTTATATAGAGTATTATATAATTATTTGGAATATATATAAATGAAACTCCTAGAAATTAACAGCAACCCAATTAAAAGTGGGCAAAGGACATGAAAAGACAAATCACATGGTGAAGCACAAATAGCACTTAAGTGTTTAAAAAGATGTTCAACCTCTCTCGTAATAAAATAAATTTAACTACAGTAATGAACCATTTCTTAACAAGTTGAGAAAAATGCAGAATATACAGAATACAGAAAATAACTCTTTTGGGCATGTGCTTGCAGTTTCTTGAAGGAGTGCAAAATGGTATACCACCTATAGAGAATTTGGTAGCATTTAGCAACACTATAAATGTTTTAATACTTAAATATGACAATCTTCTAGAAATGTATACCATAGATATACCAGGATAAGTATGAAATTTCATAAGTTTCACACTACTCATTATGTTACTACTTGTTACCTGAGTTCAGCAAAAGAGAACTGGTTGAGTAGATGATGATACATCC
Source organism: Monodon monoceros (assembly GCF_005190385.1). Taxonomy (NCBI): domain Eukaryota; kingdom Metazoa; phylum Chordata; class Mammalia; order Artiodactyla; family Monodontidae; genus Monodon; species Monodon monoceros. The sequence goes on along the minus strand of NW_021703772.1, from coordinate 49,699,608 downwards.
ATGCAGTAAAATATAATAGTGTTTTTTTTTTAAACGAGGACATTGTTGATGTATTACTGATAAGGAGAAGATAAATTGTTGTTTCAAAATAAATAATATTGGAGGGGAAAGCAACATGAAGAATAGCATATATTGTAGGTTGATTTTTGAGTAAAATAAGGGGAGGCAAGTATTTATTTGTACAAGGATAAGAAACTGATGAAAACAGTTACCTGTAAAGGGTGAGAAGGAGGGGGCAGCAAGGGAAACAAGACTTCTCTATGTATTTTTCCATGTAGTTATAACTTAAATCATGTAATGCATTACCTGTGTATGTGTGTTTAAAAACACACACAACTCAATTTAACAAAAAATTCCTGATACTGAAAACAAATGGAAAAAATTTAACTGCTTATTGAATTGGTAATACAACTACATGGAGAAAAGATTTGTTTCAAGCAGCTTTAGAATATAAAAATTTTGACTGTGTAGTGGGGGTGAATTTATATATAAAATATATAAATATATTTTAAACTTTACTCAGTAGTTGAATCTTTTAAACTTTTTATATTGAGATAATTTTCAATCACATCCAGTTGTAAGAAATAATGAAGATTCCTCCCTCATCCAGTTTCTTCTAATGGTAACATTTTATGTAACTGTAGTCTAATATTACAACCAAATAATTGATATTGACACAGTCCGCCAGCTTTGCTCAGATTTCACCAGTTTTACATTGCACTCCTTTTTGTCCTATGTGATTTTATCACATCTGTGGAGTCATGCGATCACAGTCAAGATACAGAACAGTTCTACTGCAAGGATCAATTAGGCAACTCCTTTACAGACCCATCTACCTTCCTCCTTCACCTGGTCACTGCTAATGTCTTTTCCAGCTCTGATTTTGTCCTTTCAAGAATGTTACATAAATGGAATAATAGATAGTGTCTTTTGAGATTGGCTTTTAAAAAACTCACCATAATTCTCTTGAGATTCATCCAAGTTGTTGCATGTATCAGTAGTCCATTCCTTTTTATTACTGAGTAGTATTCCAAAGTATGGATGTACCACAATCTTTATTCACCTATTAAAGATCATCTGGGTTCTCTCCGTTTCTTTTCTTGGCTCTCACAAATAAAGATTATATGAACATTCACAAACAGATTTTTTGTGTGAATGTAACTTTCATTTCCCTGGGATAAATGGCAGGAGAGCACCTACTGGATTATACACTAACCATATATTTAGTTTTGTAAGAAGTTGCCATACTCTTTTCTAGAATAGCTATACCATTTTACATTCCTAGTAAAAGTGTAAGCCAGTTTCTCTACATTTTTTTCTAGCATTTGGTATTAATCACTAATTTATCTTTTTATTTTAGCTATTCTGATAAGTGTGTAGTGATATCTTATGGTTTTAATTTGCATTTGCATTTCTCTAATGGCTAGTGATTTTGAACATCTTCTCATTGCTTATTTGCCATCTGTATTACCTTTTTGGTAAAATGTCTCTTAATGTCTTTTGCTTATTTTCTAATTGGATTTTTTTTCCTGTTGAAGTTTGAGAGTTCTTTATATATTCTACATACAAGTTCTTTGTTGGGTATGTGGTTTACAAATATCTTCTGTTTGTAGCTTATCTTTTCATACTCTTTAAGGATCTTTTAGAAAGCAAAATCTTAAATTTTGATGTTGTCCAGTTTATCAGTCTTTTCTTTTATGGATCATATTTTTAGTGTTAAGTCTAAGACTTCTTCACCTAGCCCTAGGGACTGAAGATTTTCTCCTGTTTTCTTCCTACAAGGTTTTACAGTTGTTTACATTTAAGTCTGTGGTCCATTTTGAGTTTTATATAAGGTATGAGGTTTAGGTGGAGTCTCTTTGTATTTTTTAACCTGTAGATGTCCAGCTGCTCCTGCACCATTACTGAAAAGGTTGTCCTTCCTCCATTAAATTACTTCTGTACCTTTTGTAAAAAATCAGTTGGGTATATTTATGTGGGTCTATTTCTGGGATCTCTATTCTGTTCCATTGATCTGTGTGTCCATTCCTCTGCCAATATCATGCTGTCTTGATTACTGTAGCCATGTAGTGAGCCTTGCCTTTGGGTAGAGTGATTCTTCCCATTTTATTCTTTTTCAAAATTCTTTTAGCTAGTCTGTGGCCTGTGCCTTTTGTAAAGTTTTAGAATAGGTTTGTCTATGTCTACAAAAACCATGCTGGGCAGCAGTTTAACTTTTAAAAAGTAATCTGCTATTGTTAAATTGATATTCTTTTCTTTATATGCTATAGGATAAAGAATAAATATATTAAAGAAACAAAATGATGTGGTATTTTAGTGAAAGTTAGGATACATATATATATGTATACAAGAAAAATTAAAAGGAGTAAAATATTGTATATAATACTGTCTGTCCACTGAAATTGCTTAGAAGCAGCATCACCCTAGTAGCAACAATCATCTATGGAACCATGGTTGTGTCCTCTAATACCATTTTCCTCCTTAGGGAAATGGTGGGCTTGAGGTGTGGGTTAAGGAAAGTACAAGGTGATGTTGGGATATCCCATTGTATCAGAAATCAAGGAGCTTCAAAGATTAATGGAGTCATGTCAAAGATCACAGGAGCCAGTTCAGAGGAGCTCCCAGTGACCAAAATTGTGGCAGTATATGCAGGAGGGAATAATTACTATAACTGTTGGAATTACACTGATTTTGCAAAAATTAGAGTGAATGATGATGGGGGGAGAGAACACCATATAAATATAAATAAGATATGTCATTAGTTGGATACATGAATGTGGAATTCAGAGAAGAGGCCTAGGATGCAGAGATTATATATCTATTGATCAATCGATTGATCTATCTCTACCTTCCTATCTATCTCTATATATAAAATAAAGATACCTCTATGTATCTAGGAGTCATCAGTGTATAGGTAACATTAAAGCCATGAAAAAAATCAAGAGAGTGGAAATTCGTAAGAGAAAATGTCTAAGGACAGAGATTATGATGACCTTCCAAAATGAACAGATCTTAAAATAAGAAAACAGAAAAAAGACAGAATTTGTCAGCAATTTAGGAGGAAATCTAGGAGTCTGTTCAGAAAACCAAATGTACAAAGAAACAGGAAGGGAGTGATCAACTGTGTCAAATTCTTATCAAAATGGTATATGGTACCTATACTTCTGCAACATGCTTTTGACTCAACTTTGTGAGATTTATCTCTGATAATGAGTTCATTTTCAGTGCTTTAAAACCCATCGAGTGTCCTTTAACTTCATTTTTTGTTGATTACCGTTTCAAAAAATGCTCTATGAACATTCTTGTCATATGTCTCATTTTGTGTGTGTATGGACGTTCCTATAGAGAATATGCCTAGGAGTGGAATTGTGTTACAGGTTACACATATTTCAACCTTACTGTATATTGCCAATTGCTTTTTAAAGTGATAATATGAATCTACAATCCCACAGGCAGTATATGGGAGTTTCTATCCTTTACTGAGTATTAACAGACTTCAAATATTTTGCCAAATTCACGGGTGTGTAATGGAATCTCATGTCTTTAATTTGGATTTTCCTTACTACTAGAAAAGTTGAATATTTTCGTATTTGGTTTTCCTCTATGCTATACTCTATTTTGCTCACATTTTTATTTGGTTGATTGTCTCCTAAGTTGGTTTGTAGGAAGTTTTTATGTACGTTGGCTGTTAATCCCTTGTTGAGTATATGCATTGCAAATACCTCCTTGTTAGAGTTTAGATCATAACTACTCTTCTCACTTTTTACAGGGTCTTATTATAAATAGAAGTTTTAAGTTTTTATGTAGTGGAAAGATTGTCTTGGTGGTTTATGCCATTTATCTTTTCAGTATAAATTTTAAAATAATAATGTTGACTTCCATGGGGGAAAAACAATAACCTGGGGATAAAATGGCTTATGTACCAAAGAAGGGAATTCAGTTTGATAAGCAAATAAATAAGTACCCAATATTACAATTTGGGGTATGGGTTAGGCAGAAATAATGGACTTTAAAGACAATAAATTTGGGGGAAAGACTTAAACATCTCTGAAATGATTTTAGGTTGTCATCATGAAATCAGGTTTTTTTTTCTTATTAGTAGTCCGTGTGTCAACATATAAACATTGAAAGATCAAGAAATAGTAACCCTATTTAAAAGATCTTGCAAAATTGATTATGACATCAGGCAAGTGATTTACAAATTCAAGCAAACTGATTTTTAGCCTTTTTCCATAACTGTTAAACCACTAAAATTATATAAAAAGTTACTTTACTGCAATATAATCAATTTAATTTTATGTAAACAGTATCTTATATGACCCCAACATTAAGGACACAAACTCAAGGCCCGATACTGAATTTTGATAAGTTCAGATTTTGAGGAAATTATAATTCGTTCCCTTTATGCATATCATTTAGAAGGTTAGACTATCACATAGAACTTAAATACAACTAATATGAAATATTATACTCTGTTAACTAAGGTTAATAATTTTTACTTAATCTGTATTTGTGACAGTTGACAAAGAATATCAAATATGTTTAAAAAATCCCCCCAATTTTCACCATATTATAGAAGACCGGCTGATCTTTAAATGGAAACCACCTCATAATTTCTTGTTCAGCTTTCATTTTTCTGTATTAATCTTTATTTTAAATGTAAATTCACCGTTAGACTTCATATTTAAACAACTTGATTGGAGTATAACTTGTATATAATGAATCACATATATTTAAGAATACAGTTCATTGAGTTTTGACACATGCATTCACCTGTGCCACCACCACTACCAGGACAACCAAGATACTGTACACTTCCATTACCCCTAAAAGGTTTTCTGCCCTTTTGCAGTTCCTTGTTCCCTCCATCCCTGTACTCAGGCAACTACTGGCTTGAGATGAGCACCAGCATCATTGAGCTGCTCAATGGTGGCTCTCCTCTCTAGGCCAGGGTTGATGGTAGGAAATGGTGTTACAGAACTGGGCTCCCTGATGACAGTAGGGAGGGTTGGATCCTAAAATAATAGAGGCATGATCGAAGCACTTAACCATCTAAAGCTTGGTGGGAGTAATTATTATAATGAGTAGAAAAATATAAATCTCAGGTGTTCCTAGGGGAGAGAGAGATGTACAACCTGTGGAGTAAAATCTATTGCAGTAGAGATGGCCAAGTAGAAGGCTCCAAAACTGCCCCACCCAGCCAAGGTAGTAAATAAGAATATCTCATTCTGGGGTAGGGGAAATGGTAGAGATTAGTGACACCACCTTAAAGACTGAAAGAATACATGAATAATAGTCTCCATCACATCCTCAGTTAATCAGTTTTGCCCCGTATCCAGCTGCTCCAGATCCCATCCCTGCCCACCTGCAGGCAAGCACCAGCCCCAGGTCCCCCTGGGCTGTGTACAGTGGCTGCCAACATTCTGGTAGGCGCCACATGGTCGGGACCCAGCCCTGCCTACCATCACATCCACGGTAGTCAGATCCACCACAACAGAAAGACCCATGCAACCCACATGGAGGGGTGATGTAGAGCACATAACACTGATGACCAGAGGAGTGTGTGCTGCTGGGCCCCATAGGATGTATCCCACATAAGGTCACTACTCCAAGATTGGGAAATATAACCGAACTACCGAACTACATAGAAATAAACACAGATAATTTGGCAAAATGAGATAACAGAAGAATATCTTGCAAATGAAGGAAAAAGACAAAACCCCAGAAGAACTTAGGAAAGTGGAGATAAGCAATCTACCTAATGAAGAGTTCAAGGTAATGACCATAAAGATGTTCAATGAACTCTGGAGAAGAATGGATGAACAGAATGGGAACTTTAACAAAGAGGTAGAAAATATAAAGAAAAAACAACTGAAGATGATAATAACTGAAATAAAATATCTACTAGAAGGAATCAATAGTAGATTAGATGGTATAGAGGAACAGATCAATGGATAGGAAGACAGTAGTAGAAATCACCCAAGCTGAACAGAAAAAAGAAATAAGATTAAGAGACCTCTGGGACAACATCAAGCATACAAATATTTGCATTATAGGGGTTCCCAAAGGAAAAGAGATAAAGGGTTATAAAATGTATTTGATGAAATTATGGCTGAAAACTTTCCAAACCTGAAGAAGGAAACATAGTCCAGGTACAAGAAGCAGAGTCCTAAACAAGAACAGCCCAAAGAGGTCCACACTGAGACACATTATAACTAAATTGGCAAGAATTAAAGAGAATCTCAAAAGCAGCAAGAGAGAAGCAACTAGTTACATACAAGGGAACTCCCATAAGACATTGTGCTGACTTTTCAGCAGAACTTTGGCGGCCAGAAGGGAGTGGCATGATAATCAAAGTGAAAAGAAAAAACCCTACAACCAAGTTGGCTACCTGGCAAGGCTTTCCTTTAGACTTGAAGGAGAGATCAAAAGTTTTATAGGGCTTCCCTGGTGGCACAGTAGTTGAGAGTCCACCTGCCGATGCAGAGGACACGGGTTCGAGCCCCAGTCCGGGAGGATCCCACATGCTGCCGAGCGGCTGGGCCTGTGAGCCATGGCCGCCGAGCCTGCGTGTCTGGAGCCTGTGCTCCGCAACGGGAGAGGCCACAACAGTGAGAGGCCTGCATACTGGGGGGGGAAAAAAAAAAAAAAAAAGTTTTACAGACAAGCAAGAGGTAAGAGTTCAGCACCACCAAACCAAATTTACAAGAAATGTTAAAGGGACTACTCTAAGTGAAAAAAGACTGCAACTAGAAATATGAAAATTAGGAAAAATGTGATAGTAAAGGCAAATATATAGTAAAGGTAGTAGATCATCCACTTATAAAGCTAGTAGGAAGGTTAAAACACAAAAGTAGTAAAATCATCTGTATCCACAGTACATAAGTAGTTAAGGTACGTAAAACAAAAAGTTGTGAAGTGTTGTCAACCTTAAGCATGGGAGATGGAGTAAAAAGTGCAGGGTTTTTAAAGTGCATTTGAACTTAAGAGATGATCAGCTTAAAATAACTGTGTGTGTGTGTGTGTGTAGGTTTTTACATATGAACCTCATGGTAATGACAAACCAGAAACACAGGTACACGCAAGAGGGAGAGGAATCCAAACGTAACAGTAAAGATAGTCCTCAAATCACAAGCGAAGAGAGCAAAGTAAGAAAGGAACACAAAATAACTACAAAAACAACCAGAAAATAATGAAAAAATGGCAATAAATACCTATCAATTACTTTAAACTGATTAAATGCTTCAGTCAAAAGACATAGAGTGGCTGAATGGGTAAGAAATACAAGACCCACATATATGCTGTCTACAAGAGACTCACTTCAGATCTGAAGACACACAGACTGAAAGTGAAAGGATAGAAAAAGGTATTCCATGCAAATGGAAATGAAAATATAGCTGGGCTAGCAATACTTATTAAAAAATAGACTTTAAAACAAAGAATGTAATAAGAAACAAAGAAGAGGGAGAAATTGATATAATACAATAATAAGTGGGGTGTTAAAGTCCCCTACATCAATGGACAGATCAGACAGAAAACAAGGAAACACTAGCCTTAAATGATACATTGGACCAGATGGACTTTACATAAAACATTTCATCTAAAAGCAGAACACACATTCTTTTCAAGTGCGTGTGGAGCACTCTCCAGAATAGATCACATACTAACCCACAAAACAAGTCTTAATAAATTTAAGAAAATTTAAATCATGTCAAGTATCTTTGCTGACCACATCAATATGAGACTAGAAATCAACTACAAGGGGAAAAAACTGCAAAAAATACAAACATGGGAAGACTAAACAATATGCTTCTAAACAACCAATGGGTCCCTGAAGAAATCAAAGAAATTAAAAAATGCCTTGAGACAAATGAAAGTGAAAACACAACAATCCAAAAATGTATGGGACACAGCAAAATAATTCTAAGAGGAAAGTTTATGTAGTACAAGTCTACCTCAAATAAGAACAATCTTGAATAATCAACTTACACCTAAACAACAAGAAATTACAAGTCTTGGTAAGGTGGGAAGAAAGAGGAATCCTTCATTGTTAGTGAGAATGTAAATTGGTGCATTCAATATGGAAAACACTATTGAAGGTTCCTCAAAAAATTAAAATAGAATTACCACATGGTCCCACAGTTCCATTTCTGGGTATTTATATGAAGGAAACAAAAACACTGATTAGAAAAGATACGTGCACCTCTATATTCATTGCAGCTTTATTTATTTATAATAGCCAAGGTATGGAATCAACCTGTGTCATCAATATTTGAATAAAGATGTATATATACAAAGAAATATTACTCAGCCATAAAAATATTCCCATTTGCGATGACATGGATGAAACTAGGAGAATATTTTGCTAAGTGAAATAAGTTAGAGTAAGATAGCACATGGTTTCACTTGTGTAGAATCTGAAGAATACAAATGAGCGTAAGAGGAAGAGATTCATGTATACAGTGAACAAACTGGTGATTGCCACATGGGAGGCAGGTAGGCAGATGAGTGAAATAGGTGAGGAAGATCAAGAGGTACAGTCTTCCAGTTAAAAAGTATAACAGGAACGTAATGCACAACATAGGGAATGTAGTTAAAATATTATAACTTTGGTGACAGATAGTAACCAGACTTGTGATCATTTTGTCATGTATAAAAATACTAAATCATTATATTGTACACCTGAATCTAACAATGGTGCAAGTCAGTTATACCTCAATTTAAAAAAAAAAAAGAAAAAGATAAATTTTCACTTCTTTCACCTCTCATTCCTAAGAAGTAAGTACAATTCCGTGGTGGGCATTTGCATTCTGAATACAAACTTTCTTATGCTTGGGAATGCTTCATTGACTTGTTTATCATGTGACATCAAGGACTGTCTACTTTGAGTTGGGCCTTGAGCTGGAAAAGGCTCTTATCAGATTTGGTCTGTGATAAAACAAGCTTGCCACTTAGGCTATACAACCCAGTGGACAGTATGATATTACAGTTTCCTGGGGTGGGAAAGAGCACCATGTGGAGTTTGTCAAGCTTCAATAGGAGAATCAAAATGCATACACTTAAAGTTTTGAAGAAGGCCATATCATCCATGCAGAGAATTATACAGCTGCCCATTCAGGTCTTCTCCACCCCCATGTGGATGTGGATGTGGATGTGGCATAAGTGAGAGGTGCTGTTGAGAAACATGTTTTCCCAAACCTGTTGAGTGAAGTCACACTGGTAGCTTGAAATCAGCCGTGGTGGGCATATTTACACCCAGGAAATTGTAAAATGCTCCAACTCTGGGGCTTCTTTAATCTGGAGAGCCAGCTTTTAGACATTTTTACCCACACAACACTGGACATGGGGGTCTGAGCCCCCTGCTTTTACAACTTATTTGTTCCTTCTGCCCTTGCCTGTGCCCAGTGGCAGTGGTAAGTAGAGGACTGGGTATAAATGGAGCCAGAAGGAACTTCATAGAAAAAGTTGCAGCAATGGGGATATGATTATGTATCCTGATACAATGATGAAACGGCTGTCTGAAGGTGCAGCTGAGATGCTAACTTGAGATAAAATGTTGCAAGGATGTGTGTACCATACTCTAAGATGCAACTCCAGGATTTAGTAGATTCCCTCTCTTTATGATTGTTTTCAGGGCTGTGTTCAACAATTATGATACATAGGCTCTGAAGGGGTGGAAGTGGGATTGGCTCTGTATTCCATTGTTACCTGTGAGGGACTGGAGGAATGTGTGTTGCCCATCCCCGTGGCTCCAGCCCCTGTGAATCTAGAGGTCCTACTTCTCAGAGAGAGGTTACTTCTATCAGAGGACACATAGTAAGAGCATATTAAACTTTATGCCATAGCTGAACACTATGGTATATTTGGGCTCCTTGGCCAAGAGAACAGGATCGAGGAAAAGAGTTACTACCCTGGATAGGAATAATTGACTCTGATTAACAGGAGGATGTAGTGATGCTGTTAAATAGTGCAGGCAGGTTAGCATATGTGAGGAAAACATGTGATCTCTTAGGAAAACATGTGATTTCTTCATATTTTTAGGCTTAATTTTGATGATAAATTCACAAGTGCAGCCTGAGAAGGGCATGATGACTAGGAGCTCATATTCCTTATGGTTGAGAGTCTGGGTCACAGCCCCAACCCCTCCACCAGATAAGCCTCCTAGGGCAGTGGAGGATGAGCCAAGGATGAGGAAATCTAGAAAGTATAAATGGGGAGATAAGTACCATTTAAACACTCAAGACCAACTGTTTATTTAGCGCATCTTCTTAGATCAACCAGAATACTAGAGGAAGAAAGATCAACCAGAAATAGGAAGATCAACCAGAATACTGGTGGAGCTATTCCCAGACGGGGTGCAGTTATTATACAAAATGTTTTCGAGAGCGACAAGAGTTGGACTTGAATGGATTTTTTAGGCATGAGACACTTACATTCCTAACTCCTGCCAAAGTCTCATAGTTGAGATCCTCTCCAGTAATTTCCTCTGGCCTAAGAGAGCTACATCACTTAAGGTTATGCCCTGTCTATGGAGATAGCCACCACAGTTCATTACCGGTTAATGGGTAAGAAGGTCCAGCCCTTTTGACTCAGTTTCGGAAAACTGAAGGCCCCATGGGGTGAGCTGAGGCCTTTGTTGCAATTGCATTGCAGTCAACTTCTGCCTCTGCCCATTTGTTTTCTTTATTTCATTAGTTGTGATGTTTCCTAGAACATTAATGTCCTAGAAAATTTAGATTGTACATTAGTTTTGAATGCTAGTCAGGCAGCAGTAGCAGAATTATTACTATGTGACCATGCATGAGTTACATTGACATTTTTTCAAAAACAGGCTTGTTGAGTTGTAAGTTATGTAATATAAAGTGAGGTTGATGAGTTTTAGCATACACCCACACCCATGTAAGTAGAATCCTTTTTTTTTTTTTGGTAGATTCCTTAAGATTTTCTACATAGACAGTTGTCTTTGAATAAGGACAATTTTAATGTTTCCTATTTTTTTCTTGCCATATTGAACTAGCTGAAGCTTTGAATTTAATATTGAATGAAAGTGGTGAGAGTCATTTTGAACTTAGGGGAAGTAATCTTGCCTTGTCTCAATTTTAGAGCAAAGGCATTCAAAATTGCTCCATGAAGTATATTAGTCATATGCTTTTTATAGATGCTTTTCATCGTACTGAGAAAGTTCCTTTTATTTTCAGTCATTGAGAATTTTTATCATGAAAAGGAATTGAATTTTGTCAAGTGCTTTTTTTCTGCATCTACTGTGACAAATATTTCTTTTATTCTAATTTAATTAATCACATTATTTTAAAATGTTTTAGTTTAACAACCTTTATTCTTAGGATGAACTTCATGTAGTCACAATCTATCATCCTTTTCTATATTGTTTGATGTAATTTACAAATACTAATTTTCTGTCAATGTTTATGAGGAATATTGTTTTATAATATTTTTATTGGTGCTATTTTAGTTTTGTTGTCATTAGGGTTATGCTGGCCTAATAAAACAAGCTGAGAAATGTTCTTTTTCTGTTTTCTGAAAAAGTTTGTATAAAATTATTTTTTCTTCACATGTTTTGTAGAATTCATTAGCGACACCTTTTGGGCTTGGAATCTTCTTTCTGAAGATTTTTTTAGTAAATGTATTTACAAATTCAGTTTTAAAATGTATACAGCTACTAAGATTTTTAGAAAATTTCATGTATAAGGTTTGGGAAGTTATAGTTTTCAAGGCCTTTGTCCATTTTATACAAGTTATGTAACTCATTGGCATACAGTTTATAATATTCTTATTTGTTTAATGAACTCCCATTAGCATTTATGGTGGTTAAGGCTTTTATACAATGTATTCTTTCAGCTTTTGTAAATTGTGATGTCTTTATTTTCTCCTTATTTTTGAGAATGTTAATTAGATACAGAATTTCAGGTTGACAGTTTTTTTTTTCTTTCAAGACTTTAAAAGATGTTCTATAGTCTTTGGCCTACTGTGTTTCTAGTGAGAAGTGTCGGTCACCATTTATATGTAGTTCCCCTGTATGTGAAGTAATTTTTATCTGGTTTTACTTATCTGTGTGGAGTTGTTAAATTTCAGTTTGTCCTTTTTCCTAGGATGAAGTCCTTTGAGTTCCAGCTCAACATATAGAGTAGTGTACTAGAGTTCCATCCTCAGTGGACACTAGACAGCTTTTGTCTCCCTGGGCCATCATGGCTCTCGGAACCACTGCTCTGACTTGTTACTGAATAGAAACACCCCAAGAAAATATAACCTGACATTTCAGCTCACCTTCTTACATTCCTTCCTATCTTTTCCTGGATCTTGACCCAGTAGTTCTTCACGTCGATGCTTTAGTTCTTAGCTCTTCGATGCTTAGAGAAAACACACACACATGCACACACATATATACACACACACAATGTAATAAGCTTATCTTGCTTATGTAATTGCCTTTAATGGAAGGGCTGGTCGAAATAACATAGTCACCCATTACTAAAAGTGGAAATCCTACTTGTACTTTGTCATTCAGTTAGTACATCTATATAATACTGGTTTTTATATTATCCATTTGATGATTTGGAAAACATACATGCTCTTTATATAACACCTTTTTCATACATATTTGATAAAAATACATATGTATACATATACATATATACACACATACATCCTCATATACATACATATGTTTATAATATTAAACCACTTATATTGAAGAATTGAAGGTTTTGAAGGATAGAACAAACACATAATTCTGAAAAGCCTTAAAATAGTTTTTCTTGATTTTAAAAGTAAGTCATACCTACAAAAATTTCAAATGATACAGAAATGAAGTAAAAAGTGAAAGTTCCCTATACTTTGGGTACCCTTAGTTATGAAATGATTGTTTGAGTTGTTTGCTGAATGCATTATAAATATTTTTATTTTGACAGTGTCATTTAGACACAGCTTAAAAATGGCTGCATCAAAATAGCCATGTTAAGGTAACTGCATTAGAGTATGCTTTTTATCCTTATGAGGTAATCTTCTCTGGTTAATTCACAATACATTTTAACATGTGAAGGACTCTGAAAAATCCTGTAACAGAGAAATCTAATTTTAACTTGGTGCTTTCCCAAATGGTTTGCTGTCCAAAGGCTTTTTCACTTAACACTTATCATATCCTATGGAATTAATATTTCTATGGAAAGTCTTTGTTAAATACTTATTGTTACTTCTGATTTTCATGTGTATCCTGCTAGTAGTATTATTACAGGGAAAAGTTAAATTAATCTGAGATTTGCTATCTAGGGGAGTCAGCAAGTAAAATGAATTACAAGCAGAATAGCTGATGCTTTATTTACAGTTCATTCCTGTGTTAGTTTGCTATGGTTGCCGTAACAAAGTACCATAAACTTTGTGGCTTAAACAACAGAAATTTATTGTTTCGTGGTTCAGAGGCTAGAAGTCAAGATCCAAGTGTCAGAAGGATTGATTGCTTCTGAGGGTCATGAGGCAGAATCTGTTCCCTACCTCTCCCCTAGCTTCTGGTGGTTTGCTGGCAAGCTTTGGCAGGCCTTGGCTTGCAGAAGAGTCACCCCATCTCTGCCTTCATCTTCATGTGGAGTTCTCCCTGTCTGTGTCCAAATTTCCCTTTTTATAAGGGCACCAATCAAACTGGATTATGAGCCATTCTAATGACCTCATCTTAATTAATTACATCTGTTAAGAGCTGTATTTCCAAGTAAGTCACATTCTGAGATACTGGAGATAAGAATCTGATATGAATTTTGGGGGGATATAATTCAATCCATAACAACAATTTTTCTGAGAGAAGAAATGCCCTTTACATCAGTCTTCTACATGTAGGCTCATTTTCAGGAAAATGGGAAATATAAACTAAAGGTAAGAAAATTGAGTGTTATTAAAGGTAAAGTCTCTGCTTTTTTAAAGGAAAAAGGAGGGCTAAATACTGGGAATAAGATTTTGGGGAAATTATAAAAATGTTGAGGAGGATATATATTTTCCCAGAAAAGAATTAATGCATATTAAACTTTAGGCAGTTATTTGATCTGCCGACTACACTGTAGTTGTATACCAATAAAGGATTTATCAACTTTATACTCAGATATGCTATATTATTGGCAATCTCTATATTTCAAAATACAACTCCTTTAAAATTTATTTTATCCAAAGTCAGTAGCCATTCTATCTATAAATTATTTAACCGTAGCATTATAGGATTCGTTCAGTCTGGATTTTAGGATTCGTTCAATCTCGAAGAGCATATGGAGAGTATGTTTAGTAATGTAGGACATCTGGCACAAAATATGTGTAGCTTACCACTTTAATAAATACTATGCAGAGCTTCTACATAAAATCTTTGTTACCTGATAAACAGGAAGCGTCTGTTAGCTTATGAAATTAACTCATAATTAGGCAACCCATAAGATAAGAATCCCTACAGCAAAAAGACTGGGCTTATTTACTGAGCACTTGAGAGCAATGCTCTCCTTCATTTTTAAAATTTTTAATTGTTTTAAAATTTTTGGCTGTGTTGGGTCTTCATTGCTGCATGCGGGCTTTCTCTACTTGCGGAGAGTGGGGGCTACTCTTCGTTGCAGTGAGCCGGCTTCTCATTGTCGTGGCTTCTCTTGTTGTGGAGCACGGGCTCTAGACGCATAGGTAGGCTCAGTAGTTGTGGTGCATGGGCTTAGTTGCTCCGTGGCATGTGGGATCCTCCAGGGCCAGGGATAGAACCCGTGTCCCCTGCATTGGCAGGTGGATTCTTAACCATTGTGCCACCGGGGAAGCCCTCTCATTCATTTTTATTTCTGTAAAATCCTGGCATGAAGAGCTATAAACGGTGAGTGCTCAATATATGTTTATGAAATGTTTTGATTGAACAAAAATGAATGAATTATGGTGTTACATAAATATAGCACTCATTTCTAGCCACTTATCAATTCTCTCATTTATACCAAAGTTTAGGCTTTGATATCAATAATTCTAGGATCAAATCTCAATCCGGGCCCATATTAGCTGTGATATTTGTAAGTTACTAAAATATTTTGAGCTTCAGTTTCCTTATCTGTCAAAAGGGAATAATTATAGCTATATCAGAAAGTAAGGATGAGAAATATAACTGCTGCTACTTTAATACTGGCCATTATTATTATATTTTACCTAGATGATAACAACTGCTTCACAACTGGTCTACTGAAATTAACCATGCCCTCCTCCAACCCATTCTCTACCCAAGAGTCAGCACAACCTCTCTAAAATGAAAATCCAATCATTTACTTCTCCTCAGTCCTTGAGTATTTCCCTACTGCACTAAGAATAAAACCCAAATTTCCTGGAGCCAACTAAGATCTGATCTGACTCTGTTTCTGTCTTTTTCTTTATTAGTATGTTGTTTAATTTAATGTGACAACTTGAGTGATACATGGAATACCCATATTAAATATTTCTGGGTGTATCTGTGAATGTGTTTCTCTATGAGATTAGCATTTGAATCAGTGGACTGAGGAAAAACTAATTGACCTCCTCAATGTGGGTGGGGCCTCATTCAATATTTGTGTGTGGAGAGAGAGGGCGAAGAGATTACCTATTGGTTGTTTCTCTGAGAACCCTAATACAGCAATCCATACTATAATTCATACATACTTCAGTGAGCTGAATAACTTACTTTTCCATGGAAATGCTGTGCTCTCTTTTCTACAACCGTATATACTCATGCATCTGCCCTATAGCAGTGACCCTTCCAGATCTTTTCCTTACCTCCTCACCTACTTTTTCCTTTTCTCCCTGACTCATTTGATTAAATATTAGCTTTCTTTCAAGTTGGATTTTTTTTTTTAACTTGAAAATGCCCCTGGGAAAACTTAGCCCCTCATGACTGGGTTGTGTGTTTCTCCTATATGGGCCCTCTGGTACTCAGGGCTCATCTGATTCTAGCATTGACCATATGGCATTCAAGTCTCCCATTTACTTCTCCACTATCTTGCAAATTGTAATGTATGCTTACATCTCTAATATCGTCCCTAATACCTGGTATGTGATAGATAATCACTATTGAATAAATGAATGAAAATAAGATGGCATTTGTAAGAATATGGTTACTGGTGTATAATAAGTGTCAAGAATAAGACATGCAGAAGACACCAATCATTTGACACATTTCCCTTTGACTAGGTGGTAAAAGTCTAAAAATTTTTCAGTTTACTGGTGTTTAGTTTCAGTTACTAGCACAGAAAAGAAAATTATAATTCAGTGTCTGAATAAATGATATTCCTCAAGATCCTGGTGATGTGCATTGTGCCCACTTCTTAGTTATAGATGATTCCCTTCTGGGAGACATATTTCTGATATACTTTCCTTTCTCAAAGATGGGGCTTCTAATATTCTATTTCCCAGCATGTAAAAAATAATTAGTTTCCTTTTAAAAAAATTTTGGTCTATGGAGGTTAGATAATCCTCAGATGCTACATTTTCTAAAGTAGCAAATTGTTCCAGCTATTTTGTCCAAAAGGTATCATATCTCAGACAATACTAATTCTTAGCTCTGTTTCAGAGAAGTATTGCTTACTATTGACTACACAATAGAATCATTTGAAGAGCTCTTTTAAAAAAGGCGAATATTTGGGTCACATACCAGATCAATTAAATTGAAATCCCATGGGAGGGGACTGAGGCATGGATATTTTCTGTAAGCTCCCACAAGTGATTATAAAGTGAAGCCAAGAAAGAGCACCAGTACCTTAGGGTCTAGCTAAAAATCAGAATCATTTGTCCAAGTTTTAATTCCAAATCTAATGTCCCAGAAGGTTCTGATACGACTGAGTTTTCTTTTATCCCTTTTTAAAGTAATTACTATTCCCCCCAACCCTGATTTAAAAAAAAAAAAGACAGCAATGCAGCAAGTACAGGGAAAAATAAAAGTCATCTATAATCCCATTGCCTAGGGAGAGGAGAGGGGGACCATTGTTAAAATTTTATAGTTTAAAGATTTTTCATTTAATCTTTCAAGTAAGCAGATGCTGTTGTTTGAGTACATTCTCTGTTCACTGCTGTTTTAGGATTCAATTGAGCTGGAGATTACCTGGAGATCTCTGAAGAGATTACCTGGTTTAAACTTCTGTCTTTATTAAAGTACGAATGTGTAACTGAGGCACCTGGTAAAATAACTTTCTCAAAGACACATAGGTAGTAAAGTATGTCAAACCAGATTCTATTCAATATATCTCAGTCTCTCTGCAGTTCATAGCACAGTGCCTTGTGTTTTGAATACTAGACTTTTTCATCCTTAGGCAGTTACCTTGGATTCATACTAACTTCTCACTGAATGCTAATATGATTATTTTAAAATGTGTATAAATATTTCTTTCTGTCTAAACTTTAGTCACTCACGTTAGCATACTCCATCGGTGACCCCTGTTGAGATCAGTCTCCTGACACACTTATGAAATCATCCTTTGAACTTTAGTCAGTTTTCAGTCTTTCTACATCCACTGACCCTGGGTACTAGTACAGTCACTTGTATTCTCTAACTCTGGAAAACTAATTTTTCTAATCCTGCGCCCCAAATTTGACTAGTGACTGCTTGTTAGGCATCCTGGAAATATTATAGGAAAAACTGCTACCTATCCTGTTAGCAAACACATTGCTTAATTAATGAAAAATCGGGCTGTTGTGTCAAGTAAGTGATGGCTTGCAGCGAATGCCACAAAGAATTTCAGGAGTTGATTCACATCCATCTTAATTACAACTGAGTAATAGGGTCATGTTCTTTCTTTACAAAATAAATGATTTCCTACTTATTATGGTAGAGTTCTAAAAGTTAAAATTTAAATAAGATTGGCTCCCGGTGTTACAGTGACCCTAAATAATGTTTAATTAAGCCTAAATTTTGAGTAAATTATTTCCAAACGGGTTTAAAAGTTAATGAGATAATAATCACCCAGGAGAGAACAGCATGGTAGCAATAGTGTAAAACAGCAGCAGCCTGGCTAGCTTGTGTATATTCTCTTATTCTAGATCTCATACATGCTTAGTTGACTTAAAACATTATGGTTCAAATAGACTCAAGGTCACTAAATAGGCCTATAATGTGGATAGAATTGAATTACATCTGAAGTGTTTAAGGCACAGTACATGAACATAGCTGAAGTAATGTGAGAAAAAATGTTATTTTCTTATCTAACACAGTTGGAAATGAATATTGGTTCAGTTACCCTAATAGAATGTCAGGAAACTTGGAAAGTTTATTCAGCAAACTTAATAGAATACTTACTAAGAAGCCATAGTGTTGATAGAGCTTTTATTAACACGTATATGATACCCCCCCAAAAAAAAATTCTGGGGAAGATTGTTCGGCTTCTTTAATAATCACTTTCTGATGATAAAGTGATAAAAATTCATAATAGAAAATGTGGGAAATAGACAAGTTTTTTAAAAAGTCACTTGTGTTACCACCATAACAAAGCAATGGTCATTAACAATTCGGGGAAAAAAAGATGAAAAATCCAATGTCCTTAAAATACAACTGTTTTCATATTGGATATATTCTTTTTGTAATCTGTTTTTCTGACTTACTGTGTTAGAATGTTCCACGTCATTATATTTTTAACTGGTCTCATGGCGCTTCAGCTGATCTCATGGTGCTTTAGCTGGTCTCAAGGCTTTTATTCTACATACAGAAGCACAAACAAAAAAGTGAAAGCTCTAAGTATCTAATAATAAGGATTCTGTATGACAACGCCTTACATATCAATACTATGAAAGGCAAACAAATTGTGGGGGGAAGATTTGCAGCATATATAACAAGCATGGGGGACAATATTTTAGGTATATGTTTAGCTTTCTTAACAGTAGGAAAATTGTGAGACTCCTAAGAAAATCATTCACAAAAGAAAAAGCAAATTTAGTTATATATGAAAAAATGACCATATCAATAACTTAACAAATGCAATTTTATTTTATTTATTTTTAAATGATTCAAAACACTTTATTGCAGAAGAGGCAATATTGGAAAGATATTTGACTTTGGAGTCAGACATTCATAGTTGAACCCCAGCCCAGCCACTGATGAACTGTGTTAATATTAGTGACTAACTCCCTGAAATGGGAATTAGAAAACTATTTTCCAAAGTTTCTGTGGGAAGTAAATGAGATAAAAAGAAAACCCTGAAGTGAAGTCAGAGAAGAAAGACAATTCCTTCCCTCCCCACACCTAACCATCCTCACCTCTAGTCCTGAACTGAATAATACTACTCTGTTAAATTTTTCAGTGTACAATGCGGTGTTGTTAACTAGAGGCACAGCAGATCTCTGGAACTCCTTCATCTTGCAAAACTGAAACTTTATACCCCTTGAACAACAACTCATTTCCCCCTCCTGCTAGCTCCTGTTACCAACCAACATACTCTTTGCTTTTATGATGTTGACTACTCTAAATACCTGATATAAGTATGATTATGCAGTCTTTGTCCTGTGACTGGCTTATTCCACTTAGCATAATGTCCTCCAAGTTCATCGATGTTGCATGTAGCAGGATTTCCTTCTTTCATATATGTGTATGTGTGTGTGTGTGTGTGTATATATATATATGTATACACACACACACACATATATATATATAAATAACATTTTCTTTATCCATTCATCCATCAATGGACATTTAGGTTGTTTCCATATCTTGGCTATTGTGAACCTGCTGCCAGGAATATAGGAGTGTGGATATCTCTTTGAGATACTGATTTCATTTCCTTTGATTATATACCCAGCAGTGTGATTGCTGGATCATATGGCAGTTCTATTTTTAATTTTGGGGATGACCGCCATACTCTTTTCCATAGCAGCTGCTTCATTCTACCTTCCCACCAACAGTGTACAAAATGTTACAATTTCTCCACATCTCAACGACCTTTTTTATCTTTTTTCTTTTGACAATAGCCATCCTAATCTATTTTTTTCTTTTTTTAAATTAATTTTTATTGGAGTATAGTTGGTTTACAATGTTGTGTTTAGTTTCTGCTGTACAGCAAGTGAATCAGTTTTGCATATACATATATCCACTCTTTTTTAGATTCTATTTTCATATAGGCTGTTACAGAGTATTGAATAGAGTTCCCTGTGCTATACAGTAGGTTCTTATTAGTTATCTATATCATATATTGTAGTGTGTATATGTCAATCCCAATCTCCCAATTTATCCCTTCTGCCCCCCTTTCCCCCTTGGTAACCATAAGTTTGTTTTCTACATCTGTGACTCTATTTCTGTTTTGTAAATAGGTTCATTTGTAACATTTTTTTAGGTTCCACATATAAGCAATATCATATGATGTTTGTCTTGCTCTGTCTGGCTTACTTTACTCAGTATGACAGTCTCTAGGTCCATCCATGTTGCTGCAAATGGCATTATTTTGTTCTTTTTTATGGCTGAGTAATATTCTATTGTATATATGTACCACACTTTCTTTATCCATTCTTCTGTTGATGGACATTTAGTTTGCTTCCATGTCCTTGCTATTGTTAATAGTGCTGCAGTGAACATTGGGGTACGTGTATCTTTTTGAATTATGGTTTTCTCCAGATATATGCACAGGAGTGGGATTGCTGGATCATATGGTAGCTCTATTTTTATTTTTTTAAGGAACCTCCATACTGTTCTCCATAGTGGCTGTATCAATTTGCATTCCCACCAACAGTGCAAGAGGGTTCCCTTTTCTCCACACCCTCTCCAGCATTTATTATTTGTAGACTTTTTGATGATGGCCATTCTGACTGGTGTGAGGTGATATCTCCTTGTAGTTTTGATTTGCATTTCTCTAATAATTAGTGAGGTTGAGCATATTTTCATGTGCCTCTGGGCCATCTGTATGTCTTCTTTGGAGAAATGTCTATTTAGATCTTCTGCCCATTTTTTGATTAGGTTGTTTGTTTTTTTAATACTGAGCTGCATGAGCTGATTGTATATTTTGGAGATTAATCCCTTGTTGGTTGCTTCATTTGCAAATATTTTCTCCCATTCTGTGGGTTGTCTTTTTGTTTGGTTTATGGTTTCCTTTGCTATGCAAAAGCTTTTAAGTTTAATTAGGTCCCATTTTTTAATTTTTATTTTCACTACTCTAGGAGGTGGATCAAAAGATCTTGCTGCAACTTATTTGATTTATGTCAGCGAGTGTTCTGCCTATGTTTTCCTCTAAGAGTTTTTTAGTATTGGTCTTTCATTTAGGTCTTTAATCCAATTTGAGTTTGTTTTTGTGTATGTGCTAGAGAATGTTCAGATTTCATTCTTTCACATGTAGCTTTCCAGTTTTCCTAGCACCACTTATTGAAGAAACTGTCTTTTCTCCATTGTATATTCTTACCTCTTTTATCATATATTAGGTGACCATAGGTGCGTGGGTTTATCTCTGGACTTTCTATCCTGTTCCATTGATCTGTGTTACTGTTATTGTGCCAGTACTGTACTGTTTGGATTCCTGTAGCTTTCTAGTATAGTCAGTAACTTAACAAATGCAATTAAAAAAAATAAAATTGATTTTTACTTAACAAATTTGTAAACAAAATAACATTAATACTATATTGGTTGGGAAGTAATGTGGAATAAGCTTTGTGGAAGGTAAGTTGTTTGTATATACCAAGATCTTTAAAAATGTATATGTCATTTTACACAGAAATTACATTTCTAGAAATTTGCCTTAGTGTAATAGAGATATGTATACAGATATTATAAATATCTTCTTCACAAATTTACTTTCAATGGCAAAAGTTTGAAAATACCCTAAGTAGATAACAATGGAGAATATGATCAGTAAACTATATAACCATTAAATATTGTGTTATTAGAAGAATATTTGAGAATTTCAAAGTGTTTTTGGACTGCATACCTGCTTTTTTCTAGTACATGCTTCTATCCTGATATAAATAGTGATGGATGATGCTGGAATGGTTGATGACCATATGCAAAAAAATGAACCTCAATCTTACCTCAATTTTTGTTAAAATGGAAAATAATTTAAAGTAGACCCCAATTTAAGAGATAAAACTGTAAAGCTTCTAGAAGAAAACATCAGAAATCTTGGGTTTAGTAAAGATTACTTAAAAATGAAGCACAAACTATAAAAGAAAAATGTCAATATTAGACCAAAAAATCCATTTGCAATTTGAAAGACATTATGAAAATGAAAAGGTAAACCATAGATAGAAATTATTTGCAAAGTATATATTCAACAAAGGACTTGTGTTTAGAACATATAAAGATCTCTTAAAACTTAATAATAAAATACTCAATTAAAAATGGATAAAAGGTTTGAACAGGCACTTCACCAAAGAAGACATATGGGTGGCATATAACACGTGAAAGGAAGCTCAACATACCACTACAGATACCACTTCATACCACTGGAATTGTTAAAACTAGACTGATGATACCACTGACTATGGGAATGCCAAGTGGCATAAACACTTTGGAAAACAGATTGGTAGTTTCTTTTCTTAAAAAGATACACATCATTTTTATGGTAATATTGCCAAGTGTGTATAACTTATTCCAATCATAAAAAAAACTTTAGAGAAACCCAAATTAGGGGACATTCTACAAAATAACTGATCATACCGTGCAAAAGTGTCAAGGTCATGGAGGAAAGGCAAGACTAAAGACCAGTTTCAGACTGGAGGAGTCAAAGAGAAATGACAACTAAATGTGATATAGATAAGGTCCTAGAAGAGAAAAGGTTATCAGTCAAAACTGGTGAGATTTAAGAGAGATCTTATTTTACTTAATATATTGTACCAATGTTAACTTCTTGCTCTTGATAATTTCACTAACTTTATGAAAGATGTTAATATTAGGGCAACTGAGTGAGAGATATAAGGAAACTTTTGTACCCTTTTACAACTTTTCTGTAAGCTTAAAATTAAAAAAAAAAAGCTACAGATTTTCGTGGTTAGAGTATTCTAATTTAGAATGTCAGATAAAAATTTGAACAGACTTTCAAAGATCTAGTGTCATCCAATAATGCTAAACAAATATTAGCTATTCATAAATTTATCTAGTCATGTTAGTATAGTCATTATAATTTGGTACAAAACATAATTTAAGGTTACAATAGAAAAGTAAAATATACATCTATTGTGTGATCCAGCCATTCCATTCCTAGGAGAAATGAATGCATATGTTGATACAAAGACTTGTACACTAATGTTCATAGCAGCTTAATTTGTAACAGTCTAAACCTGGAAATCTGTACATAAGCAAACAAAAATATGTATAATTTAAAATGTATCAGTTATATCTCAACACTGTTTAAAATATCAATGGTGTTTTTTAATCTCTTGAAAGTTCTGGGTCAAGTAGATAAACTGGATTCCCAGGTTAAAATTTGTAATTTATGTCTGAGTCACCCAATGCCAAGTTCTAGTTTTCTGAACATACTTATGTGCTACATATTATAATAATCTGTGTGTGTTTACTTATATTTTTTCAACAGAGATTTAAAATGCTTAATTATTTAAAGTTTGTAGTATTTGTATTTTTAGAAACTGTTCAAATAAGCATTTAGTGCAATTCATTTTTATTTTGTCAAGAATTTTTTTTGATAACTGAGGTCTTTACAAGAATTAGTTCTCTGTAAGAATCAATTGACTGGAAAAGAAGAAAATTCCAAATTTAGAATTTTATGCTGACATTTACTCATTTTTATCCCAAATGGTCTTGTGGATCTCAAATTTATCGTACTTTTTTCTTTAATGATTTAATTTAATCTCAATGAACACCAAACAACTTAAAAACATATGTGATTGAGAGATTCATATTCTGTTTAGTTTTTAAGTTTAGTGAAAAATAACCCCAAAAACTAAAAGACTAGTCTATAAACGAAAGCTTATAAGGCATATGGGAATACACTTAGAAAAAGATTCTGATAATTGGATCTGATCTTTTGGATACTGATGTGTCAACAAATCTTTACCCTGTAGCACTGCGTGATTCCTACAGTTCTCTTTGTCCTCAGATGACATGTTTGAGTTCCAGTTTTAAGACCTAGTTTTCATTATGCAGAGTTTTCATTCCAAATTAACTAAGCACTGGACTACATGATTATAATGTCTAAAATATCCCCCCCCCCCCCAGTTTAGCCTACTCTCTCATATGTGACCTTCACAGCTTGAACTTTTTCAGTAATTCATCACACTCGTCACTTAGGGACAGTTTCTCTTTCTCAAAGTTACTCATATATTAATTTGGAATTGTCTTTATGAATACATTTGTTTACTTACTTTATTTTGAATTATCTTTGCCTGTCAGTAAATATTTTGTGACCATCCTATGATGTTTGACTGAAACAATATTTGACTTTTTCAAAAACTATACTAAAATACTTATTCAAATGAACATTGTCCTTTAAAAGTAATGCCTGTTGAAAGTTCACCTATTTCAATGTTATTGCCATTATTATGAGTATTTTCAAACTCCTGTTTTAAAATTATCTGCAAAGGCAATGGTTTATTAAAAAACCAAAAACCTTTTTTAATAATCTTTATCTTCTGTTTTAAATTATTAGACTATAATAAAATATTAATAGTTGGAGCAATGTAAGTAATTTTGATATAATATTTCATTATATACAACATATCTATTCTATTTTAAAACTGCCTTCTTTTTAAAAGTTTAAAAAGTATTTTAAAAGAGGTATTATAGAAAACATTTCTATATATATATAGAAATATAGAAAATATATATAGAAAACGTTTCTAATTTATAGAAAACAATTTCCTAAGATGAGTTTGTTTTGAAGAGAAATACTCTTTTAGAATAAGTTCTAGAATATTTAAAAGTCTAATTAAATAACAGTTCCGATGATATGATATGTGGTGCTGCAAGGAATCTAAAAAGGTAATTTTGTCCAAACTGTTCTGAGGAATTTGGAGTATTTAAAAATAAATGTTCCCGAACTAAATGCCTATAACATTTAAGTCTGTTCATAAATCTATCTATACATCTATCTAAATTATAAAACATATATATACATACATGTATGTGCATGAGTTTATATAGCAAGTAAAATTGAGTCTGAATAAATGTAAAACACAACGTTTATATTTCCCTATAGGTCTTTTTTTTCTTTTATAATATTATTTGTAAATTTGACTTACTTTTATAGTTGTATAAGAGCCACAGGTACAAGGAGTTGATAAATATATACAAACATAAAATAACTAAGAGTAAAATAAAAATAGTTTAAGTCTAGTGGAAGCCCCTCCAAGCAGCTCCCACATCCTTTGTTGGCCTCACTGATCACTGAGCACACATTTGCTTGCCGGCACCTATAGGTATTTTTTCTCAGTCTTTGGTCTGAACCATGTTTTATATAAACCTCATTAGGATTAGAGAGATTTGGATTTCAAAACCTGGTGTTATTATCTCTTAACTGGGTGATCTTGACCACATTGTGTGAATAGTGAGTCTTAGATCTGCACTTGTACATTGGAAATAATACTTTATTTGAGGACTCAATAAGAGATTAGTATGCATTGCCTGACACAGTGCTGACTAGATAGCAGACATTCAACATACTTCACTCTGTACCCCTATCGCTTTTTTTTCCACTCATATCCAACATGGCCAATATTTGTATTTGGATATTTCAACTCCAAGACTGTTTACTTCTTGTTTACTACTATTTGTATTTGGATATTTCAACTCCAAGACTGAAATTGGCCTTGCTTTCCAGAACATTCCCTCCCTTCTTTTGGATAGTTGTTTGTTTTTTAGCAACTTTCTGCTGAAAATTTTACTAGGCTTACATTTGTCTTTTATTATACAAAATTGTACAAAGAGAAAAAAATCCAAATCTTATTAAAAGATTTGTGAAAATGTTTGGAAATGGAAAGAAGTGAAAATGACTAATATAAAAGTTTTCTGAAGGAAAATTATCTAAAGATGAATGGAGTTTATTAGTAGATCAAAAAAGTAGCATTAACATTCTCATACCAATGTGACTTTTAAAAAGCTATAGCCTGAACATATAGTTTCTACTACATAATGCAGTAGTTTAATTGATCCCTTCAGGCCTTTTATGAATCTACAAACTTAGGGCAAATGTAATTTATGGAGGTATTAAAATTAATTTGACACCAAAATAAACTCTGCATCATTAGTATAGTAACATCTACTGTGAACTGCTCCAGACCTGTAAAACCAAAGCTATGGTAATTGATAATGAATGATAATTGCTGAAGTACAGATCATATATTGTATGCTAATGAACATATTTTCTCCCTATTGATTGCTTAAGCTAGCCTCTAATCCATTTCAGTCTCTTTAGCTCAGAACTAAACCCTTTCATATCTACTTAACAGCTAAACCAAACTTACATAATAAAACTTACATAATAAAAATAGAAATGCTTCATAAAGCTCTTAACACTTATTTGCACTGGTGCCTTCACTCTGTGTAGGCTAGTGGTTTTTCCTTGAAGCATATTTGTTAAGTTGCATGTTTTCTAGGTATATCATCATATCACAAATTAATACCCTTTTGAATTTTCACTAACATTTTATCTCCAACGAAAAGTTTTGTAACACTGCCTAGGGCCCTCACTGAAACACTTCTCTAAATCTTTTTAAGTATATAAGGAAGCAGAATCCTTCAAGGTAATAGCGTTGTTCTGGTAATAGAGCTGAACTTCTGCCAAATTAGTTCCCTTAGTTTGTACATAAAAGTAAAATGATCTCTTTATTTTAGCTCTTCAATTTAATCACTGATACTAGTAGGTAAATTTCTCTGGAGGACTGATGAAAAAATTTCCTAAACTGACATGAAGTATTACATATATAACATGAAATTCAGAACAGAAAAAGTTTGGTTGCTAGGCAGTTGGCTATTGTTGGTCACTGTTATTCTCTTCTGTATTATAACTCCTAAGGCATGATTCAGATTAGGCCTGAAAGAATTTATTTGCATAAATAAATGAAACTGAATTCTAGAGTCATGTATATTTCATCTACGTTTATTTTCACAAACATATTTACGTGCATTGTACAAACTGGAGATTTTGCCACTTGGATTTTTGATGTTATGTTATGTTGTGAGCATATTCTGTTAAGTACTTTTTGAAAAAAAAAACTGAATGATTATGTTACTCTATCATACAAGGACTCTTATACGTAGATTGCTTTCCAGAAAGGTTTATCCTACTAGCATTTTTATTAGTAGTGCATATTAGTTTATCACGAAATATTTCCCAACATTGACTATTGCCTTTTAAAAATTATTTGCAAATTTTCTAAGTAAAAAGGAATATCCCACAATTACAGTTTGCAACTTTTCATTTATGTGTATCTGTATGCTATATATTGTTTATAACTCATATATAGTTCTTTTTTTTTTTTTGAGAATATGTCCTCTATTCATTTTATATCAGGTTAAAGTATTTTAAACCTAGTTTTGATATATATACTCTTCAGGTTTTTTTTTAAAGATATAAATCCTTTTTACATATTACCTTCCAATTCTGTTTATGTTTGCATGGGTAGAGTTTCTATTATATAACATAACTGTATTATATACGATTATGTAGAATTTTAACTGTTATAAAATACAGCAGTTTTTCTTCCAGTTTCGAGATATAATTGACTTATAGTACTGTATAAGTTTAAGGTATACAGCATAATGATAATCATTAAATGATTATCATATTAAGTTTAGTGAACATTCATCAGCTCATATGGAGGGGGGAGGGGAAATTGGATGAAGGCAGCCAAAAGGTACTACAAACTTCCAGTTATAAGATAAATAAGTGCTGAGGATGTAATGTACAACATGGTAGATATAATTAACATTGCTGTACGTTATATATGAAAGTTAAGAAAGTAAATTCTAAGAGTTCTCGTCACATTAAAATATTGATGCATTTTAATTGTACAGATTTTATCTATATTTCTAACAAAAATCCTATATTAGATCTAGGATTAAACTCTTGGGAAAGTTTAATAAAAGAATAAGGATATCATTTTAAAGGGATGATATAGATTCATTATTTTGATTCCTGTCTATCAATATTTTGAAATGTCGTAACAATCCCTATAAAGTTCTTACTTCTCAGTGAAACCTACTCTAGTTCTTTATTGAATATTGTAGTCCGCCAGCCCCAACCCCACCTTGCCTTATTCTGTTCTATTATTTCTTATTCTCCTTACTTTATTCAATTTTTCCTTTTTCTCATGACTATTATTATCTAACATACTACATACAGGCATACCTCATTTATTATGCTTTGCAGATATTGCTTTTTCTTTTTCTTAACAAACTGAAGGTGTGGCAACCCTACTTTGAGTGTCTCTTGACACCATTTTTTTTTTCCCAACAGCATTTGCTCACTTCATGTCTCTATATCACATTTTGGTAATTCTGTCAATATTTCAAACTTTTTTGCTATTATATTTGTTATGGTGATCTGTGATCAATGATCTTTGTTACTACTATGACTTAACTGAAGTCTCAGATGATGGATAGCCTATTTTAGTAGTATTTTAAAATTAAAGTATGTACATTGATTTTTTTTTTTTTAGACATAATGCTATAGCACTTAAATGGACTACAGTATAGCATGAACATAACTTTTATATGCACTGGGAAACAAAAAATTTGTGTGACTTCACTTATTGATGTTCATTTTGTTGTTGTGGTCTGGGACGGAACCTACAATATCTCTGAGGAATGCCGGTAATTTAAATTTTACATTTATTATTCATGCCCTATCACTCCCATTCCTCACTACAGTGTCAGCTCAGGATAGGTATCAGTTTTGTTGTCTGTATCCCTAGAGCCGAACTTGTAGAAGCAGTAAAATGGTGGTCACCAGGATCTGGGAGGTGGGAGACTTGGGGAGATGTTGTTTAAGGGTACAGTCTTGAAACCAATAGATAAGTCCTGGTGATCTAATGCACAGCATAGTAATTATAGTCTACAATACTGTATTCTGTACTTTAAAGTTGCTAAGAGACTAGATCTTAAATGTTTTCACCACAAAAAAATAATTATGTGATGTGATAGAGGTGTTAGCTAACTCTACAGTGGTAATCATATATAAATGTATCAAATCAACACATTGTACATGGTAATTGACATAACATTGTTTAAATTTATATCAATAAAAAAGAGCCTGTGACATGTTAAAGCTACTTATCTAAAAACTAGCAAAAATGAATGAAACTTTAGTAGTTTTTAAAATTGTCTGACTGCATTCCAAAAGGAGAGATTACTGAAAATGTAAGAGTATTTGAATAACTTATGTCTTGACCTACAAAATTCCTGCGAAGTTTAAGTAAGAGATCCCCAAATGGAATCTATTATGCCTTACAACCCTGGTGAAAGACTGATTAACCCGGAACTTATATTGGATTCTAGTTGCATAACTCTGCCATGAAATAAAGTTTTAATGAATGAAGCCAATTTTATTATTCAGATCTAAAATTTTATAATCTATTAAATTTTTCTTTATAATCAGTTTGTGCAGCTTTAGTCATTCAATTCAGGAGAAGAATGACATTTGAGGACTATTCAAACATTTTGTCAAATTGTAGTGCTTCTTGCAAGAAAAGTTTATATTGTTGAGTGATGTTACACCATTTAAATTTTCATTTACATGGAAGATGACTAACATCTAGGAGAGGAATTGGAAAGTAGGTTGATGGTTAGCCAGCTTGTAAAAGTACTTTATCTGCTTTACAAATACTTATTTATAAGGGAACAGTTATTTAAAAATAATTCTTAGATCAGAGAAACTCCTTTTGTGTGATACATTAAACAAATGGGTAGCTGTTCAATTCAAGTGAAGTAGTGAGTTATGAATACTTTTTTCTAAAGCTTATGGAATATGTAAAATTATTTCTCTAATACAGGAAAAAATGAAACAAAATGGTCTTAATTGAATTGGTATGTAAAATTCTTACTGTAAGAAGAACTTGGTAGGATATGGATTAGTGACAAGTTTTGCAGAACAAATCCAGCAAACACTTTTTTCATCAAAGACCCCAAAATACTCTCTTCACAGCAGTATGCAGCTGGGTAACAGTTTGTTCACAAGTTTAGATGTTCTATTTATGACATTATGGTCCCAATATTCCTGCAATATCCAGATAGGTTTTCACAAATAATGTTATGTATGGAATGGAAACTAGAACAGAGAAAGGGGGGCCAGTATTTTAGAAAAAAGAATCACAAAACTAATTTTTGGACCTCATTTTCTAGAGTAAGCCATTTGGAGCTCACTTATGTTATTAAACACAAGAGCTCACTTTTCCAGGGAGAAATAGAGGAAAGTAAATGGTAAGGCATTTTGAATAGATGTTTTTGTGCTTTTAGAATGCACATATTTCTTTATTTGTTAAAAATGAGTTATATTTATCAGATTTCAAAAACTTTGTTTGTTTAGAAGAAGCCTTTGTTCACAAAGCCTTTGTCCACAAAAAATGGATTGGGAATATGATTTATGTAGCTGGGATTAGCTTCCTGTATTAGCTTATTTGATGGGGTAGCGGCCTGAAGAAACTTAGTCATTGTTGGGAGATAAACATATGTGGATCTTTGCATGTCTTGGTAACAGAAGCGCTGACTATATTTGTTCCAGACTATCTTTTCAAGGTGGGTTGTTCAGTGAACAGGAAGACAGTGTCTCACACTGGAGCAAAGGAAAGGTTTGTTTACAGCCTTGGAAATAGAGATAGCATCTCCCTCCCGAACACAGGTCAGCTATACTTACTGTTCAGGAAAATAAAGATAATGTTGCCTTCTGGAGCAAATGAACAAGCATGATTTCTGCATTATAAAATATTTGAGTTCCCTAAGTTCAGAGTTGCCTTCCTATAATGCAATTCACAGTATACAGGTGTCACCTGGCATTCTATTATCCTGTAAGTATTGGAACTCAGGAAAATGTCACAAGAACATGCTTATGCTCTGGGCACTGCTGTTGCTGTGAGTTTTAATAAAGTTCTTTGCTTCTGACCCAGGAGTTTCATGTCAGCTTCCAGCATCCATGAAACTGTGGCAGGCTAACATGTTAGCATTCAAGTAAGGTAACCTCTCAGATCTTTTGACAGTTTTAATGACAAGGGTCAGAGCTGATAGAGACACTGCTTTCTGGAAGAGAAAGGATAAGCACCTTATGGTGCAATTAATGGGCCTTGAAAGAAATCCTTTGTATTTGCAGCAAGCATGTTGAGCAACTTTAGGTCAACTAGGCAACAAATGACTATTTCTGGATAGTAAGGAGAATTTGAGCATGTGGTCATAGGTCAAATGTCAGGAAATTTGTTCAAAGACAGCTGCTCGAATTGCAGTGTCATGTCATTAATACAGTATATTATAACACTTGAAATCTGTATCAAATCCAACTCTTTTCTAATCAAACTATGATAGTAAGCTGGGGCAAACCAGTAAATGTAAATTGCGACCCTCCCCATGTGAATACATATTGCATGAGACTCTTAAAATTTAGGATTGAACGAAGGCATTAGCAAAATTAGTCACTGAGAACCAGTCCCCTCTGGCTCGTTACACCTTTTCTAGTATTTCTAGTATCATGTCTGGAACTGGTGAGGCTGTGTATGGTACTACTTCTTTCAGACTGTGATAATCTGTAGTAAGTATCCATTAAGCCATCTGCCTTTTTCACAGAACACATAGGGCTGTAATACAGAGAATTAGTTTGTATCTCTACTCCAACCTCTGCTGATTGAAGAATAAAGGTGATAAGATGTGAGGCCAAGGTCTTGCTGTCTCAAGGGGGAACAGAGGCCACAGGCACCCGAGTATGCTGGGGAGGTGAGGGCTCAAACTTTTATGACTTAGATGTAGGCACCCAAGTCACATTCCTACCATTGGGGGATGGGTACACCCTAACTCAAATAATGTGGTTTGGGTAGGGTTCAGTTAGGAAGGGAGGCTAACATTTCCTTGTGGGCACTTTGGTATAATTCTATGTGTTGTTGTTGTGGCTTCTACATCTGAATGAATAGTAGGAATTGATGTTTCATACTGTACTTCTCTATCCTATGAGAGTCAGTAGGGGATCTCCCAATATGAGAGAGCCACATTACGCAGGGGGAGTTAACATCTTCGGGGTTCCACAACCCC
Organism: Monodon monoceros; assembly: GCF_005190385.1. Classification (NCBI taxonomy): domain Eukaryota; kingdom Metazoa; phylum Chordata; class Mammalia; order Artiodactyla; family Monodontidae; genus Monodon; species Monodon monoceros. Next base: position 49,667,489 of record NW_021703772.1, on the reverse strand, counting down.
GATGACTCTTTTCAGGTACTAGTGTTTGTGACTGGGGATTTTGTTTTACGGAGTCTCTGGCAAAAGGAGACAGCCTTTACCAGTGGTACCCGTGAGGGTTTTGGACTCTTGCCTCCCTGAGAGGGTTATCTGTAAACCCCTTTTGAAAAGCAGCTTTTAGTTTTTTACTGGCCTCTTGTTGAGACTTAACACCTTCCCAGGACACTTTCTGATTCTCTAGCCTGTTATTCCCTTTTGGGGTTGGTCAACTTGGACTCAGTGACTAACAAGGTGGGAAGGGTCTAACAAGCCTTGCTTGTCGAATGGAAATAGCATATTTAAGATGCTGCAGTCCTTGCTGCCTGGCCTGCCATTTGCAAAACTACATACTGGCAGATTAAAGATGTTCCTCTTTGAGGCCACAAACTGTAGAAACAGAGAAGCTGCTGGTCAAACTGGATGGCTCATGCATATAAGTGACTCATTTTAAGGGATCATTATTTGATGAAATTGACTAGAATTAAGATGCTGATCAAGCCTGCACTGTCCAGGTTGCCACTGTTGCTGCCTGGATACAACATCATACTGCACAGGGTAACACATCTATCATCATAGACTGCGCTCAAGTAAAGGACTCTACATTTCTGATACGCCTGTAGTCAGATGTGTGGCTCCTGCCGAAAGTTGACCCGTTTGACTCACAGTGCGGGAGCCCTCACTATATAGGGCATGGCTTCTGCTGCCTTGGCAAATTGAAAACATCAGATTTTGACTTCTCTTTAGGCTTTCAGTGTGGCTTCACTGCTGTTGACACCTTTTCAACTTATGGTGTGGCCGTTCAGTCTCATCAGCTGACCTTGACCATACTGTTGTGGTACTTGAAAATTATCCATGTCATATTTTCAGCTTTCTGGATCATTTGCAGAAAGCAGTACTCCTTTTATAGCAAGCACTCAAAAATGGGTTTTATAGTCAAGATATTTGATAGACCTTCCAAACTCCCTGCCATCTACATGCATGTGGTATAACTTTCAAATGGCATCCTCAAAATTCGACTCAGAACGATTTCTATTCGAAATTCTATTTGAATCTATTCAATTTTTATTTGACTCAAAACTACTATTTCTCACCTCCTCCTTGTCCATACATCTTAGTAGTGAACTTTGGTGATTAAGTGTATCTATCCTAAGATAAGTTATTTGCTCTTGACTGCTTCCTGGGGGTATGATCGGAACAAAAATGGTAGTGGCTTATGTAAACTGATTTTAAAAATTCAAAATTCCACCCTGACTGTATCTGTGTAAGAAGGGTTTTTCTTTTCTTTTACTGCAACCCTGGTTGGTGCACTGCCTGGATGGTATTCTGTTAGAAGGGATGCTTTAGGCATTCAAACTTAATTCTATTTCAGTCACCTAGATTCTCTTGTTACATTGACATGGTCCTAGATCTTAAGTATGATGACCACTTGGTAGAGCAGTATCTCAGTAAGTCCCTACACAGTGGCTCCTACAGATTGAAATGGGTCTCTGTAAATTTGATAAAAATTCTCTTGACCTTTCTGGACTGATCCTTCTGGATGAGTGGTCTGGGTGCACATAGGGAATTAAAGGAAGAAAGTTGAAATTGTAGCTACTGGCATGGTACACAGTGATTTTGTAGAGGTGAAAGGAGCTCCCTGGAGGAAGCTGCAAGATACTCATAAATAATGAGTCATTTATGAGCATCTTGCAGCCAGTATTCCTACAATAGGAGTAATGCAATAAGAAAGAGTGGTAGAAAATTTGTCCCTGACTTTAGCTAAGTAATCAATAACACCACATTGGCTCTGAAAGATGTTGAGGTTAGTGTCAACTCATTGATCAGAGTTGTTAAGCATGAATTCTAGACGTACTCCTTGTGGGCCAAAGCAGAAACTGTATAATTATCAGTACAATGTACTGAGCCTGGATTTATACCTCAGATGATATGGAAAGACCACTACAGAAACTTAAGGAGAAAGCCACCTGGCTTTCTATAGTATCTCTTGATGGTTGAGGCAATTTGTTCAGCTGTAGGCCTCACCCTGTTTCTTAGGTCCTATGGAGGCTCTTAATTCAATGTTGTATGAGAAACTTAATGAATTTGGTTCCAGCATCTGTCAGTCAGGTGAATCAGAGTAGCGCATTTACTGGAAAACTCACCAGAAGCCAGAGAGCATAGAAACTTGGGGTGGATATTTTTGGGAGACAGTTCTCCATGGGCTTCTCACATTGCTACACATACCTTTTCAAGGACAGTCGTGTTGTGATAGCCTTGGAAGATAAAGAGTGTTGTCATCTGGAATGGAGGGGAGGGTTAGTACAATCCTTGTGAACCTGTCCAGTATAAAAAAGACAGTGTTACCCTCAGAGCAAAAGGCTGGCATGCTTATTGGCCATTATAAAGGTTCAAATTTGCTAAGCTGAGGGTTGCTTCTCAGTTAAGCAATATATCTGGCTTTTTTGTATTGCCTTATGGAAACTGGAACTTAGGGAATTGGTGCAAAAACTTCTGATCCTCTGTTACTGCTATTGCAGTGTCTCTGACCAAGGATTTGTGTCTTCTGCCAGGTTCTACAAAACTGTGGTAGGTTAACTTGTTAGCTTGCCAGTAGGTTAAACCTTAGACACTTGCCAGTTTTTGGTGGTGATAAGGCAGCCCATTGACTATCTTGACTCCCCCAGTTTTGTGATTCTTTTTCTTACCCTGGATACACATTAGAATCATCTGGGGAGCTTTTAAAAAAATAATTATGCCTTTGATTTACTTAAGACGATTGAAAATCAGATTCTCTGAGGGTAGGATATGAGCATTGGTAATTTTAAAAGGCTCCCTAAATAATGATAATGTGCAATCAGGAAAATCACTGAGTAAGCCCTTACCCTTAGAGCTGAATACATAAAGTGTTTGCTGTGTAATTCAGCATTATTCTGTACTCCGTCATCCACGCTGTCTCAGGCAAAGGTAAAGAATCCATAAATCAATAGTTAAATAATTGTGCATTAAATCAGTTTTGTGACTATGTGTGCTTCAATGATGCCTGTTGGTCTTTCACAAACTTTGTTCCCTAATGGTATTAATTTTTCCCCATCTGTGATTAGGCATCTCCTAATGATAGTATGGGCTGTTGTTTCCTAGACTTTTACAGGATGACCATCTTCAACTTGATTTATACCTCTTGTTAATGACATTGCACACTATTGCAGGCTGTCCTACTGGATCTCAATTTATCATCAGACCCCCAAAGCTTAGCAGAAAACCTAGTCAGGGCTATTAATGCTTATCTTGTTATCTTAGATGGAATCTTACCCTGGAACACAAGTTCTGAATGACTGGTAGTCGAGTATAAAGTGGATTTGTGAAACCACTGAGAAAACTTAGATGCTGATTAACCAGCAAGAACTGTTGAACAAATACAAATGTAACACATATAATTGTCCCACAGTACTTCAAGTGGAAGGAAGTTATTATTTCTTTAGTTTTGAAAATCATACCAGATATAGCCTTGGGCTTCTATGAGTCAAGGTCAAGTCACGTTTTGGGGACAACCATCTTCCTTTTTTAGATCATGCCAGGAACTTGGGGATTGTAGTTCAGAAAAATTAGGGAGAGTCATTGGCCCATTGGGGAAGCTGCAGAAGTGTTCCTGGTTTAAGTCTAACTGCTGGGGCAGTAGATAATCTCTCTCCATGTCCACATGGCCCAACATAGGGCCCTCACCTCACTGCCTCTCCTAAATATGCCACTGGGATTCAGACTCCACAGGATTCCATATTGCCTTCCCACTCGAGGTCCTGCCACCTCAGGACCCTGCATGTGAGCAGTACAAGTCCCTGCCATATAAGGAAACAGTACCTTCCTGTTTCTTTTCCCATTTCTGGGGGAATATGATCATCATACTCATGTCTATCAGCCCCCAGTTCCTGGAACCATGCCCAACCTAGAGAGTCCTATCTGATAATGTCTCGAGACTAATTTTTTATAATCAATGGCTGATTTACTCAACTTTGGGAATGCTTGTTTAGATATCCTGTTCCAAAACTCTTCTCCTTTTAGAAGAGAGAAGGGAAATATTTTTTTTAATGATATTTTATTTATTTATTTATTTTTGGCCGTGTTGGGTCTTTGTTGCTGTGTGCAGGCTTTCTCTAGTTGCAGTGAGTGAGGGCTACTCTACGTTGCGGTGCGCAGGCTTCTCATTGCAGTGGCTTCTCTTGTTTTGGAGCATGGGCTCTAGGTGCGCGGGCTTCAGTAGTTGTGGCGTGCGGGCTCAGTGGTTGTGGCTCACGGGCTCTAGAGTGCAGGCTCAGCAGTTGTGGTGCACGGGCTTAGTTGCTCTGCGGCATGTGAGATCTTCCCAGACCAGGGCTTGAACCCGTGTCCCCTGCATTGGCAGGCGGATTCTTAACCATTGTGCCACCAGGGAAGCCCCAGAGAGGGGAAATATTCTTAACTGTTGATAATAAACTTACTAACAAGAAATAAACTACAGTTAACTTTTCAGTGAGATCATTGTGCCACACAAAATTTTCGGTAAACCATTCTGGAACTGAATATAAATCTGTATAGCTTTGTTAGTTGAGTGTGATGAACAAAAGTGCAAAGAAATCAAGCTAGAGATTAAGAACCAAGATCTTATCCTAAAAAAACTAGCCATAAGAATAGAGAATGCAGAATAAAAAAGAATAAGAAGGATATTAATAGGTTTATAGTTAACCTAGCAATGTTATCAATGTATAAAGAACAAAGAATTCAGTACGTTAAAAATGCTGTGAGATGACAATATGGTTTAAACATTTCAGTGTTAGCTATTTTTAGTAGGTTTTCATAGCAAAGATGATATCATGAATTTATGCCCTGCCTTTGAGAAATTATTTAATTTTTCATTCAAATAGTTACATACCAATAACAAAGACACATGGGTAGATATAAGTTTGGTCATTATAATAAATTCTGAATAAATTTCAGTTACATTAAAGTTGTATATAGTCCTGTCAGAAACCAGCAGAACTGGGATAGCTGTGTTACCACTAGGAAGATACTTGTAAAGTAAACACTTGGTAACTGCTTCTTGTGTAACAGTAAAATTAACTTGAGTGCTTATTACATTTAGAGTACCATGTTAGACATTGTGGGGAATGCAGAAATGAATAATACATGAATGTTGCAACCAGGGACTCACATTCTAATGATAAAAAACCTATTTCTGAATAAGTAATTTAAGAAAGATTAAGTACTGTAATAGGGGCCCTGTAATCAATGTAAAAATGAAACTTTGGTAAAGTTTAAAGAAAGAGGTGTGATTTAGGTAAGGACTTAAAACATCCATATAATCTGTGAGTAGTGTGGTGTGAGGAGGTGGCATGGTAAGACAAGGAGAGCACGGATGCATGCTTGATCAGTTAATACAATTACCTATCACTATATAAGCTGGTATTCAGCAGTATTAGAGGCCCCAGTTGAGTTGTAACTGAGATTCAAACATATTTAACATGTCTAACTTGGTGCTAGTCCAGTGGATCCCAGATGTCTTTTGATAGCAGTAGATTGTCTTTGCAGGGACGACTTTTCAAGGATGATATTTGTATCTAAGCACCTAGAGATAAGGCAAGGGACAGACGGCAAAGAACAATGGGGAAGGATAGCATAGTGTCTGTTTTCTCAGTTCTGATTTCTGAGCCTTCCTTTCTGGCACAAGCTGACAAAACATATGAGAGAATTTAGCAGAACTAGTGAGGTAAGAAGTGTAGGTACTGGGATGACAAACTTTCACAGAGAGGGAGAGATGGACAATCTGTTTGTTTATGCATGGAAATCGGAACCACTTAAGATTGTGAGGGTGCAAGGCCTTTGAAAGTAGTACATAGGGGAGTAGCAGAACCAGCAAGGGCAGTGGTGTGCAGTGCAGAAGGCAGAATCCCAGGGTTCTGGAACTCAGGGTTTCCTGGGAAAGGTGGAATAGGGATGGATGGTGTGCATCTGGTTGTCTGAATGCCTAGGTCAGGTGCAGTCAATGAGTCAGGAAATTTGGTCTCATTAATATCCCAAGACCTAAAGAGGCTTTGGAAAATTTAGGGTTTCTGTACTATTAACAGGAGAACACAGAGTGCTCATGTTTACTGAAAATGTATTCATCCAATTTATACCAGTCACAAAGACATAAATTCTAGGCCCTCTTGTCCTCTTAATTTCAAGGTACGTATCCAGCAGATTGGGGGCGGTCTCCTCTTCTGTCCTTGAGTCCTCTAGCACCAAAGGGGCTTTCTAAGCAACGTCGGCATCTCTCAGGTGCACATAATGTGCAGAAAAGACGCAGAAGTAATCAAAGAACTACAGAAATCTAACTTCTTGAGCTTATTTCTGCAAACTAGATTTAGGGCAGGTATGCTAGCTCATGAGCTGTTAATAAAACTTTGTCACTTTTACTGCTTTCTTTAGTTATAACCAAGCTAGAAATATCACAGTCAGTCGATCAGCTCTTATTTAAATGGTCATAAAGAGGTGAAGGAGTGAAGAAAGTGCCACAAGATCTGGAAAGGTCAGAGGTCAAAAGTAACAGCAGGCACGCCAGACTATTTTCAGCCTGCATTTTTCATAGTGGATTTCTTTGAGCAGAACTGTAGGATATAACTTCTTTCCTGCCACTAGCAAATATTTCTGGGTCTAGAGGTCAAGCAAAATATTAAATTCCCTCTTTATTTTCATGAGGCATAATATTGTATCACTGTGTAGTCTGTCATTGTGTTTTACTTTGTCTACTGCCTTAGGTTTGTATGAATGACAGGAATATCTTTTATGTTAATGATAAAGAATTTGTTTAGACAGTGAAGAATCCCCAACTGTGTAGGAGCAAAAATGGTGCAAAGAGAAAATATACTAAGCAAAGAGGAAATAAATTAAACAATTGGGTTCTCCAATTTAACATTTCTAAAATGTCTTCCTTGCATTAGAAAGAGACTGACATATGGTTAATCTCACCTGAAGCCCCAAAGAGACCTCTCTTTATAGGAAGAAAATCTTAATGACCCTTTGGAGGTTCAAATATTTAATTAGGATAAGCTTTTCACCTGAAGGCCGTTTGACATCTTCTACCATCAAAATCTGGAGTAGAAAATGAAGGTGAATATATTAATATTTGTAAAGCACATATTCGTGGGTAGGGTTGCTGCATCTTAACCAGAGTTCTTACATATACTTCACAAATATTCCCTTCCCTACTCACTTTCAACTTGGAACTGAAAGTCAAAGGTAATAATCTATAAATGAGGAAAGGGCTAACCATCATATTTAGAGTCAATATGGGGATCTCTGAGGTGCACTTTAAGGTGAGAACCACTGATTTAAAGTTATGACCACTAGAAGCAAAGAAGGAATATGTACCTCACAGGCAAAATGTCCTGGGTATCCTACTCTGGTTAAGTGCATAGACTTTGGATTCAGACTTGTATTGGAAAATCAGCTTTAACAACACTTACTAGTTGTGTGACTTAGGGCAAGATACTTCAAGTTTCTAAGGTTCAGTTTTTTCATCTCTAAAACAGATCATGGTAGCACTTACCTTTTAAGGGTGCACTGAGATAATGCATATAATGTACTTAGCACATTGCCTAGAACAAATAAGTACCCAAATACAGTTAACCCTTGAACAACATGAGTTTCAGTTGTGAGGGTCCACTTATATGTGGATTGTTTTCAATAGTAAATGCCACAGGACTACACTATCTGATCTGCAGTTGGTTGAATCTGCAGATACAGAGGGACGTTGGATACTGAGGGCTGGCAATAAATTATACGCAGATTTTCGGCTGTGCAGAGGGTGGGTTCCCCTAACCCTCACACTGTTTGAGGGTCAACTCTATTGGTAGTTCCTGTTCTTGTTACTGTTACTTATTAATACAAATATTACAATAACAATGATCATTACTGAGGAGTAGTAGTAGCTGAGCTTAGCTAAAAGGTAAAATAGTAGAGGGCACAGGACTAAAAATTTTCTTGTTTGCATTTTACCTCAAGCATGAAATGTATTTACCTCTTGTACTCAGTGCTTTCTCAGTTTGATCATATTAAAACAGAAAAGTAAAAGATTAGATATCACACATCATTATATTTTGAATAAGACTTATTCAAGGCATTGCATTATCACTCTGTCTTGACAATTAAAAAATCTATCTGTAATTATGAAATGAAAGACTTTGTCTTCTGTGCCAGAAATTTTTGGCAGTGTGAAGCAAGCAGAAAAACAAATACTGCCTTATACTTGAAGTTGTACTATTCACAGGATTATTTCAGAAGGACCTGCAACAGTGGTTGTTCTACAATAAACACTTAAAACATATTTGTGTAAATCTGTTCCAGTTATTTTAGTTTGACAGTAAGAAAGAAACTGGGATGAGGGAGTGTGGTGTCTGGGCAGGCAATTGGCTTCATTTTCTTTGTTTTGTTTTTGGTCTCCTTTTCTAGCTTTGCTGTCTCAGGTCTGCCTACTCTTAGCTTTCCAGCATTCCCAGGAGGAGGGCAGCTGAGAGGTGGTAAGAGAGTCTGGAAGAGAATGGTCTGTGGGAGCTTATGGATTTAAGAGAAGAAACTGCAGACTTGGGTTCTAGGCCAGGGGTGACAAACTCAAATTCCTAGGGAGTTTGGCAAATGGGGACCAAGTGTAAGACACCTAAATGTCCTGGGGACACTAAAGAACTAAAGAATTCCCATAGAAAGGGACCTGGTAAGAATATGGTCCATTCCTAGAAATCTTATTTTTCTAACCCCAAGAAAAGCAAAAGTCTAGATTTTTTCTTTATGTTTAAAAAAGCCCCACTTTCCTAACTTAAAAATGTAGGCAGTGCATTCAACTTAAAAAAAAAAGTCACAAACCACATTGACAGTTGGGTCTTCAGTCCTCTGCTTTGTAACTTCTAGGCCATAAATTGTGAGCATGGGTAGTCCAAATGTTTTGTATAGTTGTTCTGTGTATCCGCGGGGGATTGGTTCCAGGCGCCTGTAGATATAAAAATTACCAGGTGTTTAAGTCCCTTATATAAAGTAGCATAGTATAGTTGGGCCCCTGTATCCATGGATGTAGAACACATGGATATGGAGGGCTGACTGAAAAGTTTTAAATCGTAAATTCTGTACTCATGTGATGAAATTGTTAAAACAGTACATGGTATGAAGGAAAACTGCATACTTGATATGAATTACAGATATGAGGACATTCAGTATATTAGAAGAAGCCAAAAATTCATTTGGCTCTATTAAACTATTTATTGTATGGCCCAGCATATTGTTTTAGAATCCTTTTCTTGGTTGTATGGAATGTGAAACAATTGTTTTTCTTTTTTTTAAATTGAAGTATAGTTGATTTACAATATAATATTACTTTCAGGTGTATAACATAGTGATTTGATATTTTTATTGAGACAATTGTTTTTCATAATGTCTGTCAACAATATAATAAAATGTAGATTATAATCTGGTATAATTTAATGTTAAAATACAATGATATATTTAGAGAATTTTAATCTTTCTATATAATACACAATGTTTTGTTATATTTCTTAAACCAGTGTTCAATTCTGAATCTGATACTGATTTTTATAAATCAGATGACTTATAAAATTTATTAGAATTAAAAACGACTAAAGTTATTTTTGCTTATCATACTCACTAGTCGTTTAAAATTGCAAAGAAAGGCTTTCAGATTTCATTTGGATAATACTGATCATTTGTTTAATCATATTTATATCTTGTTAAATAAGTATATCAGATTTTAAATGAATTAAATATTCAAAGTACTTTTACTGTGACTCTTATCTGTGGGGTTTGTAGTGTTCAGAGCACTGAATAATAATCTACTTCATCTGAATGGAAATTTTTTCTTTTTAAGAAAGCTTTACCCTTGCAGTTTTGCAAAAGAGGAACAATGTGAGGTAATGTGGTATGGCAATTTGCTCAACATTTTAAAAAGAATCATTGTTCAAGCCAACAAATGAGCTCTGGCTGCAGTTTATATATAACAGTTTAACTACCTCTTTTCGATGGTTCCAAACAAAATAATCACATTTTTAAAAGAGCCTACATAATCAGGCTTACCATTAAACAGTAAACTGTCATTTAGTTTAGCAACTAATATGGCATGTGTATGTTAGGATTAAGTCATTTTTGTGTAATTAAAATCATTGCTTGTGGAATGAGAACAGTCCAACCTCTTCTGTAAATTTTAGTATTTTCCTCATAGAAATTCATGTTCTTAGGGTAATAGGTCTTTCATTTTATAGCTTTATACAAATCCTAGTACATAGGCTGCACAGTGTTGGTTGAATGAATGAATGAAGGACTAAATGAGAATTTATTTTGTTTGGAAGGCAGAGGGGATGGGGGAATGGATGGAATCTAATTTTTATTTTTGCTGCCAGATTGATCTTTACACAAAGAGGATGAAAATTCTTGCTTTGAACTAATAGGGCATTGGAAATATTTTAGAATGCATTGTTTTTCCATTGGCTGCTTTGTTAAATTGAAATTAGATATTTGTAAAAACAAGTTGAGATACACATTTTGTTAATTTATCTGATGTGAGTTACATCAACTCCAGCAATCCATAGTAAAGCTTTAATATAATAAGTTTTATTATATACATATTACATGAAAAATGTGACACTTGTACTCCCACAGTAAGACAGATAAAGAATCTTATGAATTATTTTAGACAAAATTATCTTGAAAAGGACATTCTCAGTGGATCTTTAAATAAATTCAGTTCTTTTGAATGGGATATTCTATTTCTGCTGTGACAAATTATCACAAACTTAGTGATTTAAACCAACACATTTACTTCAGGTGTACGGCAAAGTGAATCAGTTATACGTATACATATGTCCACTCTTTTTTTCTTTTTTTAAACTCTTTTCCCATATAGGCTATTACAGAGTACTGAATAGTTTCCTGTGCTATACAGCAGGTTCTTATTAGTTATCTATTTTATATATAGTAGTGTGTATATGTCAATCCCAATCTTCCAATTTATCTTTCTCCCCGCCATCTCCCCCAGTAACCGTAAAAATTAAAACAAAACCAAACCACACACACACATTTATTCAATTCTCAGGCCAGAAGCTGACCTTGGCCTCAGTGAGCTAAAATTAAGGTATGGGCAGAGCTGCGTTGCTCTCTGGAGGTTCTAGGGGAGAACCCATTTTCTTGCTTTTTCTAGCTTGTAGAGACAGCCTGGATTCCTTGGTTTGTGCCCCCTTCCATCTTCAAAGCCAGCAATGTCTGATGGAGTCTTTCTCACATCGCATCACACACTGACTCTCCTAATTTGATCTTTCCCCTTTAAGGATGCTTGTGATTACACTAAACCCATTTGGATAATACAGGATCATCTATTTAAGGTTAGTTGATTAGCAACCTCAATTCCATCTGCAACTTTAATTCCCCTTGCCACATAACAGAACATTCATAGCTTCTGGGGTTGGGATGCGTACATCTTGAAGGAGGCTGTTATTTATCTACCATGGTAGGTTTTAAGTATTCCTAAATGTATATTAAATCAGGGGTTGTAAACTTGTGGCTCATGTGTGAGATATGACTCATAGATAAGTGATTTTTTTCTTTGCTATGTTAATTACATTGGATCATAGAGTGTTGTAAATTAGTTGCCAAAATTAAAAAGATAGTCAGTAAAATAATGTGTTTCCATATTGTCTGGAAAAAAAATTTAAAATTGGGAATTCATGGGTTGGCAACAACTGGCTGAAATGTGTTAGTGGTGGCTCAGTTTAAATGGGTTTTGTGCTTTTCATTTTGCCAGTGTCTTCGTCACTCCCAATGCGTCTCTAAATATGAGGCTGGATCCTGGTAGCCATTTCTCCTTTTATTCAGTCCATTTCTTTTATTTATATTACTTACCTGGTCCTTGTTAACATCTGACATCCTGTGTTGAATGAGTAAGTATGTACTAAGTCCATTTGTAGTAAGTATGCATTTTACTTTATCATAACAATAGAATGAATGAAGCACTAAAATATTTTTAAAATTTCTATATTTCTCTAAATCAGACCTCCCAGGCCCCACTTATCTTAGTGGCAGGATATTTAGTTCCATTTGTTATGGCGTCCAAACTCTCAGGGGAGTGCCCTTCGGCAAACTGTAGCCTGGGTGAATATATTTACAGTATACACATTCCATAAAGGATTCTTATGCAGATTATATAAATAATTCCTAAAAATCAAAAAGAGAACAAACACCCTAACTAAAACTGGGGGGGGGAAATCTTGAACAGGCACTTTATTTTTATTTTTTTAATTTTTATTGGAGTGTGGTTATTTTACAATGCTGTGTTAGCCTCCACTGCACAACAAAATGAATCAGCCATGCACATACAGATATCCCCTCCCTTTTGGACTTCCCTCCCATTTAGGTTACCCATTTAGGTTTACTTCCCTCCCATTTAGGTTACCTCCCATTAGGTAGAGTTCCCTGTGCTATACAGTATGTTCCCATCAGTGGTCTATTTTATACATAGTATCGATGATGTAGATGTGTTAATCCCAGTCTCCCAATTCCTCCCTCCCCACCCCTTTCCCCCTTCGTATCCATACATTTGTTCTCTATGTCTATGTCTCTATTTCTGCTTTGCAAATGAGATCATCTATACCATTTTTCTAGATTCCACATACATGCATTATTACGATATTTGCTTTTCTCTTTCTGACTTACTTCACTCTGTATGACACATAGGTCCGTCCACGTCTCTACAAATGACCCGATCTCATTCCTTTTTATGGCTGAGTAATATTCCATTGTATATATATGTACCACATCTTCTTTATTCATTCATCTGTCAGTGGACATTTAGGTTGCTTCCATGTCCTGGCTGTTGTAAATAGTGCTGCTATGAACATTGGGGTACATGTATCTTTTCAAATTATGGTTTTCTCCAGATATATGCCCAGGAGTGGGATTGCTTGATCATATTGTAGCTGTATTTTTAGTTTTTAAAGGAACCTCCATACTGTTCTCCATAGTGGCTGTATCAATTTCCATTCCCACCAACAGTGCAAGAGGGTTCCCTTTTCTCCACACCCTCTCCAGCATTTGTTGTTTGTAGATTTTCTGATGATGGCCATTCTAACTGGTGTGAGGTGATAACCTCATTGTAGTTTTGATTTGCATTTCTCTAATAATTAGTGATGTTGAGCATTCTTTCATGTGTTTGTTGGCCATCTGTATGTCTTCTTCGGAGAAATGTCTATTTAGGTCTTCTGCCCATTTTTGGAATGGGTTGTTTGTTTTTTCTTTAATACTGAGCTGCATGAGCTGTTTATATATTTTGGAGATTAATCCTTTCTCCATTGATTCATTTGCAAATATTTTCTCCCATTCTGAGGGTTGTCTTTTCATCTTGTTTATGGTTTCCTTTGCTGTGCAGAAGCTTTTAAGCTTAATTAGGTTCCATTTGTTTGTTTTTGTTTTAATGTTTTATTACTCTAGGAGGTGGGTCAAAAAAGATCTTGCTGTGATTTATGTCAAAGAGTGTTGAACAGGCACTTTAAAAGAATCTATTCAAATGGGCAATAAACCTAAGATGCTCAATATCATTATTCAAGAAGTAAACACAATTGAAAACCAGATGTGGAACAATTAGAACTATATTGCTGATAGCAGAAAAAATGGAAACAATCACTTTGAAAAACTCTTTGGTTGTATTTACTAAAGCTATGTTTACATCTGCCAATGATCCAACAATTCTATGCTTTTGTATAATCACAGAAATAAGAACACATGTTCATCAGAGACAAAAATGTTTATAGTAGTTTTATTTATAATAGCCCCCAGTCGAAAACAACCATACAGTCATCAACAGGAGGGTGAATAAATACATTGTAGAATACTATACAGTGGAATACCTCTTATTATAAAAGAATGTACTGCAAATAACATGGATGAATATCATAGGCATAATTATGAGTAAAATAAACCAGACAGAAAAGAGTACCTACTGTTGGATTTCATTCCTATGAAGTTCCAGAACAGGTTCCATAACTAATCTATTATAACAGAAGTCTGAATAGTGGGAGAGGCATGGGGAAAGATTCCATCATGCTGGAAATTTCAATATTTTAAATTGAAGTATTTGATGATTTATTGAGTGCATACATATATAAGTATTTATTGGATTTTCCACTTAAGATGTGTGTATGTGTGTTAAATCTTGACTTGAAAAATTTGAAGAAATGACAACTTTGTCTTCATTTAACTTCCTAACTTTTGTGTTATTGTCTTTTTAAATTTCACATATATTTTAAATTTGACAGGCCATTTTATAGTATTTGTGCAACAGTATTCATTTCGATCTATCCTGATATTTATCTTTTCAGGTACACTTCATTAATATCCAAATTTCCATGTTTTCCTGTGGGTTTTATTTTTCTTCTACCTGAAGAACTCCCATATAATAATGAATGTTTTCAGTTTTTGTGTGCTAAAAATGTTTTCTTTTTGTTTTTGAAGAATATTTTCTCTGGGTATAGAAGTTTTTGTTGGCATCTAGTTTCTTCCAGCACTTTTGAAGGTTTTCATTGTCTTCTGGCTTTCATACTTTTTCATAAGAAGTTAGATATCACTATTGCTGCTTTGAATGTCTTATTTCTTGATACTTCTTAACACTTTTATTTTGTATTTGATTTTCAAAAGCTTTTTATGATTTACTTAAGTATGGCTTTCCTATATTTATTTGGCTTGAGATTGCAGAAGTTCTTGAATTTATGCATTGATAGCTTCCATCAGTTTTGGAACATTTCTAGCTCTTATTTTAAATATTGCTTCTGCCCCATTCTCTTTTCTCCATTTGGGTTTCCACACCACATATGCTACACACTATGCGTTTTGCATGTGACCAAATGCATGTGCTATACACTATGCATTTTGACTGTGACCAATATGTATCTTATCAATTTCTTTCCTTTTATTTGTCCATTCTTTGGTTTTGAAATTTTGTATAGGCCTCCCTTTCATTTCACTAATCTGCTGTATTCAGTCTTCTTTTTATAACTATTCAAAGAGATTTTAGTTTCAGGTATATTATTTTAGTACTACACTATCCATTCAGTTCTTTATTCAGATTTTCTTTTCATCTTTTCATATATTTTCTCCATGATTTCTTTAGCAAATTATAGTTATTTTAAAATTGTTAATAACTAAAATATGAGCATCTCCCGTGGAACTTTTCCCCTTGTCTGAGTTTTTTTTTTCTCTTGGTTATTTGTCATATGGTTTTATCTCTTGGAATGGCTAATTCTTCTTGATTGAATGTTGGACATTAAGAATAAAGATATGTATAGGATGCAAGAGATATTCTATCACAAAGAGTACTTTTCACTGTTCTAATGATAGAATGGAGGCTGCCCACCTATTAGGTACTAAGATGATGTGAGGCTGGCTTGCAGTATTTTCTTTGTGTGTGTTTTTTTTGTTTGTTTGTTTTTTAATAAGACTCAGCCTACCTCTAATTCTTTACCCATTCCTGGGGCATGACCCTCTGGGGCTTTCAGTTGAGAGCCTTGCAAGTCTGTGCATTCTCAGTACCAAGAACTTGTGAGAAACTTTGCTGTTTTTCATACGTCTTTCACCTTAGACCTTTCATGTCTGCAAGTTGTTACACTTTACTAACTTTCTAGAGCCTTTAACTCTGACCTTATGATTACAGGGTCCCCTCTCATTTGTGAGTCTGTCTCTACAGCACTGCTGGGTGGTGGGAAATTCTGGTCTGCTTCTTAAGGGTTTTTGGCTTAGTTGTTTAGCCTTCTGCATTGTACATTCTCAGAATTTGGAAAACAAGTATTTTGAGAGAAATCAGCCATATGTTTGAAGCCCTCCAATCTTAAATTTTGTCACTTCCCTGCATAACTGCCAAATGCTCTGCTGGTATCTCTGTCCCCTGGCAGTAGCCCTCTGCTTGTGCCAGTTTCATATTCACAGCCTCCAGCCCTCACCCAGAACTGACAAAGGCTCTCACAGTACAAGTGGGTACAGATTGTAAGTTCACATCTGAGAGTTTCTCCCCACTCTAGAATTTAATACCTCTAGTTCCTCTTGCTTCTACAGCTCTATGATGCCTTCATATTTAACCTTGGTTTTCTAGTTCTCAGTAGGATCTTTGGCTGCTATAAATGATTTCACCCCACCTTAGCACCACTGATTTTTTTTTTTAACATCTTTATGGGAGTATAATTGCTTTACAATGGCATGTTAGTTTCTGCTTTATAACAAAGTGAATCAGTTACACATGTACATATGTCCCCCTACTTGTGTCTCCCTCCTTCCCACCCTCCCTATCCCACCCTTCTGGGTGGTCTAAAAGCACCGAGCTGATCTCCTTGTGCTACGTGGCTGCTTCCCACTAGCTATCTATTTTATATTTGGTATTATATATAAGTCCATGCCACTACAGCTTACCCTTCCCCCTCCCCATGTCCTCAAGTCCATTCTCCAGTAGGTCTGCGTCTTTATTCCCATCCTGCCCCTAGGTTCTTCATGACATTTTTCTTTTTTTTTTTACTCCCTATATAAGTGTTAGCATACGGTGTTTGTTTTTCTCTTTCTGACTTACTCCACTCTGTATGACAGACTCTAGGTCCATCCACCTCACTACAAATAACAATTTCATTTCTTTTTATGGCTGAGTAATGTTCCATTGTATATATGTGCCACACCTTCTTTATCCATTCATCTGTCGATGGATACTTAGGTTGCTTCCATGTCCTGGCTATTGTAAATAGAGCTGCAATGAACATTGTGGTACATGACTCTTTTTGAATTATGGTTTTCTCAGGGTATATGTCCAGTAGTGGGATTGCTAGGTCGTATGGTAGTTCTATTTTTAGTTTTTTAAGGAACCTCCATACTGTTCTCCATAGTGGCTGTATCAATTTACATTCCCACCAATGGTGCAAGAGGGCTCCCTTTTCTTCACACCCTCTCCAGCATTTATTGTTTGTAGATTTTTTGAAGATGGCCATTCTGACTGGTGTGAGGTGATATCTCATTGTAGTTTTGATTTGCATTTCTCTAATGATTAATGATGTTGAGCATTCTTTCATGTGTGTGTTGGCAATCTGTATGTCTTATTTGGAGAAATGTCTATATAGATCCGCCCATTTTTGGATTGGGTTGTTTGTTTTTCTGATATTGAGCTGCATGAACTGCTTGTATATTTTGGAGATTAGCCCTTTGTCAGTCGCTTTGTCTGCAAATATTTTCTCCTATTCTGAGGGTTGTCTTTTCGTCTTGTTTATGGTTGCCTTTGCTATGCAAAAGTCTTAAGTTTCATTAGGTCCCATTTGTTTATTTTTGTTTGTATTTCCATTTCTCTAGGAGGTTGGTCAAAAAGGATCTTGCTGTGATTTACGTCATAGAGTGTTCTGCCTATGTTTTCCATTAAGAGTTTGATGGTGTCTGGCCTTACATTTAGGTCTTTAATCCATTTTGAGTTTATTTTTGTATATGGTGTTAGAGAGTGTTCTAATTTCATTCTTTTACATGTAGCTGTACAGTTTCCCCAGCACCACTTATGGAAGAGGCTGTCTTTTCTCCATGCACCACCAATTTTTGAGCAAAGTGAAGTGTCATGGCTCTATACTAAGTGCTTAGTTACAGAAGAATAGAATTTGAGCTTTTCCTCAGGGTTTTGAAATGTTTGTACTTACAGGGCATGTACCCCAAAAGAGTAATAAAACAAAACATTATAGGATATCTTATATAAATAGTATAGTTAGGAGGCCAGGGGAGACTTCTCTGAGTTCTAGGATAATCAGGAAAGGCAAATTTTAAAGTTAACTTTAAAGAAAAAGTATTGTGAAATAAGAAAAAGCATTTTATTTTGAGAATAATATAGGCCAAAAATGTGGATGAAACAAACCTATTCACAGTAGTTTTATTTAAGAAGCCCCTAACTTGGGAAGAACACTAATGTCCATCAGATGCAAGAATTGGTAAACTAATCATTCCAAACTTACAGAATAGAATATAATTCAATAGTTTAAAGGACTGAACTAATCATGAAACTAGAGATATATCTCAAAACATTAAGAAGAATAAGCCAGACACTAAAGAGTACATATAGTATGATTCCATTTATAGGAAGTTAAAACATCTGCAATGTTACTAGGTAGGTAGGTAGGTAGATATAGTGATATATACATAAATGAAAACAAAATTGCCTCTGGAAGGTGGGGATTGACTGGATGGGAATATGAGAGAAATTTCTGGGATGATGGGAATGCTCTGTATCTTTTTTTTTTTTTTTTTTTTTTTTTGCAGTATGTGGGCCTCCCACTGCTGTGGCCTCTCCTGCTGCGGAGCACAGGCTCCGGATGCGCAGGCCCAGCGGCCAGGGCTCACGGGCCCAGCCGCTCCGCAGCATGTAGGACCTTCCAGACTGGGGCACGAACCCGTGTCCCCTGCATCGGCAGGCAGACTGTCAACCACTGTGCCACCAGGGTAGCCCAGGGAATGCTCTATATCTTGACTGATATGGACGGTCTCTTGGGTGTATACATATGTCAGTTTGTCAGATTTTATGTGTACGATTTGTGCATTTCCCTGTGTGTAAATATTATTTCAATAACATAATTGAATATAAAAACCATAAGTAATCAGTATGGTTTATAATAGATAATTTGTTCATTGATTTGCAAGAAATGGTAGGAGGGATGTTTGGATAAGATGCAGAGATTCTTAGAAATTGGACAAAAGGAAACCACTAAAATAATCCGCAAGGGTGAGAGAAAATCAGAATAATGTTTTAGAAAATTTAATCTCCAGGGCCTAGAAAAACCACTCAAAACAAAGATGTATAGCCTGTAACCAACAGCTGTGATATCTTTTAATGCTATGTTTTCTGGGAAAAGTATGTTATCATACTTGGGTAAAATTGTAAAAAATATCTTAGCTCATCATTTAGTACATATTTTCCTAACAATAGTATTTTAAAATTTTAATATGGCCTTTACTAATAGGAGTTAATCCTACTGCATCTCTCAGGAATGAAGGTCACAGAACCTGTGATAAAACTAGGTAAGACGTCTACCAAAGCTCTCGGTAGGAGGGGAAACTCGATTTCTAGTTTTTCAAATTAAGGCTTAATTTCTGTAAAGAATTTTTTAAAAATGCAGCAGAATTATAAATAATGATGTGAAGCCAAAAATAATTGTTGGGGGTGAGGTCGTTTTTTGTCTCTGAATGCTCTATTGTTCAATTCTGATTGGTTTTTAAGCAAGTTTTATTCACTTCTATGAAAAATATTAGAAAAATGCAATAACATAATCCAGGATACTTTCAAAATACATAAAGGCTATAAGGAGATGAGAAGAAAATGGTAATGAGCAACGACAGATGTTTCTTTCTTGGAAGAGCAATTAGAGATAGAAATAGCATCTTACAGAAAGCAAAAGTGTCTTATCACCAACTCTTCAGGAATTCATTCAGCAAGATAGCTCACAAATCTGTGTAAATTTTAAAACATAAAAAATTGAGGAAGAAATGAAGATCTATAAGCTCCAGATAGCTATGTGTTGATCCCAATCCTGTGCATTGATGGACTAAGCAAAAACCACAGAAGACTCTCTTTAACATGTTTCTGTATCTGAAATTATATCGCAGTAGATTCATTGTTTTTGGTTGAAGTGCAATATCTGCATTTCACTATGTAAATGTACATTTCTTTGGGAGTGGCAACATACATCTTTTTAAAAACTAACTCTTCCACACTGATGACTCAGTAGGAAAATGCAAAAGAAAAAATTGTTAAAGGAATGGCACGTTGCATTTTTTGCAGTAAAGCAATGTGGGTTTGCATCAACTAGGAAAATTATATCTTCTCTTCATATACCATTGAAATTTCTTATTCAATCCATTCATCAGGGTCATTGAATACTTTAGAGGTGATGCAGTAAGGCAGGGGAGAATCTAGGAAAGATAAGTAGGAAGGTGGAGAAGATCAGCCTTTCTTGTCATTTATTTTTGCCTACTCAGCTTTATCATGTGGAAAAAAAGTATTGGGCAGAATATTAATCTTCCTCTGCATAATATATTTGCTCTCTTTTAAACTGAAAGTGAACCCCTTGTTTTTTCTAATTGACTATCAAAGTTAAGGTTAACCTACTTTTGTTATACTCTATATATTTCTTAATTTTTATTTTAAATTCTACATCATTTTCTTTTATCAGTATGGAAATGTAAGTATAGAGAAGTATTCACATATTTTTCTTGATGACAGAACTAAGGGAAGAAAAGAGTTGTTTCATTAAGCTGTGTATTAGTTTTATACGATGATGTTTTACTAGTTTTTCTCCTCACTTTTTAAGTTTTATTAGTGTTCACAAAGGTATAATCATTAATGTGCACATTTCTTAGATAAAATGCTATTTTAATATTTTAAGCTATATTACTGAAAAATAACATATTAAAAACAGAAAATCTTAAATCTCATTTTTGTATTCTATAACGAAATTTCCAAATTAAGTTCTTCATGCTGATAAATGTGTCATCTATTTGTAATCTAATGTGTTCAAATTGTAATGGAAAGCCCACAATTGAAGTGATAGTCTGGGTAATGGGAAGCACCTGTGTCAAATGCTCTACTTCCATTGCTAGATTGTAGTCATGGGAAACTAGGAAGCATTTGAATGGCACAGCCCCACTGTTTAGCACAGGTGTTTTTCTAATTTTGATCTACTGAGAAGGTATAGGGTTTAATGCCCCAGAAACTGAGCTTTTACCTCTCTGACCTTGTGCATTCATGTAAGTACTTAATAAAATTTGTAGGAACACAGACTAACTCCTGGAATTGCTGAGAATTGTTCTTTCAAGTGTATATGGCAGTGTGTTTCTTTTCTCCTTAATATTTAATACATGCGTTAAAGGAATTTACATGTATGTTTCATCAGGTGTCAGATAAAAAAAAAAAGGTTACAAATAGCCCCTCCCATGATATGGTAACATTCATTTAAGAAATGATTCATTCTCCCTTCCTCCAAGAAAGTGTGATGAATCAGAAAGTATTCACTAGGAAGTTCTAACCTTGTATACTGGTTCTCCAGGACTCATTTTGTTTTTTAGAGTGATAGAAAATTTAAAATATACCAAAGAACCAAAATCTAAGACAGTGGTATCTTTGACAGTTTTAAAGTGTTTTTAGTTGTATAATATGCAAATATAAAATTTTAAGAAATTCATTGAATTATGTTGATTAGTATTTTTCTTTTACTATATTTTGGAGTCCTTTGTTTGCTTTCTAGCTCTAAAAAGGCCGATTCAGTTTGTTATTTTGTCCCTCTCGCCCTGAAGCACTGAAGTTGAATGATTTTTAAAGTTGCTTTCTTTTAACTTTTGGTAGAATAAGGAGTGGATACATTTAACAAATTCCATTTCTAGAAATAGTGGACTAAGTTGTTTTAAACCAAAGGTCCTGTTGAGAACAAGTAGAAAAACTGGATAAAATATAAATTTCTTGAAGGCATTGAGAGTTACCATAGCAGTAAGGATTTACAGGATCAAGATCAGGAGAGAAGGAAGACCATCTCAGCCAGCAAGTAAGTAATATCCCAGCCATTAAGTAATATGGCTTAAGATATAGTAAAGGGAAAAATCGAAAAAATTAAAAGAAGTGCACACATACATAATTATCATGGGATAGTTCAACACATCTTTCCTTGTAACTAATAGAACAAACAGACAACAGTAAGTATATAGAAGATACGACCAACAGAGTAAGTCCTCAGTGCCACTCTGGAGGCTGCCTGGAGATCAAATAGCTCACTGTGTCTTCTTGGGAAGCTATTGTCAACTTGAGAGTGCATGTGTGCTTTTTCCTTCTTTCCTGACTCAGTGTCATTTTCACTTACTTTTGCTGCCTTGGGTTGCACCATGCAGGAATGGCACATATTGGCTCTGTTTCATAGGGAGCTTGGATTAAGAAAGTATGTTATCCTTTAATAACAATGTTTATTTGAAAAATATGGGGTTATTTCAGACCTTCTTGCCAAGCAATGGTAGATACCCCGGATGTTAAGCTCTCTCTGTAGGTAACATGGAGATGAGAATATTAACAAGAGAGATAAGTACTGAGCAATAGTTTAACTGTGGCAAGAGCATGAAACTATCAGTATTGTAGAAAAAAAACCCCAGCGGTAAAAAAGAAAATCAGCATTCCTAACATCAACGCCACACTAAAAGGCAAGAGCAACATTCTCATCCCATAGAATGAACACAAAACAGAAGACATATGTGAAGAGTAATCTGTGGAGTCAAGAGTAATTGAGCAATAAGCATTTAGCAAAAACTATTTTGGGGAAAATATAGTAAATCTCTAAGGACATAAAATATTAATTTCAGGATAAAGTACCTTATAATGTACTAGAAGGGAATTCCTGAAAATTTAAGCCAGATGTTTGATATAAATTGTAAAATACATGTTTTCCCCTCAAACCAAATTCAATAAAACATTTTCATGGAAATTAATTTGAGAGTAGATTTTACAGCAGACAAGTGCCTGAAGAGTTAGCATATGGTCCAAAATGTAGCTCTGGGAAAACACTAAATTCTAATCTGCCCTCTTCTTTAGATGAATAAGTGTGTCTTCTCTAAACATTTTGATATCTTAATTCCTGAATTTATTCGTACTCATCTTTAATGAATATATACATTCCTGAAGTTCTTTGAAAATATAATCCAAAGTAATAATGCCTACAGTACTTGTCTAGGTGATTCTCAGGTATTTATCTTGATCTTCAGCTCAGTCTATTTATTGTTCTAAGGTAGCTTTTCCTATACCACAGAGCATCTCTCTTGAAAGCCCACTTTCACTCCAAACTCTGTACATCCCAAAATAAACAAATCATGTCCTACTTTTAATGAATCCCCGTTATCTACACCATCATGTCCAACATCTTTTTTCTAGAAAGCAAGAGTTATCTTTCCAGGTTCATTTCATAGTGTTCCCTTCCACAAATCCTGCATTTAAGTTCAACAGTGTTACTGACTTTTCCCTAAAAATGATCTGTATTTTCTCACTTCCTTGTCTCTTTTCACATTGTTCCTTTTGCTTGATGATGCTGCTACCTGATGAAACCCATACGGTATTTTTTGAAGTTCTGTTTTATCACTTCGTCCTAATACTTTTCCTGAACCCCTCAAGAAAATGCCATTTATATATATTCCCATTTTACATTGTATTGCTATTATTGGTGAACCATTATTATTCCTTTGCTAGATTAAAAGTTCCTTTAGGTAATTCAAAATATTTTATTTCTCTTAATCTCTTTTATAGCACATAGTACAATACTTATTAATTCATGAAAATGAACATCTGGGTTTCTTCATAAACTAACAAGTACTAGAGTAAATTACATATTTTTATTAGATACATTTAAAGCTATTTTGGGAAATAAGCAGACTTTCTTTTCTTAGTGAGGAAAGGTTTTCTCGGGGAGTGGTCAAACAAGCATAACTTAAAAATTTAATGAAGCACTATCTTAATGCCTAATTCGCACTGAAATATCGTAAATGTCCACTGATGACTGTCCATTTTTGCCTGACATCTGTCAACTAAAAAGTGAGTGTATATAAGGGTAAAGAAGGATGCTGATAATGCTGAGAGCTTAAGAATAAGGACAAAATCCTCTTGATATTTTAAAAACCTAGTTATGAAAGTGGAGACTAAAAAATGAATTGTTTTGAGGGCTATAATATATAACATTACTAACTACTTCATTTGAAATTCTCAAAATAAGCAAGAACCTTTCTAAAAGGTAAAATTTGATCACAATGAACCCATTTATTTTATGACACATCTCTGAGAACTTGATAGCTATAATTTGTTAATGAACTTACAACGTGCCTTGCTTCAGCAACTCTTTGACATGAAACTGCCATGTGGGTTGGATAATTTCCATGGCTGGGTGGAGTAGGAACAGAGACCTCACCTTCAGCCACATTCTTTAAATTCATTTTTTTAAACCTCATTTATTAGTCACTACATAGATAAACACATAAGAATGGCAACCACATAAGTAATAGTGATGATGACAAAGCTTACCTCTGTAAGGGTTATTTTTACCTTTTAGCTAGGTCATTTTATTAACATTGGCATGCAAGTATAGTTACGATAATATTATAAGGAGTTTAAAAATCAGTGAAGTCAATTCAATATGAGTCATTGGAACTCCTTCTGAGACTCTACTAAGAAAGGCATTATTTCATTTCATCACACCTACAGACACTAACATTTATACGTTTTTATTCCAACATGTACTTATTGAGCCTGGGTCTATATTACGTTGCATGGTATCTAAAGAACTCTTTCTTCTTCTAAAGATGACGATTGAACTAGAAATACATTATGATTACGAAGGAATAACAGAAAGCTGTGATATTGAAACTGTTACCATGAATTCATTCTGGTTCTTAGAAAAATGTAGACATGCTGTTCAATCATAATTCTCACCTCACGTTTAAACAACTTGTCATTCTTGTAGAAGAAAAAGAACTTTTGTGTGCTGTTGGTGATAATATTCACTGCTCTGTATTAAGTGTTCAAAAGTAGTTCTAAAGAAGCACATAACAATTCACAGATAGAAACGTATGAGAGGTAATCATTGTTTAATGTGTTGATGACTATACCATCATGCTGAAGTGGGCTTATATTAGCTTAGCTTGCGGAGCCAATACTTCAACACATTTAAAAAGACTTGAAGACATTCTCTCTCTGACCACCAGAGTGGAAACTGCTGCTTTTCCAATCATTACAGAAGAAAGGATGGTTATATTTTGCTGAAAACATCCATTCGTTAGGATCCACTCTGTGGTACGATGCTTCTGCCCAGGAAGACCATCACAAAACTAGCTGTAATGCCGTTTTCTTGCCAAGACAATGTTTTTGTGGAAGATATCTGGGAAATAAATTTATCAGAGCCGCAGACATCCTGCTCTCTGGTTAGGAGAGACGGTGACAGGACTTAGATACAGCTAAAGTCTAGCTGCATGTGCATTTCTCATTACCGTAAAAGAATATGCAACATCCAAATGTATTTCCAGACAAATCATTGTCACTTGTTGCGGTTATCTTATAATTACTGCTGTCTTCAAAAGAGGCTTTTAAAATTTATAATTCGAATAAACGGTTTTTTTTTTTTTTTTTTTTTGCGGTACGCGGACCTCCCACTGCCGCGGCCGCTCCCGTCTCGGAGCACAGGCTCCAGACGCGCAGGCCCAGCGGCCATGGCTCACGGGCCCAGCCGCTCCGCGGCATGTGGGATCCTCCCGGAGCAGGGCACGAACCCGTGTCCCCTGCATCGGCAGGCGGACTCCCAACCACTGCGCCACCAGGGAAGCCTTTTTTTTTTTTTATGGTAAAAATTCAAATACATACAAAGACGAAGCATTTAACAACGTTTAGAGGATGCTGGTTAAGGATGAAAATTAACTGAATTATTATCAGTATGCCAAGAAACTTGAAGATCTTTTACCTTTTATAGAAATATGGTTTCTGAACAGGGTTTGGGAAGTGTAGGTATGTCACCTTTTAGTTCTTCCCCAAGTTTATTAGACTTCTTGTATTATCTCTCAAATGATATGATTCATTCTTTAATATACTGTGTGTGGTCTTTTCCCTAACCATGACTTTTCCTGAATTAGTTTTTTCAAGCACACAGTACCTGGAAGAGATAAAAGGCTATTTTAGTCAGTATTTTATTTGGAATATATTTTCTTTACATCTCATATTTCAATTTCTCACTATTCATTTTTTACCTTTGCTTCCAAAAATTGACAAAAGTTATAGATTTGTTCAACATGTTCTGCCACATCTGACGGGAAAGAATTTACTTCACTGGCTTTTTCCTGTTTCACTATGTCACAGATAACTTCACAGTCATTATTATTACTTGATTCCCTGTCTTTAGATTAAAAAAAAATACATGAAAGATACAAGAGGAACGAGCAAGGCTTTGGCTTAACTTAATAATATTAACTCTCTTTATAACTCTTGAAAATGTCTGATTTTCTGTTTTACTGGTAGACTTAAAGCTGCATTACTATTTGTGAGAGTAGAGAGTTTGGACTGTTTACAGTAGCTTTTCAGTCAAAATTATCATATCCAAATTTTTCTTGGATCCCCAAGACCACTCCCATATTTGGTGATGCTCTAGAAGGACTCACAGGACTCAGCATATAGTTCTGTTTATGGCTAAGATTTCACAGTTATCTATTAAAAATACACAACCAGATCAATATGGGAAAAAGACAAAATAAGAATCTGGACGAATCCACTTTTATCAGTTAGGGAATGTTAGAAAAGCAAAGTCTGAGATGCCAGCCAAGGACCAAACTTGCAAGCAGGTCTTTCTAAAGATAGAAGCCTCAGGCCAGCTTTTTTCTCTTTTCTGCACACAGGTGTGTGGTGCATACTTTGGCCCATAATTTTAATGATATAAAGCTACTCCTTTATTCTACCCTGCAGGCATGCTTTTTCTTTCTCCCTCTCCCGGTGCCTGCACATGTACTCATATTTTTTTCTCTTTCTGTGTGTGTGTGTGTGTGTTTGTGTATGTTGCTAGACTGCTTGCTCCATGAAAGAAGAAACTTAAAAAAAAAAAACTCCATCAAAGCTATGTTTATAATGTTTGTTAACTGATGCAGCAAGGGAGACCACAAACCGTGGTAAGAACTGGATGGTGATTTTTGAGGGAAAGCCCTAAGAAAATTACAGGTCTCTTTTGGATCAAATACTGTCAGGAAGAAGGGTAATTCAGCGATTGATTTTTTTAAATACTTTATTGATTTTACATTTATTATATTTTACCTAAAACATATAAGAGGCTGGAGGAAAGAAACAGGGTTACCATTATCACCAGGGAAAAAAGTGGTCACTCTTTAGCGAGGAAGGGAGAGGGAAGCATGCTTGGCGTTCTGTGGTTGCACAATGTCTATTTTTATCTCTTCAGGCATCATGTTGGAGTGTTCTTGTCTTTTTCTTGTCCTATTGTGATCAAGGAGAATCCTTACCAGATATAGATATGACATTTCTTAGCAGAAAACTAGAAAAAATATTTATCCTTAAAGCGTCTACTAGAGCCTTGTACACAGGTGGTAATTTATAGTAGTTGATTCACCATTTACTGGTTCCCACTGTCAATGACAAGGATAAACACCGCATCAACCACATTACCTAGCCATAACCATTCTGGTAGAGAATCTCCTTTTCCGAGGTCAAATGTTAGGTATGTCTGAAGTACAGCCATATATTTTCTCAAAAGGAATGATAAGCAGATGTTGTTACTACAGAGTTTAAGGAATCTGAATACCCATAGCTCTATTTCCCCCAACATGAACAATGGAGTAATATAGCCTACAACAAAGGAAGCTTAATGTTGGTTAGTCAAATATAAATAAGGAGTATGAGTGAGTATTTGTCACTCCTTTATGAGTTCAGAGATTATATTCCCAACTATTTAGAGTTCATGGGATTGAGGGAGAGGTGAGATCTTCTGTTTGGTTATGCTTATTCAAACCATTAAACTTGATCGTACATTTAATGTAAACAGGCATAGGGTCTTAGGACATTCTACATAACCAATTTCTATTCTGGCCCTGAGGACCCACTCTTCCTGAATTTCTCTCACTTTCTCCCTTCCTCCCCCTTATCTCTTCTTCCTCTCCTTTCATAGCCCCTTGGAAATTTTAATTAACGTTTTGCATTCACAGTCCCCACCAAGTTGAAACCTTTTTCTAGGAGTTCTGGGTCATTCTCAGTTTAAGCTTAGCATTTGCAATTTTACTATATATAATGAATCCATAAGCATATGCTGTGTTGCTTTGTGAGTCTTTAAACATTTATATAAATGTAATCTGTTTTTACATATTGATATATATCTTGATTTTTTTCATTCAACATTATGCTTTTGATATTTATCTAGGTTGCTACATTCAGATTTAATTATTTTAACTCCTGTGTCATAGTAAAGGGTATATTAACTTCTAGATATGTAATCTGAATGTTTTTAATCCTTCTCACCCTAGGATACTCTTTACTATTAAAGTGTGTAACACAGGGGACTATAATCAATATCTTGTAATGACCTATAATGAAAAAAAATCTTAAACAGAATATATATATATATGTATACATATATATATAAATAACTGAATCACTTTGTTGTCCACCTGAAACTAACACAACATTGTACATCAACTATATTTCAATAAAAATTTTAAAAAAACCCTAAGCTTCCTTCCTCAGCGACTGCATGTGGTCCAGCCCTCTCCCCAAGTTTATCTAAGGATTCCCAATAATGCTTCCACCCAGCCAGTTGTCAACTATCACAAGAAATCATGAGCTTTCAGTGACTTCTATAAAAGATATTTGTTGATGTACTCCAAGAAAAGAAAAAGTATGCTTGAGTGAACCAAATTAACTCCAATTTAAAAACAAATCTTATTTGACAGAATTTTCTGTCAAAAAAACTGTTCACATTTTTTTCTGAGTTCAGCTAGAAGGAGGAGTCTGTCACTAGAATTAAAAATAACTCTGTCCCCAGAATTCCATAATGGTTAAGAAAGTTCAAAAGAATAAAAATGTTTAAAGATAATATTGCTACTGCTACAAAAAGGCTTTAGCTAGATAGGTATAAACTATTTTGAAGATGAGTTTTATTTTACCTGCTTTCATTGTGTCTAATAATCATACAAAACAAGAAGTTGGAGATTAATAATGAAGGTATAAAATGCTACACTAAAATTGTAGGTCTTAGTACATATTCTAAAACTTGAAACTGCTAGAAAATACATTTTCTCACTTTGTGGTATATTAGGTTACCCCTTTGTAGTTGTGTCTTTCACCACCATCTAGACAAGCTGAATGACATCCTTTATTTTCTCTCTCCTTTTTTTCATCTATTCTTTCGGGTATTGTGGCATATTTTGTTGGCAAAGGATGTCATAACTTTTGTTCGTTCTAAAGGAAGTATCTTCACTTTTGTCATGGGGCTGGGGAAACTTTTATTTTTTGAAATGAATCTCGTCCATGGACAGGTGGTGCTGAGCTTTAAACAGCTTGATGAATGATTTGGCTCTGCGTAACAGTGTCAAATAATGTATCTCAGTTGGCAGTCTCAATGAAACAGAATAAGGCAGTCAGTTTTCTGTTACATATTAGTTCTTGCGCCTACTTGTCTTCCAGCTGTGCATGCTAGGCATAAATCCTGCCCTTCCTCTCCCTGTGCCAGTAGTTCACCCAGGGCTGCCCATTTGATTCTGTTTACCTAATGGTTGCACTCACCATCAGCAGCCACTCCTGTCACTGGGGCAGATGTATGTTCTTTAGTTGCTGATATACTAAGTCGTATGATTCTAATCAACCAGTTTTCTGGGAATAGTAATGGAGGATAGAGGGAGTTAATGCTTTTTAAAGCCCTCGCTTATGAGGAGAATAGATGGTTTAATTTTAAGGAGCTGGTGAATTTACACTTATACTTCAATAAATATAACAGCAATAATAAGCATAACAATACTTATGTCAACTTTTCACCATATTCTCTCTAGAATTATGCTTTAGTTACTATTATAGATAAAAATTATTTATTTGCTTTTCTTCTTTATAAACAAATAGGGTAAAATCCACTCATCTAAAGGAATAATTATGTTATTCAAGGGCACTGAAATCTTCTTTATGACACAATATTTGCCTTTTAATTTTATCCTGTAGACCACAGGGAGATGTTTAAGGAGAAAAGCTTAGTTTTTATCACTACTACTGCTACTACAATACTACTACTTCCCTTCCCCCTCCTCCTCCACCATCATCATCATCATTATTATTATTTTAATTCATGAAGACATTCTTCTGAGATAAGAGGATATATAGGAAGGATGACCAAATGATGGCATGGAGGGAAAAAAGTCTCATTTGGGGTGGTGTTAATCATGATTTGGGGAACATCTGGATTACAGAAGTTACAGAATTTTTGAGAGGTTTTGAATTAGAAATATTAGAATCTTTTAGCTGATCAAAGGAGAAGATTGAGTAGAGGGATAGAGCAAGATAATATTAATTATAGCAAGATGCAGAAGTGAAGGAGGCAGATAATGAACTTACTCTGAGACACAATTTTGAGGTAAATATTAGATACTGTACTGTAAATATATAGTAGACAGTTTGGATGTATAATCTTGGACTTCGGAAATAGGTTAGGGCTAGATGTCTGGACTGGGAATAATGGAAGTCACAGGGAGTAGATTTGGTGACTGAAAGAATGAAAAGCAGATAAATTCTGAAATTTTCTTATCAAAGATCTATAGCTATGCTGCTCAATAGTCACTGGCTCCATGTGGCTATAGAACATTTGAAAGAGTATGAACTGAGATGTGCTTTAAATATAAAATGCACTTTGTGAAAATTTAGAACAAAAAATTACATCTCATTAACAGTGTTTAAATTGGTCATGTCTTTGATCATTGCTTAATTCAATAAATCCAAAATGTTATTAAAATTAATTTCACTATTTAATACAGCTACTACAAAACATTATTCATGTGGCTTGCATTTTATTTCTACTGAATAGTACTTTTCTACTAAGATCCTAATGCTGTCACACAGTGATTCATCATGAACTAGCCTGTTACATTACCAAATTCATTTTTTGTTCCTTCCATGTCTTGTCCATTCAGCCAGCCATGAGCTAGTCCCCTTCCACAGCATGTTTCAGACCTGTAGCCTTTTGTACATGCTGCTCTCAATTTTGGGAATGCCCAGCTCTTCGTTGTAAATTTTTGTCCTTTTCGGTTGGCTTTTCAAAGAGAAGACACTTAGATTTAATGAGTAAAAAATATTATTAGAGATTCTTGGAATTATTTTTCAAGAAATAAAGGTGACAGTATAACAAAATGAGTACATGTACATATCATCCCATTTTGCTAATATCAACTCAAGTCGAATCTTATTTCTATATTAGCAACATCTGCTCAGAAAATTTTTTAAATTTAAATTTTTTTATACGGCAGGTTCTTATTAGTTATCTATTTTATAAAAGTGTATATATGTCAATCCCAATCTCCCAATTCATCCCCCTACCGCCCCGCTTTCCCACCTTGGTGTCCATACGTTGGTTCTCTACATCTATGTCTCTATTTCTGCCTTGCAAACTGGTTCATCTGCACCATTTTTCTAGATTCCACATATATGCATTAATATAAAGTACTTGTTTTTCTCTTTCTGACTTGCTTGACTCTGTATGACAATCTCTAAGTCCATCCACATCTCTACAAATGACCCAATTTCATTCCTTTTTATGGCTGAGTAATATCCCATTGTATATATGTAGCACATCTTCTTTATCCATTCGTCTGTTGATGGGCATTTAGGTTGCTTCCATGATGTGGTTATTGTGAATAGTGCTGCAATGAACATTGGGGTGCATGTGTCTTTCTGAATTATGGTTTTCCCTGGGTATATGCCCAGTAGTGGGATTTCTGGGTCATATGGTAACTCTATTTTTAGTTTTTTAAGGAACCTCCATATACTGTTCTCCATAGTGGCTGTATCAGTTTACATTCCCACCAACAGTGCAAGAGGGTTCCCTTTTCTCCACACCCTCTCCAGCATTTGTTGTTTGTAGATTTTCTGATGATGCCCATTCTAACTGGCATGAGGTGATACCTCATTGTAGTTTTGATTGGAATTTCTCTAATAATTAGTGATGTTGAGCAGCTTTTCATGTGCCTCTTGGCCATCTGTATGTCTTCTTTGGAGAAATGTCTATTTAATCTTCTGCCCATTTTTTGATTGGGTTGTTTGTCTTTTTAAAATTGAGCTGCATGAGCTGTTTATATATTTTGGAGATTAATCCTTTGTCCATTGATTTGTTTGCAAATAGTTTCTCCCATTCTGAAGGTTGTCTTTTTGTCTTGTTTATAGTTTCCTTTGCTGTGCAAAAGCTTTTAAGTTTCATTAGGTCCCATTTGTTTATTTTTGTTTTCATTTCCATTACTTTAGGAGGTGGGTCAAAAAAGATCTTGCTGTGATTTATGTCAAAGAGTGTTCTTCCTATGTTTTCCTCTAAGAGTTTTACAGTGTCTGGCCTTACATTTAGGTCTTTAATCCATTTTAAGTTTATTTTTGTGTATGGTGTTAGGGAGTTTTCTAACTTCATTCTTTTACATGTAGCTGCCCAGTTTTCCCAGCACCACTTATTGAAGGAACCGTATTTTCTCCATTGTATCTCCTTGCCTCCTTTGTCATAGATTAGTTGACCATAGGTGCGTGGGTTTACCTCTGGGCTTTCTATCCTGTTCTATTGATCTATATTTCTGTTTTTGTGCCAGTACCATATTGTCTTGATTACTGTAGGTTTGTAGTATAGTCTGAGGTAAGGGAGTCTGATTCCTCCAGCTCCGTTTTGTTCCCTCAGATTGCTTTTGCTATTCGGAGTCTTCTGTGTCTCCATACAAATTTTAAGCTTTTTTGTTCTAGTTCTGTAAAAAATGCCATTTGTAGTTTGATAGGGATTGCATTGAATCTGTAGATTGCTTTGGGTAGTATAGTCATTTTCACAATATTAATTCTTCTAATCCAAGAACATGGTATATCTTTCCATCTGTTTGTATCAGGTCTTTTACCTCCTTAGGTAGGTTTATTCCTAGGTATTTTATTCTTTCTGTTGCAATGGTGAATGGGATTGTTTCCTTAATTTCTCTTTCTGATCTTTCGTTGTTAGTGTATAGGAATGCAAGAGATTTCTGTGCATTAATTTTGTATCCTGCTACTTTACCAAATTCATTGATTCACTCTAGAAGTTTTCTGCTGGCAGCTTTAGGATTATCTATGTATAGTATCATATCATCTGCAAACAGTGACAACTTTATTTCTTCTTTTCCAATTTGGTTTCTTTTATTTCTTTTTCTCCTTTGATTGCCATGGCTAGGACTTCCAAAACTTTGTTGAATAATAGTGGTGAGAGTGGGCATCCTTGGTTTGTTCCTGATCTTAGAGGAAATGCTTTTAGTTTTTCACGATTGAGAATGATGTTTGCTGTGGGTTTCTCATATATGGCCTTTATTATGTTGATGTAGGTTCCCTTTATGCCCCCTTTGTGAAGCGTTTTTATCATAAATGGCTGTTGAATTTTGTGAAAAACTTTTTCTGCATCTATTGAGATGATCATATGGTTTTTTTCCTCAATTTGTTACTATGGTGTATCACATTGATTTGCATATATTGAAGAATCCTTGCATCCCTGGGATAATCCCTCTTGATCATGGTGTATGATCCTTTTAATGTGTTGTTGGATTCCGTTTGCTAGTATTTTGTTTAGGACTTTTGCATCTATATTCATCAGAGATATTGGTCTGTAATTTTCTTTTTTTGTAGTACCTTTGTCTGGTTTTGGTATCAAGGTGATGGTGGCCTCGTAAATGAGTTTGGGAGTGTTCCTCCCTCTGTTATATTTTGGAAGAGCTTGAGAAGGATGGATGTCAGCTCTTCTCTAAATGTTTGATAGAATTCGCCTGTGAAGCCATCTGGTCCTTGGCTCTTGGTTGGAAGATTTTTAATCACAGTTTCAGTTTCATTACTTGTGATTGGTCTGTTCATACTTTCTATTTCTTCCTGGTTTAGTCTTGGAAGGTTATACCTTTCTAAGAATTTGTCCATTTCTTCCGGGTTGTCCATTTTATTGGCATAGAGTTGCTTGTAGTAGTCTCTTAGGATGATTTGTATTTCTGCGGTGTCTGTTGTAACTTCTCCTTTTTCATTTCTAATTTTATTGATCTGAGTCCTCTCCCTCTTTTTCTTGATGAGTCTGGCTAATGGTTTATCAATTTTATCTTCTCAAAGAACCAGCTTTTTGTTCTATTGATCTTTGCTATTGTTTTCTTTGTTTCTATATCATTTATTTCTGCTCTGATCTTTATGATTTCTTTCCTTCTACTAACTTTGGGTTTTGTTCTTCTTTCTCTAGTTCCTTTAGGTGTAAGTTTAGGTTGTTTATTTGAGATTTTTCAGTTTCTTGAGGTGAGATTGTAATTGTTATATACTTTCCTCTTAGAAATGCTTTTGCTGCATCCCATAGGTTTTGGATTGTTGTGTTTTCATAGTCATTTGTCTCTAGGTATTTTTTGATTTCCTCTTTGATTTATTCAGTTATCTCTTGGTTTTTTAGTAATATATTGTTTAGCCTCCATGTGTATGTGTTTTTTACATTTTTTCCCTGTAATTTATTTCTAATCTCATAGTGTTGTGGTCAGAAGCAATGCTTGATATGATTTCAATTTTCTTAAATTTGTCAAGGCTTTATGTGTGACCCAAGATGTGATCTATCCTGGAGAATGTTCTGTTTGCACTTGAGAAGAAAGTGTAATCTGCTGTTTTCAGGTGGAATGTCCTATAAATATCAATTAAATCTATCTGGTGTATTGTGTCATTTAAAGCTTGTGTTTCCTTATTAATTTTCTGTCTGGATGATCTGTCCATTTGTGTAACTGAGGTGTTAAAGTTCCCCAGTATTATTGTGTTACTGTAGATTTTCTCTTTTATAGCGATTAGCATTTGCCTTATGTATTTGGGTGCTCCTGTGTTGGATGCATATATATTTATAATTGTTATTTCTTCTTGGTTTGATCCCTTGATCATTATGTATTGTCCTTCCTTGTCTCTCATAACAGTCTTTATTTTAAAGTCTATGTTATCTGATATGAGTATTGCTACTCCAGTTTTATTTTGATTTCCATTTGCATGGAATATCTTTTTCCATCCCCTCACTTTCAGTCTGTATGTGTCCCTAGGTCTGAAGTGGGTCTCTTGTAGACAGCTTATATATAGATCTTGTTTATATATCCATTCAGCGAGCCTGTGTCTTTTGGTTGGAACATTTAATACATTCATATTTAAGGTGATTATCGATATGTATGTTCCTATTACTGTTTTCTGAATTATTTTTGGTTTGTTTTTGTAGTTCCTTTTCTTCTCTTGTGTTTCCCACTTAGAGAAATTCCTTTAGCATTTGTTGTAGAGCTGGTTTGGTGGTGCTGACTTCTCTTAGCTTTTGCTTGTCTGTAAAGCTTTTGATTTCTTTGTCGAACCTGAATGAAATCCTTGCTGGGTAGAGTAATCTTGGTTGTATGGTCTTCCCTTTTATCACTTTAAATATATCATGCCACTCCCTTCTGTCTTGCAGAATTTCTGCTCAGAAATCAGCTTTTAACATTATGGGAGTTCCCTTGTATGTTATTTGTCGTTTTTCCCTTGTTGCTTTTAATAAGTTTTCTTTGTCTTTAATTTTTGTCAGTTTGATTACTGTGTGTCTCGGCATGTTTCTCGTTTGGTTTATCCTGCCTGGGACTCTCTGAGCTTCCTGGACTTGGGTGGCTATTTCCTTTCCCATGTTAGGGAAGCTTTCAGCTATAATCTCTTCAAATATTTTCTTGGGTCCTTTCTCTCTTCTCTTTCTGGGACCCCTATAATGCGAATGTTGTTGCATTTAATATTGTCCTAGAGGTCGCTTAGGCTGTCTTCATTTCTTTTCATTCTTTTTTCTTTATTCTGTCCCACAGCTGTGAATTCCACCATTCTGTCTTGCAGGTCAGTTATCCGTTCTTCTACCTCAGTTATTCTGCTATTAATTCCTTTTAGTGTATTTTTAATTTCAGTTATTGTATTATTTATTTGTGTTTGTTCTTTAATTCTTCTAGGTGTTTTTTCTTTAATTCTTCTGGGTCTTTGTTAAACATTTCTTGCATCTTTATCTTTGCCTCCATTCTTTTTCTGAGGTCCTGGATCATCTTCACTATCATTATTCTGAATTCTTTTTCTGAAATTTTGCCTATCTCCACTTCATTTACTTGTTTTTGGGGATTTATCTTGTTCTTTCCTCTGGTGTGTACTCCTATGCCTTTGCATTTTGTCTGTGTTTCTGTGAATGTGGTTTTCATTCCACAGGATGCAGATTGTAATTCTTCTTGCTTCTGTTGTCTGCCCTCTTGTGAATGAGGCTAAGAACTGTGCAAGCTTCCTGATGGGAGGGACTCATGGTTGGTGTTGGT
The DNA here is from genome assembly GCF_005190385.1 of Monodon monoceros. Lineage (NCBI taxonomy): Eukaryota > Metazoa > Chordata > Mammalia > Artiodactyla > Monodontidae > Monodon > Monodon monoceros. Next base: position 49,631,408 of record NW_021703772.1, on the reverse strand, counting down.
CTGTTGGGCAGAGTTCAGTAAAGTTTTAATCTGCTTGTCTGCTGATAAGTGGGGCTGAGTTCCCTCCCTGTTGGTTGTTTGGCCTGAGGTGACCCAGCACTGGAGGCCACAGGCTCTTTGATGGAGCTCATGGTGGACTCTGGGAGGCCTCATTCCAAGGAGTACTTCCCAGAACTTCTGCTGCCAGTGTCCTTGTCCCTGTGGTGCCTGCTCAGATCATTTTGAAGAAAACCCCAGGTATCATTTAAGTTCATCTAAAATATTTTAATGTATAGTTCTAAAACAATGAAGACTATTTATAACTCCAATAACCATAATTCTTTAGTATCACTGAATGTAAATGATGAAGATTTTGATTTCTTTGTTCCAAACTGATTGTTTAAATCAGGATCCAAGTAAGGTCTATATATTGCAATTGTTTGATTAGACTCTTAGTCTTATAGGTTATCTTCCATTTTGTTGGTAATGTAATTTATTTGTAGGAGAAACTGAGTCACTTGACTTACAGAATTTCCACAGTCTATATTTCTATATATATTTTTTTGCATCTCCACTGTTCAATATGTTCCTCTATATGGTGTTAATTCTAGAATCATGATCAGACTTCAGGTTTTTTTGTAAAGAATATGTCACTGGTGATGTGTGCTTCCATTAGGAGGTACATAATATGTAGTGTTTGGGGATTTTTTCTTTTAAGTGATGTTAGCAACCACTGACTGTTTTTGACCACATTCATTAGTTACTTAGGATTTGCAAATTGGTAATTTAAACATTCTGTCATTCCTCAATTTTTAGCTAAATGGTTCTTTAAAGAGAACTCCTTCCTCATCAACTAATTGATAAATTTTAGGATCTGTTTGTACAGGAAAGGAAGGTTAAATGCATGATTCTTTCCTTATATTCCATTTTTTTAAATAAAGCTTTACTAGCATTCTTTTCTATTTTTAAAATTAATTTTTCTGGAGCATAGTTGATTTACAGTGTTGTATTAGTTTCTGCTGTACAGCAAGTGAATTAGTTATATATATATATATATATATATA
>NW_021703772.1:49629477-49629965 GCF_005190385.1 Monodon monoceros | reverse complement strand
TATATATATATATATATATATATATATATATATATATATATATATACATATATCCACTCTTTTTAAGATTCTTTTCCCATAAGATTTCCTTTTTCTTAATATTTAAAATTTCAAGAGATATTTCTGTTTTTTTGTTTTTTTTTTTTACATTTTAATCATTCAGTATAACCTTTAAATATAAATATGTGGTTTTCATCTCTAAACCATTTTTCTATTATTTCTTTAACATTTTTTCCTCCCAATATTTTCTGTTCTTTTTCTAGAGCCTCCTATTAGGTTTTTGGACCTATGAATCACATTACTTATATTTTCCATTTTTATCTTTCTGTGTCGCTTTTAAGCAAATTTCCTCAAATATAGTTTTAGCAATTTTTTTTTTGTGTGTGTGTGGTATGCGAGCCTCTCACCACTGCAGCCTCTCCCGTTGCGGAGCACAGGCTTCGGACTCACAGGCTCAGCGGCCATGGCTCACGGGCCCAGCCGCTCCG
>NW_021703772.1:49451919-49629377 GCF_005190385.1 Monodon monoceros | reverse complement strand
CCCCCCTTCCCCTTTGGTAACCATAAGTTTGTTTTCTACATCCGTGGCTCTATTTCTGTTTTGTAAATAGGTTCATTTGTAACATTTTTTTACATTCTGCATATAAGCGATATCATATGATATTTGTCTTTATATGACTTACTTTACTCAGTAGGACAATCTCTGGGTCTATCCATGTTGCTGCAAATGGCATTATTTTGTTCTTTTTTATGGCTGAGTAATATTCCATTGTATATATGTACCGCATCTTCTTTATTCATTCATCTGACGATAGATATTTAGGTTGCTTCCATGTCCTTGCTATTGTAAATAGTGCTGCAGTGAACATTGGGGTGCATGTATATTTTCGAATTATGGTTTTCTCCAGATATATGCCCAGGAGTGGGATTGTTGGATCATATGGTAGCTCTATTTTTAGTTTTTTAAGGAACCTTCATACTCTTCTCCATAGTGGTTGTACCAATTTACATTCTCACCAACAGTGTAGGAGGGTTCCCTTTTCTCCACAACCTCTCCAGCATTTATTGTTTGTAGACTTTTTGATGATGGCCATTCTGACCTGTGTGAGGTGATACCTCATTGTAGTTTTGATTTGCATTTCTCTAATAATTAGTGATGTTGAGCATCTTGCTATGTGCTTTTTCGCCATCTGTGTGTCTTCTTCAGAGACACAGAAGTGTCCATTTCGATCTTCCACCCATTTTCTGATTGGGTTGTTTGCTTTTTTGATATTGAGCTGCATGAGCTGTTTGTATACTTTGGAGATTAATCCCTTGTCGGTAGCTTTGTTTGCAAATATTTTCTCCCATGCAGATTGTCTTTTCTGTGGGCTGTCTTTTCCTTTTGTTTGTGGTTTCCTTTGCTGTGCAAAAGTTTTTAAGTTTAATTAAGTCCTATTTATTTTTGTTTTTATTTCCATTACTCTAGGAGGTGGATCAAAAAAGATCTTGCTACGATTTGTGTCAGAGAGTGTTCAGCCTATGTTTTCCTCTAAGAGTTTTATAGTATCTTGTCTTATTGATACATTTAGGTCTTTAATGCATTTTGAGTTTATTTTTGTATATGGTATTAGAGAAAGTTCTAATTTCATTCTTTTATGTGTAGCTGTCCAGTTTTCCAAAGTAATCTACTGATTCAGTGCAATCTCTATCAAATTACCAATACCATTTTTCACAGAATTAGAACAAAAAATTTTACAACTTAAATGGAAACACAAAAGACCCTGAATAGCCAAAGCAATCTTAAGAAAAAACGGAGCTGGTGGACTCAGGCTCCCTGACTTCAGACTGTACTACAAATCAACAGTAATGAAAACAGTATGGTACTGGCACAAAAACAGAAATATAGATCAGTGGAGCAGGGTACGAAGTCCAGAGATAAACCCACGCACATATGGTCACCTAATCTATGACAAAGGAGGCAAGAATATACAATGGAGAAAAGACAGTCTCTTCAATAAGTGGTGCTACTATCATTATTTTTTAAGTAACTTTCTAGCTCGCTAGCATTTTCCAGGTGTTACTGAGGAGGAGGAGTTGTTTTTGTTATAAACTCCTGGATAGCAACGTATAATTGTCTCTTCTTAACCAGTGATAACCTCTTTAAGTTGATTGAATCCTTTTTCCTTGTGTTTTGTTATGACAAAATGTTCCAGTATTATCTTGTGTATTTCATGTTCCAGACCTGGAATCAGTCATTTTTCCAAGGAGTCATGGCTCTTTTGTGGGTGACATTATTTAGAAACTGCAGTGTGGTTGCTAGGGCTCCTCATTGTTATCTGGGTTGTTTAGTGGTTCCAAGGTCTTATTGATAGACAAATTAGAAAGTAACTGGTTCTGTATAAGAGGTAATTTATTAAAGTTCTTACTGACACTTTTGTTCCAAATGCAGTATGAGAGAGTTTCAGCTTAAACTCATTAATCTTACCATCTATGTCTCTTCCATGCTAAAAATGGTAGTTCTCATGATCAGTTACTCATTTATTTTATTTTGCAACACACTAGTAACTATTTCATAGTAACAATACTAACATCACCACCAGCTCTATGATTTCTTGGAAGCCATTTATATATTTTTGCAGTTTATTTTTGTCCTAAGGCTGTATCTCACTATGGGTGTTTAGTCAGATTAGTGTTTTTAATGTCACTTAATATTATCTCTGTGTGGTTATACCACGAACTAGTTACAGTTAGACTCATGTATTTTATTTTACCATTGTTCTTTAGGAGTTGTTTTTAAAATACTTTAAAATTTTCCCTTATAATTGTGTAGATTTATTACAGTGTTCCAAAATATAGTTCTATAGACCAAGAGACATTCAGAGAAATCTTACTCTATGTCCATCCTTTCTACTCTGTTGCCAGTCTTCTTCTATAGGCAGTTATCTTAAAAAAATGTAACCTGGGCTTCCCTGGTGGCGCAGTGGTTGAGAGTCCTCCTGCCGATGCAGGGGACACGGGTTCGTGCCCTGGTCCGCGAAGATCCCACATGCCGCGGAGCGGCTGTGCCCGTGAGCCATGGCCGCTGAGCCTGCGCGTCCGGAGCCTGTGCTACGCAACGGGAGAGGCCACAGCAGTGAGAGGCCCGCGTACCGCAGAAAACAAAAAAAACCAAAAAAAAACAAAAAAATGTAACCTATCTCTCCATTTATCTTTAATGTAAGCTACCTACCCACTCACCCACTATCATTTCCTCTTGTTAGATAAGTGGTAGCATTCCACATTCCATGTGCAGTTTGTTCTTTCTTTTTTGCATTTAAAAATACATCTTCATATGTATTTAGTACACAGAGAGAGATCTGTTTTTCACTTTTTCACAGCTGCAGAGAGCAACATTTTTTGGCTGTCCCCTGATTTACAGTACCCTGTTGATGGATATTTTGGTATTTTTATTGTTTTGCTATTACAGATAATGCTGCAATAAGTAGCCTTAAATATAAATATTTTCATATCTTTGCCTGTGTATCTTTGGTATAAATCTCTGGAGAGAAATTGCTGGGTGCAAGAGCAAATACACTGTAATTTACTAGGTAATGCCAAATTTACCACATCTCCTAGGAGTTGTATCACCTTGCACTCTCATCAAAATTTTGACTGTGATTGTTTCTCCACAGCCACATCAACAGAATGTGTTGTCAAAATGTGGATTTTGCACAACTGACAAGTGAAAAGTTGTATCTCAATGTAGTTCTAATAAATTGAGTTACAGTTACCTTCAGCAAAAAGTACAGATCTTCAATGTACCCTTCCATGAATTATGGGAAATATATTCATGTGTGCAACACTCTATAGAATGTTGCCCTTACTCTGTAAAGTTTCCTCTGTGCCCTTTTCTAGTTGATGCCCTGCTCCCAGAGATGACCAATATTCTTATTTCTATCACTATATATTTGTTTTGCAAGTTTGTAACTTCATAATTGGAATCATACAAAATGTACTCTTTTGTGTCTGATTTCTTTTGCTCAAAGTAATATTTTTGAGGTTTGTCCATGTTGTGTGTATGTGTCAGTTTTATATTGCAGAGTAATAATATTCCATTGTATAAATATATCATACTTGTTTTTTATTCTGTTTAGATATTGTTTAAAAAGTTTTGCTATTAGTAAGAAAGCAGCTATTAAAATACCTGACAAGCCCTCTTGATGATATATTTCTTTTGGGTGAATACCCAGGACTAGAATAGTAGGATCATAAGAGATAGAGACATTTAACTTCACAAGAAACTACTGAACAGTTTTTCAAAGTGCTTGTACCATTTTGCATTTATACCAGCAGTATGAGAGGTCCACTTGCTCTACATACTCTTCAAGATTTGGTTGTAACCTCTTAAATTTTAGCCATTCTAGTGAGTATATACCGGTATTTAAGTGTGACTTTATTTTGCTTTTCCCTGTTGACTAAATTTTGAGAATTTTTGGCTATTTATATATTCCCTTTCGTGAAGTGTGTTGCTCCAAATCTTTTGGCAAGAAATGTTGCTTGTAGAAGTTATTTATGTATTCTGAATATCAGTCCTGTGTGTGTCTCTCTCTCCACTCCTCTCTCTCATGCTCACACATACCCAATAAAATATATAAATATATATACACTTCAATTATTTTTGACTGTTCATTGTCTTGTGTATTTAGATAAGCAAAATTTTTGACTTGGAAATCTAGTTTTTAATTGTTTTCTTTAATGGTTAGTGATTTTTACCTTCTAAGAAAACTTTGCCTAAGCAAAAATTACTAAGGATTTTTCCCCCCTACTTTCTCCTTTTTTTAGGAACTTAATAGTTATAGCTTTTATGTTTAACTGAAATCCTCTTAATTTTTGTGTATGGTTTGAGGTATTGGTCAAGCTTAATTTTTTTCCCCCATGAATATTGAGATAATAATGAACCATTTGATAAAATTATTCTTCAATACCCATTGGATTTCACTGCCAATTTGTGAAAAATAAAGTGGATTTATTTCTAGACTACTCTGTAATTTATTCATTTGTCTGGCTTTACACTAATAACACACTGTCTTCATTACTATGGTTTGGTAACTTGTCTTACAATTAGGTACCGTTAAGTTTCTAATTGTGTACTTTATAAACTAATTTTGGCTATTTGGGTTGTTTTACATTTCCATATACATTTTAACACTGGTTTTTAATTTCTACAAGAAAGGTGTCTGGGATTTTGATTGATATAGCATTGAATCTATAGATCAATTTGGAAGAATTAACTCATTTACAATATTGTGTTTTCCTATCCATTAACATGCTAAATCTCTCCATCTTATATGTCTGATTAAGTTCTTAGCAATATTTTGTAGTGGTCAGTGTGGAGATCTTGTCTGTTTTTGGTTAAGTTTATTTCTTGATATATTATGCTATTAAAATGTACCATTTAATAATTTTTCAGTTATTTGATTATATATGAAATACAATTGATTTTTTCTCTATTGTTTTTATAGTCAGAGTCCATGATATATTCACTTATTATATTTAGTAGCTTTTTGGTAGATTCCTTAGGGCTTTGTATAAATACAATGATAATATCTGCAAATAAAGATAGTTTTATCTATTCCTTTAATATCCGTATGCCTGCTATTTATTTTCTTTGTCTTATTGCATTGGCTAAGACCTCTATTAAAATCTTGAATACAAATGTGAACAGTTGAAATATTTGCTTTGCTCCTGTTTTTAGGGGAAGGTGTTCATGCTTAATATGTCATCATGTATAATGTCAACAATAGGATTTTTTTGTAGATACCCTTTGTCAGATAGAGGTAATTTTCTTCTATCTGTAATTTGACTAGTTTTTTTTTTATCACAAAAAGATATGTATTGAATTTTGTTAAATAGTTTTTCTGCATTTACTGAGAAGATCATGTAAAATTGTTTTTTCTTTTTTTTACTATGGTGAATTACTTTAATTTTCAAATATTAGTCAAATTTACATTCCTAGATAAATTCCACATGCTGTGATGTATTATCCATTTTGTACATTGATATACTTTTGCCAGTGTTTTGTTAAGGAGTATGTCATATTCTTTTCAGATTTTGATAATAGGGTTATTTGAGCTTATTTATCAAGTTGGGAATTATTTCCCAGGGTGCATTTATTTTCAGTAATAATGTTGAAAGTATTTTAAATATTTTTTGGCATATGCATTTTTCTATGGGGAATTTTCTTTACATGTCCTTGACAAGTAATTTTCTGAATAAATGGCTGGAATGTGATGCCCTGATAGTCCCTGCTAAAGGTCAATTCTAGGTGACAGGTCATCAATTTATAGATGTATACATTTTAATTTCATTTCTCTATCCTTCTTTATACCATTTTTAGAAATAAATAAATAAAGTTGATAAATTAAGTTCATGGGCACTATTGTATAGGAAGTTTTAAAACATCCATCAAAGAGAAACTATCATCAAAGAGAAGAATTATAGACTGAAACCTGACCATTGGCAGAGGGATATGGCATTAGGAGGAGAGGATGAATCAATTTGATACCAAGTATTTACATGTGCATTTCATAAAAATCACCTTTAAAATGTGGAGAAGGGATTGCAGCAAGGTGAGACTGAAGGCAGTTAAGATGTCATGGTAATTGTTCAGGTGGGCGATGATGAGAAACTGAACTCTGGTATTGGCAGTGAGAATGGAGAGAAATCATATTGGAAGTATGTGGGACGTATGTGGTAAAGTGACTTCAGGAGGGATGGCAGTATGTTGTGAAATGGAAGTCAGCTGATACATTTTCAAATTGTTGACATCACTGTCTCCCAGAATCTAGTCTGAGCAACAGTGGTCTCAAAATATAATTGATAAAAACAAATTTTATGAAAAAAAAAAAATAGGAAAAAGCTGCATACTTTAGACCTTTTTGGAGATTACAATGGTGCTGTGCATCCAGTGTCTCTGTCTGCTTCTAGTTTTATATCCCTTCCATCAGATAAAAGGAGAATAAAAAAGGGATTTGAGTAAAAAGATTATTTTAAGGAAAAGGAATTGCATGCATTGTATATTAGGGTTGAGTACTCGAGTCCTCCTAAGTGATTTCAGTTTGCTTAAACTCTTTCTTTCAAGATAATAGCTGTCAAAGTGACTTCAAGAGTGGAGTTTAAGATTTGTTTTTAAACCTTAGTTTAAGTGAAAACAGGTTTTCCTGGGTACTGAACTGTATTGGCATGAATTTATTTCTTGGCCATATGGATTGTAAAATAAGCTGGGGGTGTTTTAGAATTAAATGAGATAATTTATGCAAAGTCCCTAGCATAATGGGCACATAGTAGGCATTCCATAAATAGTGGCTCTAGGACATAGATTCCAAAATCATTAACTTAAAAGGCTATAGTTACAAACATGAATATGGATGAAATTTTTCAAGAAGAGTGAGTGAAAAAAGAGAATGTAAATCTTGGAAAATCTGGCATGTTAGAGCAGGAAGTGAAGATCTGGTGAAAGGGGTGAAAGCAAGGGTCAGGGAGTTATAAGAACAAGAATAGGGCACTATCATGGAAACCAAAGGTTTAAGAAGGAAGGGGTGGTCAGGCTGGGAAATGCTTTGAAGCAGTACAAAAAGCATAGAAACTAATTTGTCAACTCAGAAGGTCATTGATGGGTTTAGCAAACCTGGATCCATCTTGCATTAGTAGGAAACAAGGGAAAAATCAATTTGAATTTTCCAGCTTCCATTTGAGAGAAATCATGTGGAAGGACTACACATAGGAGAGATGAAAAGTTGGTTGAAGGGCTATGTGATATTTTGAGAGAAAGAATACTTGTGCACCCCTTAAAACTCTCTGGTAACAGGTAATAGATAATTGGTGACAGGAACTTGGCAGCTCGGTTGCCACAATCAAGCTAGGAGACATAAAGCTTCCTATTGAAACAATCTCCTTGGGTAAATCATCACAAGCCAAGACAAAATCATAAACCTGCTTACTTTGAGCTGCTCAAGGGCAGAAGCACCATCATATTCATTTATGTATCAAGAGACTATCCCAGGACCTGTCACTTAGTTGATGCTACAAAAGAAAAAAAAAAAAAAAGTAAAATTTAAAGTGGTTTGGTTTGAAACTAGAACCAGAATTGTAATTTTATGGCTTATTCGAAATAGAATAATGTGTCAGATTTGGGAATAGGAAAACAGTGTTGTGTTTCTTAATTCTTCAGACTGGACAATAGACAAAAGGTGTTTCTTGATCAAAGTCATGGGCTGCATTTAAACTTTTGCTTTGCTTATTGTAGGCTTTTTATGTCTTTTTAAAAATTGCTTATTTTTTAAAAAAATATTTATTTAAAAATTGTTTTGAGAGTTCTTCATATATTTCTTTTGTTTGTTTGTTTTTGTTTTGTTTTGTTTGCGGTATGCAGGCCTCTCACTGCTGTGGCCTCTCCCGTTGCGGAGCACAGGCTCCGGGCGTGCAGGCCCAGCGGCCATGGCTCACGGGCCCAGCCGCCCCGCGGCATGCGGTATCCTCCCGGACCAGGGCACGAACCCGTGTCCCCTGCATCAGCAGGCGGACTCCCAACCACCGTGCCACCAGGGAAGCCCTATTTCATATATTTCTGATACAAATCTTTCCTCAGATGATTTGAAAATATTTTCTCCCAGTTTGTGTCTTCTCTTTTAATTCTCTTAACTAATTGTTTCGAAGAGAAGAAATTTTGAAGTTGAATTTATCAACTTTTGATTCTATCAATTTAACTTTTAGTGTCATGTCTATGTTAAATGTACACCTGCTATATGATACAGCCATTTGAGCACTAGGTATTTATCCAAAATAAATGAATGTATATGTCCATTTAAGACATGTATGTGAATATTAATAGCAACTTTATTTGTAATAACTGCAAAATGTAACTAAAAAAAAAGTAATCTGGAAGTCCTAAAAAAGACTAACCTATATGTCTATCAGCCAGTGAATGGATAAACAAATTATGGTATATCCATACTATTAAATGCTACTCAGCAATAAAAAAGGAATGACTATTGATAGATACTACAATATGTATGAATTTCAAAATAATTATGCTGAGTGAGAGAAGCCAGACAAAAAGAGTACATACGTTTATGTATGTTTCTATTTATGTAAAATTCTAACAAATGCATGTTAATCTCTAATGAAAGAAGGCAGATTAGTGGCTGCTTGGGGAAAAAGGGGCAGGAGTGCAAAAAGGCATGAGCAACTTTTGAGGTTGAGGGATATACTCATTATATTGATTATGGTGATAGCTTCACAGGTATAATTTTCTGTCAAAACATCAAATTGTGCACTTTAAATATGTACATTTTATTGTAATTCAAAATGTACCTTACTAGAACTGTAAATAATGTAACTTGCAAAAAAAAAATCCAATCTTTGCTAATTATTTCTCAGAATCATCTAGGAGAATGCAGCACTTTATGAAAATTTTAAAAACACTTGAGAAAACATATTTTCTGGCCATCTGCTTGAAGCTGTTCATATTCATTAGAGTGGATATAACTCATCATTGGTAAAAAAGAGATAAAGACTAGGCTGTAGTAGGAAATAATGTCTGTTCCTACTAATGAATAAACAGAAAGGGCAAGCAAGCACCAAAGGGTGAAGAATGATGAATTTTAACTTACTACTCAAAAAAAAAGGAAAAAAATAATTATATGATTAATAAAAGAGGTAGTAGATATGGATCCTTTATAACTAATTTATTATTAAATAGAAATTAGAATCATACATACAGATGATTAGGAAAATACAGAAGAAAATGCAAATATTTATGATACGGAATTACATTTTGGAAAGAGTTTGCTTAATACTAGCTTAATAAAGGAAGACATAGGCAGAGTGTTGTTCAATGAGAAATGGATCATTAATTATAACAAAGTACTTGTACAGAGACAGATTAATAATGACAATGACAATGTCACTGGTGATAAATGCAAAAAGCAATTACACTTTTTATATATTCATTTTTTCAAATTCTTAACTGCCCTTCTCTAGGATGAATTTGTAGGGTTTTCTATTAAAAGAAATTTGTGGTATATGTCAGGGACTTTACTACTGCAATGATATTATAATTACAAAATAATTATTAAAAGCTAGAAAGGACATAGAGAAGACATTATTAGTGCAATGATATTTTTCAGTATTTAAATAAGTTTTGAAAATTTTCAAAGACTATTTACTACACTTGTGGTTAATAAAATGTATTTATGAAACCACTCATTTTCAGATATTGATTTTGCCATCTCAGCACTGTAGAAATGTTACAAATTATCAATACGTTTTCTAAATTATACTGTACTGGTTTTACAAAAATTAGGACATGAACATTAACAATTTATACTAAGTATAAATGGAAAAATTATAAGAGGAGGTATCAAAAATAAAATGTCTAGTGTTAAATTGACAGATGAATAGATAAAGAAGATGTGGCACATATATACAATGGAATATTACTCAGCCATAAAAAGATACAATGGGGTTTGTTTTTTTTTTACATCTTTGTTGGACTATAATTGCTTTACAATGGTGTGTTAGTTTCTGCTTTATAACAAAGTGAATCAGTTATACATATACATATGTTCCCACATCTCTTCCCTCTTGCATCTCCCTCCCTCCCACCCTCTCTATCCCACCCCTCTAGGTGGTCACAAAGCACCGAGCTGATCTCCCTGTGCTATGCGACTGCTTCCCACTAGCTATCTATTTTACGTTTGGCAGTGTATATATGCCCATGCCACTCTCTCACTCTGTCACAGCTTACCCTTCCCCCTCCCCATACAATGGGTTTTTAAACTAACATTTTTCATCTTACTATAAAAGTAAAACATGATCAATTGAAAGCATTTGAAAAAATATAAAACACCAGAAATAAAAATTCTTACCCATTTAATCCCACCATTTAAATGTAACGACTGTTAACATTTTCATATATTTTCTTCTAGTCATTTTCCGTACTCATGGATGTATAGGAGTACTTAATAGGTAAATTTGAAACATGTATTTATAATAGTTTCATTCTATATATATACTTTTGTACATTATACTCTTAATATTATACCAAGTAACAGCCCACTTCTCTTGGAAATATAAATTGGTACACTTTCTTTGGAAGGCAATTTTGTATATGTGTCAAGAGGCTCAATATATTCATATTTGTCCATTTAAAGGAATTTATTCCTCTAAAATTGATGATGCTCACAAGTATTTATGTACAAGTTGTTTATCACAGCATTATATAAAAACAAATAAACGAAAAACAAAGCTAAAATAATACCAGCAAAGCATTAGCTAATCAATTGTTTTATTCATTTGAGAGACTGCTATAAAGTTGTGGAAACTTGTGTTTTTAGACCATTGCTAATATTCTGACAAGGTATTAGTATTTATGGACTTAATAAATAAATAAATTTTCATTATATTACATAAATATAAACCTTACACATTAACCAAGATATGTTAAATATATGCACAATGTGATCTGTGTGTATGTATTTGCATAATATTGGTCTGGCTTTCAGAATTGAAGTTGTGTACAGTGGAGCAATGTGAGAGCATGCTTTCCTAAAAACATGCGAATACCATTCAAAACCTGCTCTACCTACCTTCAGAAATGTTACTAGAGAGAGACAGAGTTCTAGCTGGCTATCTGTGTGTCTCCCTATCATGGTAATTTCTAAGTGGTGGAAGAGTTGGTGATATTTATTTTCTCCTCTATTATTATTTTGTATCTTCCTAATATTCTGTATGTAATTTTTCATAAGCAGAAAAATGACTTTACAATTTTTTGTGGTAATAACTTCTGTCATTAAAATCATTGAAACATGATTTTTTATAGTTGTATTACATCCCATTATATTGCTATATTGTGATTTATTTTATAAATTCTCTAGTGTTACTTAAATATTTTATTTGTTATTATTGCTGCTGTATTTTAAATAACACTATCAAGATTATTAATGTGGGTAAAACATTGTCTTGGATTGTTTCATTACTCCTAAAATCTTTTATGTATGAGCTCTGACTCCTAACCTTCAACTAGAGAATATTTGTTGTTAGAGTGTAGTTTTTTAAAAAAAATTATTTTATTTTATTTATTTTTGGCTGTGTTGGGTCTTTGTTGCTGCGTGCAGGCTTTCTCTAGTTGCGGAGAGTGGGGGCTGCTCTTAGTTGCGGTGCATGGGCTTCCCATTGCGGTGGCTTTTCTTGTTGCAGAGCACGGGCTCTAAGCCGTGGCTCAGTAGTTGTGGCATGCGGGCTCAGTAGTTGTGGCACATGGGCCTAGCTGCTTCAAGGCATGTGGGATCTTCCTGGACCAGGGATTGAACCCATGTCCCCTGCATTGGCAGGCAGATTCTTAACCACTGCGCCACCAGGGAAGCCCCTAGAGTATAGTCTTAATGAAGCAAAAGTCTTAAAAATATTTAGGTATGTTTAAGCTCCTGACCACAACTTGAGTTAACTGTACTAAGAATGTGCATTATTGGTCATTTGGATGAAAGTTGGTTGAAGAAAGTGCAAATCTGTGTGCTCCACTGATAGAGAGTCAGCTCTGTCATATCTGTAATGATGCCATTCTTCATTGGCTTGGAAGCTCTAGTTAAGCCTTTGGGGGAAATTTTTTTAATACAGTCTTGTGGTTTTTTTGGAAGCCTGTAGCTAACAGAATTGCTAGCAAGAAAATTTACATTTAGAAAGATCACACAGATGAACAAAACTTATAGTTATTTTAAACAGCTTAATTAAATGATTTTCGTTCTTACAGATTTGAAGAACTTAGTGCCATTTTATTCTGGTACTTTCAAATGTTTCATAACTATGGTGACATTATATTAGAAAAAGCTACCACTAGATTACATTAGTCAAAATAGCAAATTGCCCTTGAAAAAATCACCTCAATTTTTGGTAGGATATTTTGGTGTTTGTTTAATAACTTCTAATGAGTTTAACCCCTCCCCCCCAGTATTTGGAACATAATGGGAAAATGTGAATGAATAAATTTCAGTTACAAAAAAAAGCAGTATTTTATTCTTTATGAGTTATTCTCATAACTGTAGTACACATATTTAGAAGTAAGCTTAATGATTAATTCCTGTCTCCCTGAAATTAATGGTAAATAGGTTGTGGCAGAGGTTATAGTTGCTTTGCAAAATACACTCTTTTTATTTAAAAGCTCAAATTTGGCTAGTTACCTTGCTACCCATCTAAAAGAATTACACCATTCTCCCTTGTAATTAGATTGTGGCTATGGGGTTTGCAGTTGGCAAATGAGATGTAAGCAGAAATGTGTGTGTGTTCTAACAAGTCCCTTTAAAAGGCAGGGGAATCACCTTTTTGTGTCTTTTTCTCCAACCATCAGGTTAGGATGAATCTAATGGCTACAGATCTTGGTTCTGAACTTGAGAATGGAAACTGTATGCAGCAGAGCAAAAAACCGAGATTCTGGATCCATGCAACCATGCTACCTCCACATAAATCTTGTTCTGTCTACCTTCAGGATTATTACTAGACATAGAAATAAGCTTCCTTTTATTTAAAATACAAATATTCCAAGTCTTTTATTAGAACTAAAATAAATCCTCATATTGCATAAGTCTAGGGTAAACCTTCCTCTTTGTATATTATGAACATTTTTAGGCATATATTATTTATATCATTAGATATCTATAAAATATCTTTATATGTAAATATTATATTTTATTTCATTATGTTTACTGTAGGATCAAGAGTAAAGATATTATGGTCCAACCTAAAGCAGAAATCTTGAGATACTAAAAATATTGTTTTGTGCCTGATGATATATTCTCAGATGATATGCACTGGGAGAAACACTGAGTCCATACCCTCACCAGTATGAAAATTAGACAGCAGTTATCAAATAGCCACTGAGATACAGTGCCACAGTAAATATACTTGATTTTGTCTAATAGATATCTGGTTGTCCCTGCTTGTGGAGGATTTGAGTTCTTTTCTAGTCCTTGCTAATCAGGTAGATCCTAGAAAGTAGCTCCTGGAGCAGATGCCATAAGATAACATCACAGCTCTAGTATTTAACTTACTATTACATTTTTGCATGTAGCTTTTTTGATCCATCCATTTATATGACAGACATCTGAACATGGCCTAAAAATGACAATTTTAGGTTTTAAATTATTACCAAATTGTGAATGAAACAGAATGCCTCCTTTATTCTGAGGTTCACTCATTCCAACATGGAACTTTTATCAGAATAGCTATATCAAAATATCTGAATCGAATTGGTCTTGAGAAAATATATCTTTGGAACCATGGAGGCGATGTTCCTACAATATTGGGCTTACAAATTACAGTGCAACTGGCCCTTCCTTAGTACTGAAGTTAACAGAACCCCTTTTTCCTATGAGGAATCTATTCCATGTAGACTCAAGTGGACTCAAGATAGAAATGTCCAAACTTGTGCTTGGTTTGTATGATTGGTTCAGGAGAGAGCATGTGACTCAATCAGAGAAAATTGGAATTCTCACTGAGACATTTCTGCTCTTGAGATGCGTGCTCCCTTTTCCTTTGGGATTACAAGCCCTAGGGCATATAAACCTAAAGCATATAAACCTGGTGCTTGTTTTGCCCACCATGAGGAGAAAGCTGGCCTGACTATAAAGCCAAGGCAGAGGAAAGCAGAGATGAGACCTGAAGAGAGAGAACATGGAGTTAAAATGTAATTTGAGTGCCCTCTAAATGATCTGTATATCCCTCTAAACTTTTAGTTACATGGAAAAAGCCGTTTCTCTTTTTATGTAGGTTGCTTTGACTTGACTTTCTATTACCTGCAACTGGTAGAGTTCTGATTTATAAAGCTTCTTTCTTTATCATAGAGCAGTTATTAGATAAGGGATATAGTAAGCAAAGTGGAGGAAGGTGGGTGTGCTTTGCTTAGCTGATAGATCTCTTAGACATTTTATAATCGAATCTTCTGAGACCCCCTGTATCTTTGTCTGTTAGGACCTAGACAGTCTTCTACTTAGTTGGCTCTTCGTTAGGCAATGTACAAATGAGCATACCCCCCATAATGTGAGGGACAAAGCATTTAATTTCATGAATTATTATGATTCTCTCCAACTCAACAATTTGAAGAAGGCTATTCCATGATGGCTAACTGGATTAGCTGGTGTCACCACTGCCATGGAGGGCACCTATAGTGTACAATGGTTATTTCCATTGGATGGGAAACCCTTCACTCCGTTTTCTGGTAAAGCGTCTCATTTCTTCCTCTCTCCACTCATTCAGGTGGGGAGGCCAATTCAGTATTCCATTGCCATGGCCAGGGATGGGAATATACTTTAGACTTGGTCCATCATCGTATCATATTGCCCTAGTCACGATAGTTTGCTCAGGGCTAGGCATATTTAACATAAACTGGGCCAATCAGAGTGATTCCTTGATATTTTCTATATAGATGCAGAACGAGAGACTCTTTTATTTGGAGTTACTGAGTCCAATATAATTATGAAGCTCTTTGTAGCCAAACCTCCACATCTCACATTTCTTGCCCTCCCTGTTAACTTACCACCACCAAATGGAGAAAGCTTATCTGCAAAAGAACTAGGCCAACATACAAAAAAATGTCAGAGCTGAGAGATGAAAAAAATGCTGACTACATCAAATGAGTCAACAGGGTCAGCATATGTGTGTGCTGCGTAATTATGGGTGCTAATACATATAATTTTTTTATGTTGCTGTGGTTTGAGTTTCTGTCTTTAATAAAATACACTTGTGAGTTCAGTACTCAAATAGTTAATTATCGGGCTACAACAAACTTAGCAGCATCAGCATGGGAGTGAGTGTGGGTGTATGCATGTGCGAACAAATTTTTGCATGTGTAAGTCTAGTAAAACTAGACATCTCTGACAAATACACTAGGTAGGAAGGGAAGGCTAATCTTTCTAAACTCTGTTCTAAACTGAGTTATGGGAGCTCTTTCACTTCATTTTAATTGCTTAAAAATATTACAGTCTGTGTAAGTAGTTGCTGACTTGAACCCCAAGGGAAAAAAGTTTGAAAAAGCTATAGGCTTCTTGACATGATAATATGGGCTAAGCAAGTCAGAACATTTGCAAAGTGTTATGAATTTCCTAATGTTTCTTTTGTTGGTTAATTTTAAGGTCAAAGGCTTTGGTTATATTTTAATGAACACTTGAAATAATGTTAGAATAGCAATGAAAATGGTACGTGAGGGAAATAAAATGCTAATTATGCTGATGCCATTTTTTAAACTGGATTATAGTCGAATTTGCATTGTTGAAAAAATCAGGGTGCTATTAAAAAATCAAGTGAGAAACTAAATCATAGGACAGAAGAAACTAATAACACTCTGTCATAAGACGCTGTTCATATTTACAGGCACTCCAGGCATCATGTGCTTACTTTGCAACTTTGAGATGCTGAATCCTCAAGTCCATTGTGTAAGTGAAAAGGAGGAAGGGGCCAGAGCCCTGTCTGCCCTGTTGTCCTGTTTCTTCAGTAACATGTTAGGGAATGAAAAGGGATCTTGCCTTCTTACACTGGCCTTTAACTCTGACTTCAATATGCAGCAATTTCCCCTTTTCCTTCTTACTGGGCCTTCTTCCTCTGTCAGGATACATGGGCCTTCTTGAAAATGATCTTAGGAGTTATAACTATAGACACTATTCCAATGACTACTTTATTGCCTCTCAGCTGAAAGCCCACACTCCTTTGTCTGTTTTGTGATACTGCAGTTGGACCCTCAGACTTTATTCTTGCTCAGCTGGCTTGAGTTAGGCTCTGCTAACAGGGGTCCCCAGAGGGGAGGTGGTAAGCCTGAGGGAGGGTGAAGAGAGTTTTCTCGTTTTTGTTTTTTTCCTGTGTGGTGGCAAGCATACTGGCATGCAGTGGGTCCTGAAGTGCACATTCTTGCATGATTATATAGTGGTGAGTGGTCTCCAGAAAGTTTCTTCTTGATCAGAACAGTGTGTGGCACACTGCTTCAATAGTTCATCATTTCCACAGAAGTCTGTGTCTCAACCTTAATGGGAAATTTCCTTCTCTCATTTTCAAAGTCTCTCCTTTGTTGGCATGTTCCTTAGCCCTAGGGGTATGTATTAGTTTTCTATTGCTGTATAACAAATTACCACATGTCTAGCAGCTTGACACTCATTCATTTGCTCACAATTTCTGTTGGATTTTCTGCTCTGGCTATTGCCAGGCTGCAATCAAGGTGTCAGCTGGGCTGTATTCTCATCTGGAAACTCAACTAGGGAAGAACCATCTTTGAAGCTCATTCAGGTTTTTGGCAGAATTTATATACTTGTGGTTGTATGGCTCAGGGCCCAGGTATCTAATTGACTGCTTGCTGGAGTCCACCTTCAGGTCCTAGAGGCCACTGGCAAGTCTCTACCATGTGGCCCTTTCCATAAGCAGTTCACACATGGCTATTTGCTGCTTTTTTCTTTAACATCTTTATTGGAGTATAATTGTTTTACAATGGTGTGTTAGTTTCTTCATTATAACAAAGTGAATCAGTTATACATATACATATGTTCCCATATCTCTTCCCTCTTGCATCTCCCTCCCTCCCACCCTCCCTATCCCACCCCTCTAGGTGGTCACAAAGCACCGAGTTGATCTCCCTGTGCTATGTGGCTGCTTCCCACTAGCTATCTATTTTATGTTTGGTAGTGTATATATGTCCATGCCACTCTCTCACTTTGTCACAGCTTACCCTTCCCCCTCCCCATATCCTCAAGTCCATTCTCTGATGGGTCTGTGTCTTTATTCCCATCTTGCCCATAGGTTCTTCATGACCCCTTTTTTTCCCCCTTAGGTTCCATATATATGTGTTAGCATACAGTATTTGTTTTTCTCTTTCTGACTTACTTCACTCTGTATGAAAGACTCTAGGTCCATCCACCTCACTACAAATAACTCAATTTCGTTTCTTTTTATGGCTGAGTAATATTCCATTGTATATATGTGCCACAGTTTCTTTATCCGTTCATCTGTCGATGGACACTTAGGTTGCTTCCATGTCCTGGCTATTGTAAATAGAGCTGCAATGAACATTGTGGTACATGGCTCTTTTTGAATTATAGTTTTCTCAGAGTATATGCCCAGTAGTGCGATTGCTGGGTCATATGACAGATCTATTTTTAGTTTTTTAAGGAACCTCCATACTGTTCTCCATAGTGGCTGTATCAATTTACATTCCCACCAACAGTGCAAGAGTGTTCCCTTTTCTCCACACCCTCTCCAGCATTTATTGTTTGTAGATTTTTTGATGATGGCCATTCTGATTGGTGTGAGATGATATCTCATTGTAGTTTTGCTTTGCATTTCTCTAATGATTAATGATGTTGAGCGTTCTTTCATGTGTTTGTTGGCAATCTGTATATCTTCTTGTAGAAATGTCTATTTAGGTCTTCTGCCCATTTTTGGATTGGGTTGTTTGTTTTTTTGATCTTGAGCTGCATGAGCTGCTTGTAAATTTTGGAGATTAATCCTTTGTCAGCTGCTTCATTTGCAAATATTTTCTCCCATTCTGAGGGTTGTCTTTCATCTTGTTTATGATTTCCTTTGCTGTGCAAAAGCTTTGAAGTTTCATTAGGTCCCATTTGTTTGTTTTTATTTCCATTTCTCTAGGAGGTGGGTCAAAAAGGATCGTGCTGTGATTTATGTCATAGAGTGTTTTGCCTATGTTTTCCTCTAAGAGTTTGATGGTGTCTGGTCTTACATTTAGGTCTTTAATCCATTTTGATTTTATTTTTGTGTGTGGTGTTAAGGAGTGTTCTAATTTCATACTTTTACATGTAGCTGGCCAGTTTTCCCAGCACCACTTATTGAAGAGGCTGTCTTTTCTCCACTGTATATTCTTGCCTCCTTTATCAAAGGTAAGGTGACCATATGTGTGTGGGTTTATCTCTGGGCTCTCTATCCTATTCCATTGATCTATATTTCTGTTTTTGTGCCAGTACCATACTGTCTTGATTACTGTAGTTTTGTAGTATAGTCTGAAGTCCGGGAGCGTGATTCCTCCAGCTCCTTTTTTCTTTCTCAAGATTGCTTTTGCTATTTGGGGTCTTTTGCATTTCCATACAAATTGTAAAATTTTTTGTTCTAGTTCTGTGAAAAATGCCAGTGGTAGTTTGATAGGGATTGCCTTGAATCTGTAGATTGCTTTGGGTAGTAGAGTCATTTTCATAATGTTGATTCTTCCAATCCAAGAACATGGTATATCTCTCCGTCTATTTGGCTATTTGCTTCTTATTTGTTGAAATGATTGGCTGTGTTTCTGTCTCATGATAAGACCCTGGATGATACAGCTTTAACCTTGGTGTGTCCCCTAGTGTTACCTACTAATTTAGTAGGCTCACTCATAAAGCTAAGCTCTTTCTACCCCGAAGGACCCAAAACCCTGGGCCTTGCTCTCACAGGAAGAGCTGAATATTTTACTGAATGAGTCAGAATTGCAAGAAGAATTAGGATAAAAAACACGCTCCATTCTTGACGCTTACCTAGTGTGATATAATATTGAGCTTGTTTCTAATAAATGGCCTACCCTTGTGCTGGCTTCTATCCTCCTCTTTTGCCTGGAGGGCAGGCAGAACCACGTTAGTTGGGGGTTCTGGAGGGCATATGCCCTTTCAGTGTGATGAATTAGCTATTAAAGTAAATGTTTCTTGACTTTCAAAATGAGAACATTAGGATGGTCCTTTAACATATTTATTTGCCTTGCTGTGAAGATAGTCAAGGTCTGCTGGATTTGTGATGTGCTAAATGAATGTTTAGCTGAAGTGCTCAGATGGTTTATTGGTAAGGTTAGCTACAAAAGTGAAGGCGTGAGGTTTTTGGAAGACAACATGACATCCATTAAATTAAATACCTGTTAAAATTTCTGAATGGTAGAAGAAGATTTCTTAAAAGCCAAGAGGGAATGAAGTCTTCCAAAAAGTGAAGCAACCTGACACTTAGTTTAAGCAAGTTTTCTTCCTATTGAAAACGTTTCTTTTGACACTATTTCTGGATGTGTTTTGCAGCAATTGCAAACAGCTTGTAGATGTTGATGAAAATAAAACAAAGATGACGGAAAGGGAAATAACTAGGCTATTTCAGATACTAGAAGCTGATATCATCATTTCTTTTCTCACTTTTTCTACTTGCTTTAGTTTTGCCAAAGTGGTATACATGAATCCTGCTTTGCATTTTCCCTGTATGCCTACCATACAGCCTTTCAAAAACATTGTCTTATGAGGTTAATTAAAGGATAAATCAGTTAAAATGTATCAAAAGAGGCCTAAAAACACTGCTCAAATATACTTTGTTTTTGAAGAAAATGTATGTTTTAAGATTCTTACAGTGATTGTAAGTGAAAATGATTATACGTATTCAACAGAGCCACGTTAACTCTTTAGAGAATGTGGTCAGATTCTAATCATCTTGGACCATGAGCAAAACAATGAAGTGCTGATATGAGTATAGACCTCATCTTGAATTATGAATTTTAAATTATTGAGAAACAAGCAGTTAACTTTTGGCCTTGAAATATTATATTTTTAAAATAGAAGAAAATCTTCCAAATCATTCGTTTCAAGGGAGCATCCTATATCAATAAAACTTATATACATGTTTGTTGCTCTGACTTGCTTTCCACCAATAAGATTATTTCTGAATTGCAAAGAAATGGTGAATTGATTATAAAAATACTTTTATTCAAGGGGAGTATGGCTCAGAAAGCAGAATCTATGTGGCAGTTTTTGACAGAACCAAGAAAGATATATAAAAGTTCTTTGGAAAAGATAGACCTTCTTTGTAGTCTGGACTTACTACCCAAAGACAAAATGTTTATCAGTCTTTTGTCCAGGACCATATTATAGGGCATATTACTGATAACCCTGTGTTGGTGATTTAAATAGGAATTTCTAGTGCTGGTAAATCAGTTCAAAGTGAACATTTTAAACCTAGGACTCTTGATATATGTGTTGTAGAGTGTGCCAGCTAAGGCACAATAAAGGTCTATTCCTTGGCAGGGCTTCTCTGTCCCTCATGTACCTCTTGTCCATCTGTTGTTTTAAATGTATAGAGAAGGGAAAAAAAAGTACTTTGTTAACATTTGGAATTCAGATGTATAGGGACACACCTGATGGGTATGTGGGGTTAGTTATAGAGTTGACAGAAAGCAGGTTACTAAGAGATTAGTGAGAAAAAGTTTACCATAGTAAGAGGAAGGAATCTGGCCTGAGGTGCTCAAGTCAGTGCCAGGACTCAAGTTCATGGTTGTTTGGTATATAACATGGCAGCTAATATTGAAACCTGTACTCATCTAGACATCTTGCTGGGGAGTACATGCTCTTAGAAAGGAAATTATGTCATGTATAAATTTAGAAAGCTGTCTCTACAAATCCTGTATCACTTTAGGGCCCAAGTTATTTGTTGGGTTATCTTGTTCTCCTGCCTCCATCCCCTGTTTTACATAAACAGATATATTCTCTTTAACTTCATAGTCTGCAGACACAAGAGGAAGGATCATCAGTTTTCTAGACAGTCCGGTTTTAAGGTAGTGTTGGTAGCTTGGCCGTTGGAAGCAGAGTTCTAGCTTAAGGAGCACTGAAGTGGCTAGGGAGGTACACTGTAAACTTGGAAGCCAAATTAACAATCAATAAGACATACTCATTATAGACACTTTTATGAAATTCTCCTAGGTGATTTGCACAAATACTTGGAAGAGAGAGACTCCACAGAGAATTGGGCTTCCTAATTGAGCCTGGGGGCTCAGAGCATTAGATTTAGGTCTATGACAATTTATTTTTCTAATTCTGAAAATCTAGTTTTCTATTAGAAAGATTACTTTTTTTTTTTCCTATTGCAAAGATTCAGGCATAACTGTCAGGGTGACTTCATTTATATCTAAAGCTTGGTGGAATCTGGAAGGTCTTGGTTAAAATGCTCAATAACAAATCAGTTTAAAAGTCAAGAAAGGCTTAGTAAAATTATGGGAATATCTCACTTAATCAATATAGGGTAATCTGATATGAAAAATCTAATATAAAAATGAAAGTAAATATCCTAGCTTTTAAAAAAAATCTATGTTCAAGCCAGTAAGAAAAGAACAGGCTATTTAATCAGTGATATAGGAAAACAGGCCACCAACCAGAAGAAAATTAAAATGAACCCCATTTAATAGTGTATACAAAAATAAATTCCAGGTGGAATAAAGATGAAAGTGTAAGAAAAAATTACAAAGTACATTCTAGAACCCTGCAAGTATAAGTAGGTAAGGGAAAACATCTGAATCAAGGTAAAAATCCAGATGCTGCAAAAGTAAAGACAGACAATCAAGTAAGACTATGATTTGATTATATACAAATGAAAAAAAGTTTGACAAAGTATACTCTAAGGAAAGTTAAGAAATAAGATACCTAGAAAAAGTTGTTTGTAATGCTGATGACATATTATGTAATACACAGAAGGTGCTTACAAATTGACAATAAAAAGACAACTCATAAACAAAGCAGCAAAGAATATGAAAAAACAGTGCAAAGAAGGGCAAGCCCAAATGGCCAATGAAACTATGAAATCTCAAATTCTCCAATAGTAAAATACTGGTAAAATCACAATGAGCTCTCATTTATATCCCTCAAACAGACCAAAATTTCAAATATAACTATTATAGAGGGAATGTGGGGAATAGGTATCCTCTTATATTGCTGATGGGAATATGAAGTGTTTCCATATTTTTGTAGAACTGTTTGGCAATATACAGTTGACTTGTGAACAACACAGGTTTGAAATGTGTGGGTTGCCTATATGCAAATTTTTTTCAGTGGTAAATACTTTGTTCCTGTGCAGTCTGTATTGGTTGAATCCATGGATACACAGAGGAACAGTGTATGCAAAGGGCCGACTATAAGCTATATACAATATTTTCAATTGCATAGAGGGTCAGGGCCCCTAACCCCCTGCCATAGTTCAAGGGTCAACTGTATATTAAAATTTAAAAATGCATAGGTCATTTAAACTAGCAATTCCCCAATTGGAAATCTAGAACATAAAAATAAATATACCAAATTTTACGAACGTGTGCAAAGAATGTTATGCCAGCATTGAATTGGAAACAAAAAGTGAGTGCCGTCCAGAGAGGAAAGGCTGAAAGTATGTTGAATAGCTGTATGGGAGAATATTAAAGAATTTTAAAAAGTACATTTGAACTGTACCAGCCATTCTGTGATTTGTAGTCTACCCAGGATTATAATAGTATGGAGAAAACATGGAAAAATTAGATTTTTAACATGGCTTTTGGACTGAGCAGGCATGTGTGTGTAAGGAAGGTAGCTGTGAAAAAAATTGAACATGTGAGGTAATTTCTTTTATATAAGATAATGGATATTATTCACATAAATGCATGTCCATATATATTCATACAAACATGTATGACAGAATGATCACCAGCATGTAAGCAAGCAGCGGTCACTCTGGTGGGAGACCAAATAACTTTTGATTTCTTCTTTATATTTGTATGTACTCTTTGAATTATTTACAATAAGCATGTACTATTTGTATAAACAACCCTATTTTTACTGCGTGAAAAAAATAATCCAGTTTTGTGAGCAATGTTTATCATGCTTTCAATAGAAAGTCAACATATAATACTCAGGTCAGAAGTGGCTTTTTTGTTCTTTTACTGCTTATGCATTTTTCAATGATGATGATTTGATCTGTAGCGGTTCTCATGCATGCTCATTGGAAAAGTAAAATGATAGTTTAAAGCAGAACTGTGAGAAAAATGCTTCTTTTAAGTAGATGCTACATTATTTGTGAAAGTAGTTGAAATTTTAGCTTTGTATACATGATACTATGGAAATCAGAAATTATGGGCTTTAAGTTCTTTCCCTGACATTAATGATAGAAATATAGATTACAAGTTTATTTAATAGAAAGCCTTGTAAAATTTAAAACACCAGGTTTGCCACCACTTTTTATAGTAAAAAAAATTTTTTTAGTAATAATATAGTAAAAATAAAGGTTTGCCACCACTTTCCTTATGGTATAAGGAAAGAAAGGTCGGAAGACATTTACATTTTGGTGACCAGAGAAGTATGATGTTCAAAGAGCTGGTATCACAAAGGTCTTTGAAGACTAAACCAGGTATATTAGTCTGGGTTTTCTAGAGTAACAGAATCAGTAGGAGAATACATATATATGTTATGATTCTTTATAAGGAACCAGCTCACATAGTTGTGGAGACAAGTCCTAAGACCTGTAGTCAGCAAGCTGGATACCCTGCAGTTATGATGGACTAAGTTCCAGTTTGAGTTCAGAAGCAGGAGGATAATGATGTTCCAGCTCGAAGATAGGAAGAGGAAGTGAATTTTTGCCCTAGCCTTTTTTATTCTATTCAGGCCGCCAACAGATTGGGTAAGGCCCATCCACACTGGGGAGAGCAATCTGCTTTGTTCAGAGTAGTGATCCAAATATTAATTTCATCCATAAACACCCTCACAGACATACCCAGAATAATTTTTAACCAAATATTTGGGCACCCTGTAGCTTATTTAAGTTGACAGATAAGATTGTTCATCACACAAGGCTTACTCTGGACTTTCGCTTTGGTCTTCCTCCGTTTAAATCTTGATCACGCTAATTTACTGTGTGATCTTACATAAATTACGTCATCTCTTTATACCTCAGTTTCCTCATCTGTAAAATGTAAGGATTAAATGAGACAGTTCATGTAGTTCTTAGAGCATTGCTTGGCTTTTTCCAGGCACATAATATACTCCAGCTGTTACTATTATCATTATTATTACTATGATTTTTATCATTGTCATTTACAAGATCCTTACCCTATACAAGACTTAGAAATGTTGTAGTTGAATCACTAAACTTATAAACTGCATTTTTTAAATAAGAAACTATGTTTCTGTACCTAAGCTATGAACTATATTTTATCGAATTGAATTTGCTTACTTCTATTGTAAAAAGACCTCATTATTTTTGTGTTGATTTATCCCACCACCGTACATGCTGTAGAAAACTTTGCTGGCTAGAAAAACTGAGATCCACTGGGTTTAGCTTTCTTCTTGCAGAATGGCAAGATGCAATTAAATAAATCACACCTCCAAATTATTCAAATCCTAATATGACAGAAATTGTGGTTTTCCCACAATACTAAATCATGGGGGGAGTATAGGACAGCAGATGGAGTCAGGGGAAATTAAATTATTTGGCTGAATTATTGTTACTATAATAAAACACTAAAACATTGTTGATATAATATCATGACGTTCAATGTTGAGATTATAAATGTACCCGTGATTTCAATTACAACTTTATTAGTGGTATCAGTAATAAATGGAGGCTCTGGAATCAGATCACGTGGATTCAAATCCTGGTTTCTTTTAACTGCCAACTAGTAACATTAGGCAAATTATTAACTTCTCTAATCCGTCCTTTCCTTATCTGTAAAATGAGAATAATAATACCTTTGTTGTATCTTGTAAGATTTAAATAAAATAATCCATGTAATTACTTTGAACAGTGGCTGTAACATGGTAAAATGCTCGAATGTCTTCTATTATCTCTATTACTAATGTTGATGTTATTGTTGTTACTCCTCTGTTCCCATTTTCTTTCAGATTATTGTATCTAACTGCCTCCTAAATATAGCTACTTTCAGGCCCCATGGATATTTCAAATTTAGCATATCTAAAAGTAAGCATATTCCTTCCTCTCCTAATCTTTTCCTCATATCTCAAAAAATGATTCACTCTGACTTGTTGCCAAACCAGAGACACAGACATCATCCTATAACCTCTTTTACAATCACCAGCTAGTTGCCAATCAAGGAGACTCTTACTGCCTTATAGTCTTCTTAAATCTTTTGCTGATTCTTTCCCAAAGCCAGTGCCTTGATCCCTTCTGAAGGTCTAGTATTCAGGCCTGGCTCTAGTCTGAACACCTGTGAACCCTTGACGATGCCTCCAAGGTATTGTACTAAATCTGAAATGGCTAGATACAGAGTTCAGGATTAGATTCAAACTCTGAATGGACACCTAGTCTTTTATATTGTGTCTCTTCTCCTGCCATTGCCTGTAGTGTAGCCATAGGGTGGCCCGGAAGATCTTTGCACATGCAGCGTTATTCCTCTTTCCTCACTAACTACAATTTCCTTTTCTTTAAAGCTCAGTTCAAGTGTTGATCCCTCTGGGAAACCTTTTTAAATCTCCTGTACGATTTTCAATTTCTCTTTTCTGTGTGTCCATAGTGTCTTGTGAAAACTTTTATCAGAGAGCTCATGGTGCAGGTTGTAATAGCCAGTTTGAGGACGGGAGCCGTGACTTTTATGATCTTGTATCTGAAACGTAAGTGTGAAAAAATCTTGCCTAGTATGAAGAGAAATCAAAACAATTGTGACCTTGGGGTTTTTCTCTGGAAGGGGCAGAGAATCAATATCCTGGGTCCCATCCCCAACTTTCCTCCTTACAGGAGCTGGTCATGTACCACTGATAGGAAAGGGAAGAGCAGACACTTTGCCTTAATTTGACCTTGAACACTACCCAGGAATGTGGGGACTCATGAAACTTAAAAATAAACTGTAATTTCAAAGCATTTTTGTATTCATAAATGTGGATAATGGTAGATAGATAACTCTCTTGTATATAAGAGCCATTTGTACCTTTTTGTTTCTAAAGTATAACCTCTATAAAAGGAAGATAGATTGCTCTATTAACACAACTCAGAAATAATATTTACAGTATTTCTGTAAAAGGACCTCTTTAGGCTAGACTTCAGCAATGTGCACATGATGAAAGATGACGAGGTGGGGTCTCTTTTGGGAATTTCACTCCACTCTAGGTGCTCCCTGAACAACTAAAAGATACATTTAAACCTAGACTGGCATCCAAGTTTACTGTTTGTCGGCATTATTATTTGATTTGGGAATGTATATAATCAGACTTGACATCTACAATTAACTTGTAGACTCCCACATCTTTTTTTATATTACTTACCTTTATAAAGATAGTTTACCTGCTAAAGGACTGGTTTCTTAGCATGGAAAATAGAAAGTAACCACAAGATATTCTTAACTAAATAATTGTGGGTCTTTTCACTAAATGATACTGTCTTTTGCACAGGAATCCTAGGATAGGATCACATGAGAACACTTTCCTCCACAGGAAAGGGAAGGCTTGATGATTAAGGTATAAAAGAGCCCCAACGCTCTTTTCTCCGTTCTTCCTTGGGTTAGACATCTCTCTGGCTATTTATAAGTCCTTAGGAAATTAATAGTCTCTTCCTCTGAAGAGACTTCCCTTACCATTCCCACCCCTCCTGCCACTAAATGTGAAATCTTCCCTGGGATTAGAGAAAAACTAGGTCTTCCTCCAGGCACAGAAAATGTGTATCAGTAAATTCTGCCTGCCGTTTTATTCCACAAAAACAGAATAATGTTCACATCATTTGTTGAGTTTCCTGTAAATTTAGATCTTATTTGTTAGGTACAGAATATATCCGTGGTAATCTTTGTGGCAATGCTATTGGATGATACTTTTTATCACTTCAGTGACTAGTCAAAATCTGATAATAAAACTGTACTCAAGATTTAAAAGAGGCTCTTTCTAAGCAGAGAATAAGAGTGTATGGAGTCATTTGGCAAGAAAACCAAAAGAAAACTAAAGAAAGCAAAAAATAAAAGTTAGTTGGAGCTTGAAAACTGAACTACAATTTATAGTAAAATTCTGCAGTAAAAGAGAATGCATGTGTGTGTGGGGGGAAACCAAACAGCTGCAGATTGATTCTTAGAAGGAATGGCTCTAAAGGACAAGGCTCAAGGACATCAAGCACTTTGAGCTCTCACTTCCCAAAGAGGGAGCAGAGTAACTGCTTTGCCACTCCGACTATCTGGCCCGAATATTTTATGGAGATTAGTAGTTATTAAAATAGGGTACTTTAATTTTTTTTATTACAGGGTTCTTTTTTCCTCCTGAACAAATATTATTTTAAAAATTTTCATTTGCTTTGGTAGATTGCCTTTTATACAAATTCAGTCAACAATTCAGCAACCTAATAGTAACTTTTCTTCACCTTTCCAAAGAAGATATTTACTCTTTCTCTATTTGTACCTACTTAAGGTTTTGTGTGTTAGAGAATGATGCCTATGTTCACTTTTGGTATCTCCTTCGGAATGGAGGTTGCTCCACTGATGCGATCTCCTGGCCTCTCCACACCCACTTCCCCCTGCAATTCACTCTGGCCTGAGAAGAAAGAGTGACTTACCTGACTGGTAATGTTAGGAAGAATAAACTGGGCATGCATAGTCCAGCTTTCTTCTTCTTTGTCTTAGGAGTAAGGTCCTTGCAGGAAGCAAATTTTCTTCTCCTGTGCTGATGGGCACTGCTGGCATGACTGATGACCAGCATGTCAGTAATGGGGGACAGAGTATAAATCTTCACATATCAGGGGCTAGCAGATGTAAAGTCACATCCTCTATCAGTAATAAAAAAAATAACTTGGTCTCAATCTGCACTCCCTTTTTCTCTCCTCTATTTGTTCAGAACCTGTGTGGGGAAGGATACACTTTACTAGGTCTTCTAATTGATAATAACATTTGGTGCAGGGACCAGGAGTATGAAGAAATAAAACAAGAGTGGAATTTCTTGAGCAAAATATACATAGGTAGACTCCCGAGTTTTGAGACTTTGAGCTTCAGTGTGGGTATAGGGCATTTTGACATTGGTGGTTTGTAGAAGCTTCTATTAGTTCCTTGGAGAAAAACTGTTTATTGACTTTTATCTGCTGTGGCCTGAACAAAGGCTTTAATTCAGCTGCAATGACAGCTTGTCCTGCATTGGTAACTATCACTTCTGGTGGCTTGGTATGTGGCAGAGGGGCTAATTTTATATTGTTAGACAGTATTCCATGTAGGCAATGAGGAAGCTGAGTGAGTGGCCTCATCAGAGGAAAATGGGAGGCTATGAAAGTAACTTGGGGAGGCACAGAGGCCTTTGTAAGAAGATAGCTGATGCAAGGATTAAACTACAGGCAGTGGACAACCACAGAGCAAGCACTGCTAAGACTTACTACACTCCTGCAGCCTTTCCAGGGCAATGACTTGATTGTAGGAAAGGTGCTTTTTGTAGGTCTTTAAGGCATTGATGAACTGAAAAATAATTTTTTTTAAATAGCAAAACAACTGAGTTGGGAACCTGATACAGGTATTTGAAAGATTATCAGTTAAAACTGTTACTATTACAGGCAGCACTTGCTCCACTGTCCCAAATTTCATTAAGAGCCAGGGAGGTATCTGTGCAACAGCTGAACTGGGCCTAAACTTGGATTCATGTGGTTTGTACATAAGTGTAAGTGTTTTTTCCTCTACCATATGGTCTCAAGTTGGCATTAGTTTAATTAATTATATATGTGGGGAAAATCTTTCCTAGGAGGCAAAATTCTTACATCTAAGCTGTTGCATAGAAAGAAGTTGTAGAAACACCCGCTGTGGTTCAGGACTGAAGGTAAGCTCAGGAGAGAGTGTGAGTCACTGTGTAGAGCTGACATGCACATGATTATTCAAGGGCAGGAAATACAGGGCCCAAAGGAGAAGGGGGCACAAAGAGTTTAGACAGAAATTATAAATGCATAGTGCCAAAATCAAGTTCTTCCTGGAATTTAACACAGTTGAGTTTACAAATTTTAGATTATGGGATCTGAAACAAAGAACATTTTCTCTTTCTCATAGACAATGCCGAGTTTCTGTCATGGTTCAAGGTAACATTAAAAATTCTGGAAACTGAATTTTGCCTTGTCTGTACCTGATCCTAAGGGGAAGGAAGTCTTTCATCACAAGAATTATATTATCTATAGGTTTTAAAGATGCTCTTTGTGGGGTTTAAGAAATTCCTTCTTTCCGAGTTATCAGAACTTTTATCTGAATGAATGTTGAACTTTGCCAGAGACTTTTTCTATTCCATTCATGTGATTTTTCTTCTTTTGTTTGTTGACGTGGTGAGTTACATTGATTGATGTTTGAATGTTGAACCAACCCTGCATTCCTGGGATAAACTGCACTTAGTTTATGCATTATCCTTTTCATATACTGAAAATTTCAATTTGCTAGTATTTTAATGAGTTTTTTTGGTTTGTTCATGATTAATATAAATCTACAGTTTTTCTTTTTTTCTTTTTTTGGTAACATCTATCTGCTCTTGGCATTAGAATAGGATGAATTAGGAAATAGACACTCGTCAATTTTCTGGGAGAGTTTTTGTAGGATTAGTATTTCTTCCTTAAATGTTTAATAGAGTTCATAAGTTAAGACATCTTGCTCTGCTGTATTCTACAAACCCAATTTTAAAAATAAATATAGGGCTGGCTATTTAGGCTTTTTCTTCATAAGTGAGCTTTGGTAGTTTTTGTTTTTCATGGGATTTGTCAGTTCATTAAACTTGTTAAATTTTTTGGCAAAAAGTTCTCAAAATATTCATATTATTCTTTTACTATTTGTAATGTCTATAGCAATGATGTATCTCTCATTCCTAATATTGGTAATTCATATACTTTTTTCCTGATCAGTGTGATGACAGATTTATCAATATATTGATCTATCAAAGAACTAGCTTTGGGTTTCATTGATATTTTTCCTTAATTTTCCTCTTCTCAATTCAATTGATTTTTATTCTTTATTATTTCCTTCTGCATATGTTGGGTTCAATTTGCTCTCTACTTTCTAGTTTATTAAGGTGGGAACTTAGATTATTGACTTGAAACTTTTATCTTTCCAATATTATCATTTAAGGCTATACTTTTCCACTAAGCCATTTTTTTTTTTTTTTTTTTTGGTATGCGGGCCTCTCACTGCTGTGGCCTCTCCCGTTGCGGAGCACAGGCTCCGGACACGCAGGCTGCATTTGTGGACGCGTAGGCTCAGTGGCCATGGCTCACGGGCCCAGCCGCTCTGCGGCATGTGGGATCTTCCCAGACCGGGGCACGAACCCATGTCCCCTGCATTGGCAGGCGGACTCTCAACCACTGTGCCACCAGGGAAGCCCCACTAAGCCATTTTTAAACTGCATCCTGAAAATATTGATATTTCATTTTAATTCAGGTCAAACTTTCAAATTTTCCTTGTGATTTTCTGTTTGATTTATGGGTTATTTCAAATTGAACTGTTTAATTTCCAAATATTTGGGAATATTCCAGGCATCTTTATGATTTCTAGTTTAATTCCATTTTAGTCAAAGAATATATTTTGTGTAATTTAAATTCTTTTAAATAGCTCTGACACAGAATATGGTCTATCATGGTGAAAGTACACTTTAAAAGAATGTTCATTCTGTTGTTGGATTGAATGTTCTATAAATGTCAATTAGGTCAAGTTGGTTGATTGTATTGCCCAAGTCTTATATAATCTCCCTGATTTTCTGTCCCCTCCCTCTATCAATTACTGAGAAAAGTGTTGACGTATCTAAACATAATCATGAATTTGTCCATTTCCATTTTTTAGTTCTATCAATTTTTGCTGAATGTATTTTGAAGATCTGTTGTATATGCATACACATTTAGGAGAGTTACATTTCTTGGATGACTGACCATTT
Organism: Monodon monoceros; assembly: GCF_005190385.1. NCBI lineage: Eukaryota > Metazoa > Chordata > Mammalia > Artiodactyla > Monodontidae > Monodon > Monodon monoceros. The sequence continues at coordinate 49,598,335 of NW_021703772.1, read as the reverse complement.
CATTGTTATATAAGACTCTATTTATCCCTTATAATATTACTTTTTCAGAAGTTTACCTTTTCTGATATTAATATAGCTACTCTAGGGTACTTGTTTGTGTTTTCATATTTTCTGTCTTTTAACTTTTTACTTATTTTCATATTCTTCATTCTTTTAATTTGCATGTTTATGTTTAAAAGTGAATTTCTTTTCCCTTTGTTTTTGGTTTTTAGAAGTTTGAAAGTGATATATCTAGGTGTGCTCTGTTTGATATCTATCCTGCTCTGTTTTCTGAACTTCTTGGATCTGTGATTTGATGTCTGCCATTAATTTTGGAAAACTCTTGGCTATCATTTATTCAAATATTTCATTTGCTTCACTCTTCTACTTCTGGGATTCCAGTTACATATATGTTGGCCCATTTGATTTGTTCCACAGATTTTGGATGATTGTTTTCTTTGTTGGCTTCTTTTTTCTCTCTATTTTTTTTTTTGATACTTTCATTTGATCTATCTTTAAGTTCACTAATTTTTTCCTTGGCTGTGTTGAGTCTCCTGATAAGCTTATCAAAAGCATTGTCTCTTTTATGTGTTTATCTGGCATTTCCATTTAATTCTTATAGTTTTCATCTCTTTGCTGAAATTACCTTTTGATCTTAACTTTTTTTTTATCCTTTCCTTTCCTTATCCTTAAGCTTTAATCTAAAAATAATAATAGTTAAAAAATTTCTTTGAGTCTGGTTCTGTTGACTGCTTTTCCTATTGAAAGTGTGTTTATTTTTATTTCTTTGTATGCCTTTTATTTTTATTGTGTAAGAAGTCAGACACTGTGTAGAACTCAAGTAGAGCCTGAGATAAATGCTTTTTATTCCTAGAAATGGGCATACATTTCTTTATGCTTGCCTTTACTATAGGGGTTGAGTCAGTCTATTTGGGAACTGACCTGGGTTTAGCTTTAATTGCTGCTATGGATACCCTTAGTTTACCACACTCTTCAAATTCCTCTAGTGGAAATTCCTTTTGTTTTTGGTAGGGCTCTTTGTCTGTAGGTTTTTCTATGTGTCTGTTTTATACTCAGTTTTAGATCATTCCTTTGTGCTGTGCTTCAGAGAAGTTCTCTAAGTGTTTGCCCAGTGGGAGGAATAGGAATAGCTATTCCTATAGGAATAGCTTCTTATTATTTGGCTCTTATCAGTATAGTGATGTGGGTGGGTTAAGTTTTCTATTGTTTTGATTATGCCTCAGTCTTAGGTAGGCAATATTTCCCTGGATCTTGATGGAAGGTCCTTCTAGTGATCCCTCTCTTACCCAGGTCACTGTTTTTTCTGTTCACTTCCCTCAATGTGATTAGTCTTTATTAAGGTTCTTTTCTCCCCCTCTTCCAAGTCATTTAAGGCTTTTGATCTGTAGGAAGATAGTGGAAGGAACTGAGTGGGGTTTTGTACCTCTCCCACAGTGGCTAATATCCATTTCACCCAGGCCTCTACACCATATGCATAGGCTCTCTTAGGAGAGAGCCTCATCAATCTTTTTTGTGAGTATCTGGGAGGTCCTGGAAGACAATCCTCCAAGTGGATGTGTATTTCCCTGGTGTTTGTGGCCCTCAGGAATTCTATCCTCTTACTACCTCACACAACTTTTAGCAATTCATTAAAAACTGTAGTCGAACACTTACTGGTGCCTGGAGGTATCTGCTCAAGTAAAGTATCACTCCCATCCCATTTCTCCAAGGAGGCTCCTGTCTTTCCTTAGATTTGTTTGTTTGTTTGTTACCTAACCAATAATTTCTTAGTTGTCAGCTGTTTAACGGGTTCAGGATAATTGTGAATATCCAGATTGTTTGGCAGGTTTTTTTTTTGTTGTTGTTGTTGTTAAAAGTGTGGAAACAATGCTCTTTCCAGCTTTCTACATCCTGAGTAAAATCCAGAAGTCCTACTTTTATTTCTTGTGGTGAGATCTCTAAATATATTACCAAGGAGATTGTTTATTCATCCATCCGTCCATCCATCCATCCATCCATCCATGCATCCATCCATCCATCCACATATTTCCAGAGTGCCTGTTGTTTGTGTGTGGAGAACACAAAGGTCAATCAAACAAATAGACACTTCCTCAAACATTTTGAAACCAGCTATTCATTGTTCTAGAGCGACTTGGGGTTAGTTATGACGAAAGAACAATGATTATCTTAATCTAAGTAATTGCTAGACCTCTTTTAGAGGAAAGCAGTTTTTACATACCTTTAAGTATTATTGTTTTTGAAATACATTAGAAACTGTTCTATAAAAAAAATGGCTTTTAGTAGCAAATTATAATTCTAGACATAAAGCTTATATTTTATAACAGGTAAAATAATTTTAAAAGATTATCATTAGTTTGAAAACACAAAAAAGTTCTTATAGACCTTGTTGACCTTTAATAATCTTGCATCACCAGCCTGAGAAATAGTAGACTAAATTAATTTCAGGAACTTCTTTCTAGCTTTGTTATTGTCTGACTATATAGCGAAAGAATGAATAGGCGGGGAGTAAAGAATGAGTATAATGTTTTGAGCATCAAAGCTCTTTCTAATAATAAAAGAATTACCTTTGTTCCCTTAGTCATAGAGTGGCATTTTTAGTCTGGCTAGGTGAATGATGTTTGAATTAGAATTTATTAAGACTGTAGTGCCTATAAATATTAGCAACAGGTCCAGAAACATGGGCTGGCAAGGAAGGAAATAATGGTGCTATCAAGTTGTTATTAACTCTGTTAGCAAAACAGCAGTGTTATCAATGGTACTGGGAGAATTGGAGGTCAAGAAAATGGTATCAATACACCTGTCAAAGCACAGTAACATAGTAGTGATCTCAGGAGCATTATAAATGGCACGCTTGAATGACAGTGTTATCTGAAAATATTGTTAACCATGCTTTTGAATGACAGTAGTGTCTATGGCATTATAAGTGGTAGAGTTGAATGACAGGGCCATTACGGATACTCTTAGCAGAAATAGATGAGCATGAAACAGTTTGGAATTCAGGTTCAATCTGATGTTTCAAGTTTGTTTACACAGATTCTTGAGTAGAAGTCTTAAGAGAATTTGTTCAAACCTTTTAAAATTCACCTAAAAACTACAACAGACATTTTAACCACTGTGAAAGATCACAAAACTGATAGTCATTTATCCTGTCACTTTATGTTCTCTGAGACACTTGAACATGTTGTAAAAGTACTGTATAAAATCTACATCCTTTGCAAGGAGGCAGTCAAGATTGTTCTCATACTAGTTCTGCTCATATGTTATTGTAGGACTAGACAGAGAGGGTATGACTGTCCTTAGGGAATACTATGAAACAATGTTACATTTGTTGAAAAGTTTTGTCCAAGTAGAAAAGAAAAGTAAGAAGGGAGGCTCTTTTTATCCATTTTTTTAAAGGATCTATTGTTACGAAATCCAACTCTCTGTTGCATAAAGCTTTCAAGTAGTGAAGAGAACTGGTGGAGGGTTAGGGCAGGACTAAAAATTCCACAGACAGAAACACATAGAAAAAAGGCAAAGTGAGGTGGGGAGTAGAACTGGGAAGGCCTAAAAACATTCTAGGGAATATTAGAGTTTAGGAGTGGAGTGGAGCATTAGTCAGGAGTAAAAGGACATTGGCTATGGTGGAATAATGTATAGCATCTATCAAAGATTGTACATGTACATATGTGAGATGATTAAAAGTTGCACTGAAGGAAAAGTATTCTATTATATGGATAATGAGTAGTACCCAACAACAAAACTAGATTATTTCATTGTCCGAAAATAATACTATTTAAATTCATTTGTGATTTATTTATCCAAGTGCTCAATTACAACATTTAGAATGAATGAGGCATTTAGAACAAAGGGGAGGAGGAGGAAAGTGTTTTTTTCTTGTTACAATACTGAGGAAGGGGGGTCCTACTTATATTGAGTGCTTTATGGACTAAGGATGCTAAATGTCTTGCCATGTATAAGATGGTACAAATGACTAAGAATTGTCTTTCTTTAAATGAGAAACACTGGGACCAGGGTAACAGTAAGCCCATTTAAAATAATGGTAAACTATACGATTTGTTCAACAATAAGCACATGTTTTTGTTCAGTTCTTATAGTCTGTTCCTCAGGCATGTGGTCATCTACAGAAAAGAGTGCCAATCTCTTTGTAGTTTGACAAATTAGTAGAAAAACAGATTTTCTGTTTATAGTGAGTTTGAATCTAAGGGTATAATATAATCTCTCATGCCCTAAAACACTTGCCTTTCTATTTTATACCATTGGATAAGTACACAACTTTGAATTTGTCTTGAAATAACATAAGCAGATCTAAATTTCAATTGTGAAGAATTAACAAAATAAACTTCTCAGCAACCACAAGAATTTTGTCTCAATAGATATGTGTTGAATTTAAGTCTGTCCTTTAGGGGATAATAAGAAAAGAAATAGCTGGAAATTGGTAATAGAAACTACCATTGAATAGATATTAGAGACATAGAAGATTTATCAGAAGGCCTTGAGAAAGCAAAGAAGAATAGGAGGGAAATTAAACTATTTTGGAACCACGCTCATATTGTATCCAGTAGCAAGGATGGAGGTGGATATGTATTATATTGATACAACAAAGAACCTGCAGAGGGTAGAATTATCACCTCTTTTATAAAACCAGAAAGGCTTGAGCATTTAGGCAGAACACAAATGCCTATTAGCTACACCTGTTATTTATAAAAAAGTGGTAGAATTGCATAAGCTAATGGGTTCCAGAATTTGGGGGCAAAGGGGTATATTGACCCTCGTAAGTTTCTCATGAGAAGTTATACTAAAAAAGAAATGAAGTGTACATTGCGCCTAATTGTTCATTTAAAATGCTTAACAAGACCCATATATGGTCATTGTTAGTAAGCATCTTCAGTTTGTGGCAGTAAACATAGAAATATTAGAGTCTGTAGGGTTGCTCCAGTCCTTATGTCCCTAACCTCCATCCTTCTTAAGAGTTTATGTTCATTAACTTAATTTTGCTGTTATAGTTTTTATAGAACTGAGTTGAGTATTTTAATACTGTTCACTTTTTGCTTTTCACTAATTAGTCATATGCATGCTATATATTTCAAAATATTCCAACTTTTCAGTAACTATTCATCTGTATAGTGTATTTCTTATAACATGCTATTTTAGGTGCTGACTTAAAATTATATAAAATAACTACCTTTTGAGGCTTACTATGTACAGGTACTTTACATACATTATTTCTAATTCTCCTAATAACACTGTTTTTCCTAGTTTAGAGGCAATTCCTAGCCTGTAAGGGAAATGTGTGGAAGGTCTGGGCCTCAAAGATCCAAGGTTTTACTACACTATTTGCACTGTACTGTTAGTCATGAAACAAAAACTATTGGGTTTGAACAGAGAAGAGTATTGGGTTTGAACCCTATGCATGACTAGAATAAAGGATTCATTATAGGAGCTTGACCTTACAGCTGGTCAAACACTCGATGTAAGGCTATTTCTTCTGTATCTGGTGTTTCATCTGAAGACAACAGTTAGAAAGTTGGGAACAGCAGATGCATGTGAAGTGGGGTTGAACAAGAATCAACTGGAGGATGAGTTGGATTGCATTATGATAAACTGGAGCCTGCATCTGTCTCTTACCACCTTCAAGCCTGCAGTTTCAGTGATGCCAGTGATCTGTGCAAGAGGCAAGCACACTTGGTTCAGAAGCTGCACGTGCACATGCACCAGGATTGGGAGAAACTGAAGGAGGAAATCTAAAGGGAACTGGAGGAGCTGCTGGTGCAGCTGCAACTCCAAGACAAAGTGAGCAAGTAGGTCAGTGATGACTTTGTGAGCTGGAGCTGCAGCAATGCAAGACCTTGCACTAGACCTCTGAGCGAAAACATGGCTGCTCTCCTTCGCTTTTGTCTTCCAAGCCTTGTGCAGATGTTTTCTGTGGCCAGTCCTGAGCCAGCGCCTCACCAGGGACAAGAAATCTGAGAAACACAAATTCCAGCTTAGCTACATTGACACAGTACAAAGCCAGCACATTTAGTTGTAGACATGACTAATTTTCTTGCAAGAAAATTATGTGGAAATATGTTAAAGAAATGATACCTTGAATTTTCACACATTTATTTTTCTCTGCTTACTACATGGTTATGTCTCAATCTACTAGGCAAACAGGTGTATAGTAATATTTTTTTCAGTAGAGAAAGAGAACGATGAAGTTTTGTTTACTCTCTATAATATCATTTTTATTTTACATAAGGGAAGCCAAAATGGTGAAATTCATTGACGAAGGTTTCGAAATATTGAAAATTCTATTTGGAACATTTTGTAACTCAAACTAGAGGTATCTATAATTCTAATGAGTTCTGCACAAATGGAGAAAATGATAATGAATATCATTAGAGAAGAGAGTTCACGCAGTTGTTTTTGTTCTACTTTGTGGTTGCAGTCTCCAAATATAAGCAGGAAGTTTCTGTAAGGAGTCAAAGTGCCCTAATAGAAACAGTTTAGAAATGACACTTTAATACAAAGAAATTAATCTAATGAATTCTAAAGAAAGGGATATAATGTGTCTATACACAGGCACCTTACCTTGTGGTATATATAAAGGAGTTAAGATTAAGAGTGTAACTGAAAATTTCCATATGCCAAATGTTTGTATGGAAGTGGAAAAAGTCAGCTAAGAGCATACATAGCACTTATATGGATCAAATCCAGAGATGGTAACAACCATTGTTTGTCTCTTGCATGTGACAGCACCATATTTTAAGGACACCGTATTACAAGGATATTCTTAGGAGTCAGGGCATCATAGCTATTCTAAAGGAGAAACTTCCATTGATTTTTAAAAAAATTATTATTAAAGTCATACTTATTGAAGAAACTGTAGAAAACACAGATATGCAAGAAAAAAATTCCAGTAGTATCAGTTACAGGAGAATTCATTGTCTATTTTGGGTAACAAATTAAAGTTTAGCAGCTTAATACAACACACATTAATTATCTCAGTGTTTCTGTGGGTCAGAAATTTGTACACGACTTAGCTGAGTTCTCTGCTTCATTGTTTGTTATAAGGCTGTAATCAAGGTGTTGGCCCAGGTCTGTGTTCCTACCTGAAAGCTCTACTTGGGAAAGATCTGTTTCCATACTCACTCAGTGGCTGTTGGCAACATTCAGTTCCTAGCAGGCTGTTGACTGAAGACTCCCCTCATTTCTTTACCACGTGGTCCTCTCCCACATAGCAACATGCTTCCTTAAAGTATGCAGGCTAAGAAAGCAATGGAGTGTGCCAACAAGATAGAAATTACAAACTTTTGTAACTTAATCACAGAAGTTACATCCCCTGAGCAATGCTATTTTCTAGTTGCTCAAAAGAAATGATTACATAATATCATTAATATCAGAAGGCAGGGGTCATTGGACCATATTGGAGGTTCTCTACCACCATTAATTCTCAGTCAACGTTTGGCCAGAGACAGAATCACTGGGAAATGTAGCTTAGCCCAGATGAGTTGCTACATTACAAAGCCATAACAGGCTCAGTGTTCTAACGCAAATTTCCTATCTCATCGACTTAATAAAGATTTATTTTTTGCTCTCTTGTCAGGATGATGCAGTCATTGGAGCAGGGGCTGTGGTCCCAGGATCCTTTCATCCAGTGGCTTCACAAGAGGACATTCACAACTACCCAGAGGTAATAAATTTTGTCTTCTGAAAGACATCTTTGCAGGTCTATTCTCATTTTCTCTCTCTCTTCCCCCTCATCCCATTCCTCCCTCCTTCTCAACATGCATAAACACGTACACAAACACAAATAGGTGTATTCATATGTGGTATTCTATGAATTTTTAACCTGCTTTATTTAATAGCATCATTAAGATATCACTGAAATCTTTCTGTGGATACACACACATCTGTAGAATAATCATAAATTTAAATACTTAATTCTATGGATATCAGTAGTTTCTAAGCATACTTCTATCATTGTACATTTAGGTTGCTTCCAGTTTTTTAATTAAATCTAAGACCTTATTCCTTTAGTTTAATTGCTAGAAGTGAAATTACTGAGTAAAGGGTTTAAATATGTTTAAACTTTCAGTAGAAATTAGCAAAAATATTATCAATTTACATTCATATCAGTAATGCATGAATGTATCTATCTGTGGTAATGCTGGGGATTAACTTATTATAAATACTTGCTAATTTGTATTGAAAACCATTCTTTAATTTTCATTTTTTAATGTAGCAAATATTTTCTTTGAGTGGGAGAAGTTGTATTTTTACTTGTCAATTCATATCCTTTATCATATATTTATTGGAAAAAATGTTTCATAATTTCCAAGAGTGTTTCCTATATTAATGATAATACTTTTCATGCATGTATTTTTAAAGTCGTTAATAATCTTTTGATTATAAGAACCTCTAGTTGGTCCCTATAAAGATGCTGGTAAGAATATTACTTGTTTTGAAACTTGTGGGTTCTTTTGGAGTAACATATATTTTTGTGTCATGTGTTAAAGATTCAAATGAAGTCCACTAGTTATATCCATCAAATCTTCATATGGATTGTAGTGATCGTATGTCTAGAGTTTGCAAAATTAACTACTTGAAAGTACTATTTAATAGTACTTACCTCCTATCCCAAATCTAGAATTGATGCAGCCATTTCATTAAAGGACTCTCTACCACCCCAAATTTATCTGTCCCTTTAAAAAATATTTTATTTTGAAAAGCTAATTGTTTTACAGAACAGTTGCAAAGATTGTACAGACATTTCCTGTATTCCCATCACCCAACTTCCTCTCATTTTAACATCTTGTATAACCATAGTTCAATTATTAAAAGTAAGATCTTAACATTGGTTAAGGTCGGTTCCTCTTTTCTCCCTTTCTGTACTCTGTTAGAAGTGAAACACTAATTTGAGTTCATTCTCAAGGTGAAAGGAATTAAGATCTCCTGTAGGGAGAAGTATTTGTGGACATATATTAAAACCATCACAGTAATGAATACATTTTTTGGCTAGATACTTTGCAGCCAAGCAAATATTTGTTTCTCTTTAAGCCATTGTTGAGTACTTGTAGCAATCCTTGGTAGATCATGCTATACCAATTATTTTGTGATATTCTAGTGGTGATTTTCTATTTTCCTCATTTATTCTGTGCTTATTAATTAGAAGCAATAGAAATAGTTCATTAATTAAAAGCAATTAGAAATTCTTCTTTAAGGAAGAATTGTCCCTTTCCCCCCTATTTATTCACTTATTTATTCAGTCATTTATGTCAATATTGAATTATAAGTTTTTTCTTTGGGTTATAATCCAATAGTGTCATTATTTTGCTGCTCAAATTATTTTAGCTTTGGCATTGAGTGCTCTTTCAGGTTGGCTCCTATGTCCTTTTGACATAACTCTGCCTTTTAAAAATATTTTTAGCGCATTTTTATTTTTAGGTACCACAGAATGCTCCAGGCTCATCTTTTAAATTTTTTTATAGTATTTATAAGACCTTTTAAATTAGTCCTTTCATTAAACATTTTTATTTATTTTTAAATTGATGTATAATATAATATATTGGTTTCAGGTGTACAACACGATTTGATATTTATAATTGCAAAATTATCACCACAAGTCTAGTTAACATCTGTCCCCATACATAGTTACAAAAATTTTTCTTGTGGTGAGAACTTTTAAGATGCACTTTTAGCAGTTTTCAAATATACAATAGAGTATTATTAGCTATAGTCACTATGCTGTACATTATATCCCATTGACCTATTCATTTTATAACTGAAAGCTTGTGCTTTTGACCTCCTTCACCCATTTCACCAATCACCCCTACCCCTGTACCTCTGTTTGCATTTTTTCTTTTTTCTTTTCTTTTTTTTATTGAAGTATAGTTGATTTATAATGTGCTAATTTCTGCTGTACAGCAAAGTGACTCAGTTGTACACATATATATGTTCTTTTTTAAATATTCTTTTCCATTATGGTTTATCCCAGAAGACTGGATATAGTTCTCTGTGCTACACAGTAGAACCTTGTTGTTTATCCATTCTAAATGTAATAGTTTACATCTACTAACCCCAAACTCCCAGTCCATCTCTCTCCCAGCTCCCCCCACGCCCCCATTGGCAATCACAAGTCTGTTCTCTATCTGTGAGTTTGTTTCTGTTTTGTAGATAGGTTCATTTGTGCCATATTTTAGATTCCACATGTAAGTGATATCATACAGTATTTGTCTTTCTCTTCTGACTTAGTATGATAATCTCTAGTTACATCCATGTTGCTTCAAATAGCATGATTTCATTCTTTTTTATGGCTGAATAGTATTCCATTGTGTGTGTGTGTGTATATATATATATATATATATATATATATAAATACGCACACACACACACACACCCCACACATCTTCTTTATCCATTCATCTGTCGATGGACATTTAGGTTGTCTCTATGTTGTGGCTATTGTGAATAGTGCTGCTGTGAACATAGGGGTGCCTGTATCTTTTTGAATTATAGTTTTGTCCGGGTATATGCCCTGGAGTGGGATTGCTGGATCATATGGTAATTCTATTTTTAGCCTTCTGAGGAACCTCTATACTGTTTCAGTAGTGGCTGCACCGACTGACATTCCCACCAACAGTGCAGGAGGGTTCCCTTTTCTGCACACCCTCTCCAGCATTTGTTATTTGTAGACTTTTTAATGATGGCCATTCTCACCCATGTGAGGAGATACCTCATTGTAGTTTTGATTTGCATTTCTCTAATAGTAATGCTGAACATCTTGGTTTCTTCTGGAGGCTCTAAAAGAGAATCTGTTCCAAGCTTTTGGTGGTTGCAGTAATCTTTGGTGTCCCTGGACTTGCAGATGCATAATTCCAGGTTCTGCCTTCAACATCCCTTTGTTTTCTCCCTGTGTATATCTGTCCAAATGTCCCTCTTCTTACAAGGACATCAACCAGTGGATTTGGGGCCTGCTTTAATCCAGTACTACCTCATCTTGGTTACATCTGCAAAGAACTAATTTCCAAATAAGGTTACATTTACACATTCTAAGTTGACATGCATTTTGGGGGGAAACTGTTCAACCCAGTGAGAAACAAATTAACCTACTGGTGTATAGTGTTTGCATACAATCCTTTACGTCATTAACTTTAGTAAATTTATCAAATTACTACCTTACAAATATACTGGTATCAGTTCCTTTCTTTCCTATGCCCTTTAGTGTGATTATGTCTCACATGTATAAGATACTTAGATTCATTTGTCATAGCTTACATTGCATCTAGGGTTCCCCTGATACATTGTATATTTTTTATTTGCTCATAGTAAAAGTCACCCTTTGGTGTACAATTCTGTGGAAAATTGCATAGTCATATATCTACCACCACAGAGCCATTCAGAACAAGTCCATAGTCCCAACATTTCCTTTTCTGCTTGTTTGTACTCTGCCTCTCCCCCAACTTTCTGATAACCACTGATCTGTTTTCTGTCATTATAATTTGGTCTTTTCAAGTCTGATATATGTGGAATCATACAACATAAAGTTTTTTGGGGTGTGCCTTCTTTTAATTAGAAATTTAAGATGTACCCATTTCATTCTATAATTCATAAAGTTTTTCATTTTTATTGTTGTGCAGTATTCCGATATATGGATATACTAGTTTGTTTATTTTCTTGTTCAAGAACATCTGGGTTATTTCAAGTTTTTGGCAATTATGAATAGAACTGCTGCAAACATTGATGTACAGATTTTTATATAAAGCGTTTTCCATTTATTTTGGTAAATACCTAGGAGTGGGATTGCTGGTCTTCTTGTTTATAAAATTCCTCTCTAGCTATCCGTCATTCTGGGAATTTTCTCCAGGCATACATAGCACTGATCAAAAATAACACTACTTTTGTGTAGCAATGGCCAGAAATCTGGTCTGCAACCTCTTTTTTCAGAGTGATAAAACTTGGAAAGAATATTCTTTCCAATGAAAATCTATCTTTAATCACAACTATTGCAATACTGTTACTCCCTCATTGACCTTAACAGTAAAGAGGGAGTTGGAGATGGACCTTATAAAAAAAAAAAAAAGTGGTATGAGAATTTCCTATTAGTAATATTTTCTGTTTTACTTTGTAAGAAAATATGTGCCTGAGTGTATTATGTTGAATTACAGTTTAAAGTTTAAACCTTATTAATAGAAAATAAATGTTATTTATTAATAATATAATCCATTTGTTAAAAATGAATATTGAACCTCAGTATAAGTGAGTAATTTATTTTGACAGTTTATTAGAAGACTACATTCTAGAACTTATTTGTTATGAATACAGTTTTTATAGAGAGTACTGCTGCAGAAAGTCTCAAATCCATGTTGATCTGGTTGACCTCATATGTGCACTTAGTATGAGAAACCAGGATATGATACCAGATCTCTTGTCTCTTTTTCTTCTTTCCCTCTTCCCACCTCTCATCTCTCCCCTCTGGTCCCCTCCCCTCCTTTCTTCTACTCTGTCCCTCCCTTCCTCTCTCCTCCCTCTCTCTCCTTTCTTATTTCTATCCCATATATATCACTTACTATGTTCCAGGAACCATTCTAAGCTTTAAATCTGAACTCAATTTAATCCATATAATGACCTTATTGTGTAGGTACTATTATTAGTTTCATTTTATAGATTAGTACTCTCACCCAAGGGATGGTTACTTCTTTGTGCTCACAAATTTTCCTCATTTACTCAGTTCATTTTAAGTTTATGTCTTATTGCTCCTTGTCTTGTTTCTTGATGACAGAAATACTGTTTTATTCCTCTCTGTACTCCTAATAGTCCTAGCATATAGTACCTTATGAAAGTCAGAGCTCAATAAATATCTGATAATTTGAAATGACTAGAGAGGAAGATTAGTAAGTGGGGATAACCTTTCTCTCTTGAGGCATCAGTACTTTACTACTTCAGAACATTTTACCTGTTTTAAGATAGATTATTAAATTGTCAATATGAATTAATAAACATATATAAAATGTTCATATGAAGTACATGGCAGTTAGAAAACTTGTAGAATCATTGAATTTTAGAATTAAGAAACCTTAGAGGTTCGGTGTAATTCTCACTCCATAGATGAAGAGTCAAGCTTCAGAGATGCTGAGTGATGCATGCAGAGTCACTTCTGAGTCCCTAAGCAACAGATTTTTGGTGACCATGCTGCCTCCCTCTGAGCATTTGTGGGAAGCTCTGGCTGTGGCCTCCATTATTAATTTTTGATCCTCAGTTAAAGGCTACAGATGTATGTATGACAGCACCAGATTGAACACCTTAAACTTTGCCAGTTTTCTCACTTTGAACTCTGTTTTTAGGCTCTTGCCATGCTAGTGTAATTGTTCTCAACACAGGAGCTTTTCTTTGTAAATCATAATACTTTCCAAGTAAACTGAATTTCCAGGCAAGAAAATGTCAGATATTCATCCACGTGACAGCATTTTATCTATCCCAAGAAAAGACGATATGTTTGACAGCTAACCTCACTCACTATGAGTCCCTTCTTGGTGCTCTTTTTCTTTTCTGATTCTATTTCTAACTCCCATCTCTTAACTTTAAACTTCTACTTAAGTAATTGCTACTTCTCCCTACCCCCACCTATGTCCCCTGATACTCCCCTTTTTAAATCTGGCTTTAGTCAGATTTCAACAAATAGCTGTTAATAAAGAGATACTACAGGACAGTTCTCTTTTAATATATAGGATCCCACCAGAAACACTTTTCCTTCCTACCCTAAAATATAAGCTAATTATTGTCCCCAAAGTTATCTTCCGCAATTGTGGTTACTCTTATTCATACAAACAACTTTGTTCAGTGGTTTTTGTACTGTATGTTTGCGCGTCAGAATTCATGGTAAGGTCTGCACCTCTCAGAGGTTTTTCTGGTGTGGTAACCCCATTAACTCATGATTGTATCATATAATCCTATCGAGAGGCTAGTTTTTATAATACCCCAGATGTAAAATGTAGATCTTTACATTAAATTTTTAAAAATATGATTAAACTAGACCCTTTTTGTCTGAGCTGTGCTTTAGAATCCATAGGTTCTAATTTTCTTCATCTGGGATTACAGAAGAATCTGGCTGAGAAATATCTTTGAAATGGATTACTCTGAACATCAATTCATTTTATTCTGAAACTTACTGGCATAATCTTTTATTGAATCTGCTAGAAAGTTTGTCAATTATTTGCATAGCATATGAATATATATGATGTTTAAATATTCAAAGGCAAATAATCCTCACTTGAAAGAAATATTGAATGAATAATTGAAATAAACTCAGGACCTGACCACAACATTGCAAATTACTGTCTAAAAGTCCCTGTGGATGGGTGATTCTCTAAAAACAGATAGCTGTTTTGATCAAAGCCAGATGTTTCTATTTTTAAATTCTTGGCACACTTCCTCAGTAAAAGATTTTCATCTTCAAAAAGGCAAAGACAGACATTGCCTTCAGCCTACAGTGCTTGAGCCCCAGGGAAGTAACACTGGTTTGATAAAAGTAGGAATGCTTATTGCTTATGTTTTGCTTTGGACAACTGGTGTGAAAGAACTGGGGTGTGAAGAAAGCTTGGCCTTCAGATTGTTAGCTGTTTGAGCTGTGGATATGTAGTTGGTGTTTGTAGCATGAGGCAAAGACAAAGTATACAAGGGTTTTGTGGATATTACAAATAAAATGATGCAGTACCTTATAGAACTCATAGTGATTTACCTTTAAGCCTTGTAATGGTTGATAAAAACTAAAAACAGAGGAGAAAATAAAGCTTGCCAACTTTAGAAAGGTGATGTTGATTAGTGGATGATAGAGCTTTAAGAATTGTTGAGGAATTCTTGGTAAATCTGTACTTATAAATGTTACAGATTACAGTAAACCAATTTAATTTTCTCTGATGCTCAGATTTCTGGTGAGGAAATTTAATGATATGGATAGATTGATTTCTGACTGAGCTAATACTATCATTTACAATAATTCCTCTGACTTGTAATATTTGTAAGTACCTTATAAAAAGAAAATAATAGGCTTTCTCGTGGATTTTCTATTATGAAAAGCTATTTTTAAGTATTTAAGATTGAAAACTTCATAATACAAATAATACTTCTTGCAGTAATCTCTGTGAAGAATCAGCACACTCAAGGATTCTCTTCACCAACTGTTACACATCAATAAGTTTTTTACAGTAACTCGACATGGAATCTTTTTCAGCTAGTCAGTGGAAGTGCAACTTGAGTAAATAAAAATTCAATTTTAAAATGGTTTAGTTATCAATTATTTATATTTTATACCTTAAAGATTGTTTTATGATTTTTCTTCTTGGATTCACAATTCCTGAAAAAAGAAAGAGGCTTCCACTTGCAGACTACAAAAACTACTCTACTTTAAGCAAAGGGTATTTAATATAAGAAATTAGGTGCTCACACAATCATTGGAAGGGCTAGAGAGCAAGCTTCAGGTTGAACCTTCAGGAAGAATTCTGATATCAGTAACTTGGAGCTTACCCTGCAAGGAAATCCTGATTTCTCCAACCAGGAAGCCCCTGTGTGAACTGCTGAAAACAGAATCTCAGTGCCCTAGTTGCAATCTGGGAGTTGTAAAGCTACCACCAGAAGAGTTTTGGGGCAAACCAGCTTCTTGAATCTAGCAGTAGAGATAATTTGAAAGTTGTCAAGAGCTGGACAGCTTGTGAATATATTTTATATTACATTAAAATTAATAACTCAAATATTCATGCCTCACCTGTACTCATAGGATCCCTAGTTCTCTTCATTTCCCCTGACTATATTTCTGGTAATCTCCCAAGTGTCTCAAAAACAGTTGGAAGTAAATCCTCTCCCCTAGCATCCATGCTTTTTTAGCTCCACCCTGTGCAGAGTAGGTGCTATCCCTGCTCTTCTGCTAAATTACAATATCTGATCTGCGTAGCCATTCTCTGATAGTGGATGTCACTGCTCTGGTAGGACAGCTGCCACCTTCTCCTGCTGCAACCTGAACTTTACTTTCCTCTTTAGCCTTATCAGGCACAGCAGCTCTTTGCTAGTGCCTATCTTGAGTCATGAGGGTGCAGCTAAATGTGCACATCCAGTGATATGTTGGACCTGGTACATACTAGATGACAAGAGCTGATTATTAAATATATTTGAACTTTGTTAGCCATTTGCCAAACACAGACGTTATTAAAAATTAAACTACATAAACAAACTACCAACCTGTTGTCATTGAGTAGAGCTGGGAAGAGGATGCACCGTAACATTTCATTATACAGTATCTACACACAGATGCAGTAGATGTAAATAGTCCCAGAAGCATAGATAATAGTAAAATGCAAAAAAAAAATTAGAAATTGATGCATTTCCAGTACTTATTACCTTTGTGTCTATGACCCCAATAAGCTGACAAGAATCTGGTGACCATATACGTGTTTCTGTGCCCTAACTAGCAATCTCCCCCCGCCTTCCTCCACCTGCCTTCAAAATCTAGCATCTCTTCCAGGCTACCAAATAAAGTCTTTTCCCACCATTTTACTAAAACAACTACCCACCCATCTGTCTCTTAGCTCCTTGCTTTTCAAGTAGTGTTTGGGGAAGTAATTTTGAAATGGTTTTTTTCTGAGTACTCAAGTCTGACCCTCTCTAAAGGATTTTGTATATAACAATTTTATGCACATATGTGGCTTTGGGGATTTTCTTCTGATTACTTATTTTAACTACACTAACGGTAGTACCCAACTGTGCCCATTTGCTCATTTCTCCACAGAGGGGAATGGAAATTCTGATTTCACAGTTATCTTTTACCTGCACTTTCTCACCCTCACGTGACCCCATGGAAATAACCCCAGGACATTCACTTGTGGTTTCTTCCTTTCCCCAGAGCTCTCTTCCCTGGCTGGTGGCCAAGTGTGTCTCATTCTTGGGCACCAAAGCGACTGAATTTTGCACATGGCAGTAAATAAACCTGTTAGTGTTGGATTTGTTTAACACTGATGGAGCAAGATAATACGTGAGTAATGATAGGGTCCCCACATTCTCAAGCCTTTTTAGAGCAGTCTACTTTTGAATATGCAAGTAAAGTGACTAAAGCTCCATTCTTCGTGGACTAAAAAAAGTCCAGCGTTGTTCCCAATGTTTCTGAATAATCCTAAGGGAGCACCTACATTTTCTTGTTTCTTATACTTGTATTACCAGAGTTTCCTTAATGTATTTTTCTAATTGAAACAGCAATCTTTTTCCTGCTGCATCCAAACTTAAATGTGTCAATGACTGCAGTTTTTCTGAAAAAGCGCTTTTTTCTTTGTGATCAGGTGTACCTAAGCCTGGTTCTGATTCATTTTATAACTACCAAGAAACTTCCGCCTGGAAAAAAGAGGTATTTTTAAGCATTCAGACATAACTTTACATCTGTGGTTCATTCCACATTTGTAAAAATCACACTGTATCTTTGTTAGTGGAGGCTTTTGTTATCTTAGTGAATAGAGCTACACAGTAGTGAACACTGGGAAAGTCTAAAACATCTCTGGCCTGTTAACTGCTAAACTATTTTAAAACACTGGGGTAGTTTGACAGTAAGTTTTTCCAATCACTATGTAATTACCTCTGTGCTTTGGAAAGGGTCATGGCTGGAAAGACTTGAATGTAAGGAAATATAATTCTAAAAAGTCAGGTGGGGCTAAGGGTCACTTTAGAGAAAGACTATTTAATTACATTATAATAGGCCTCCAGGAAATATAATCTATTCTTAATTTTCTTTCACATCCCTACAGATTTCTTTCAGAGTGAATACTGTCTAAAGAATTTCCTTTAGGCAGTAGCAAAAAAAGAATAAGCATGATTTCACTACACTATTCATGTCATTTGTCACACTTATATTTATTTGTATGAAATCATAATCTTTAAAACATTCTAACCAGTATCCAGGAATATTAAATAACCCTAACTTGAGGTTAATTAATTTATTTTATGAGACAAGTTTTCTTTACTTAATGAACATTTATTCAGTGATTTCTTAACTTTCACTGTTATAGTCTAAAGGTTAATTTATTATAAGAATTTAAAATTGGAGTACATTTTTTCACATGAAAACAATGTGATGGAAATCTGTTCACAAATGAGATTTTAATAATATAGCTGATATACCATATATTTACAGTGATAAATAAAATAATGCTGATCTGGTAGTAACAATTATGAAGATAATAAAATTGAATCAAATAGTTATATATTGTCGTGAATACTGGAATATGAAGTTTGCTTAAAGGAAAAATTATAGACTGAAGGAAGTTGGGTACTTTTTAAGTGAACAGGTGGCTGATAAAACAGATGACTAATTTTTGATCAAATGCACCTTCATCCTGATATATATGGTACACAAAGGACTACTCCCAGTCATCTTGGTGGTTATTTCTTTGTCTTTATGGGGTGGGTAGTGTTGTTCCTCATGGTAAACCTAGATGAATGTTCCTCAGGTAGATTGAAAAGAACTGGATAAATAGAGAAGCAAGGAAAATATAAACTTAAAAATATAGTACATATGAATGAAAAAGTTAAAGTATATGATTGAATTCATTGGATTTTGACAAAAGAGGAGATAAAAATATCTTGTGTACTGATTTGTTTGAGACCCCAGAGATGACTGTGTCTGATAGGTTCTGATTTTGGTCGTTAGGTGACTCCATCAATCCAGTACCTTGGTAGCTGCCTGGTGGATAAAGGAGTGAGTTTTAGATCACACAGATGCCTGAACTAAAAACTGCTTGGGAACTCTGACTCCTCTATCTTCTTAATTTCCCAATATACTCACAAAATGCTATCAGTTTTGCCTCCAGAGCAGTTTTAAATCTGTCCCTTCCTTTCACTGCTCTAATACCATTACCCTATATATTTATCAAGCTCTACTATTTTTATAGTTTTCTGATTAGTTGCCAGATGCCACTTTCTTCCTACATTAATACAGTCTTTACATTAATGGATTGACAGAGTTCTACTCTAAAATATTCTGATCAGCGTAATAGCTTTCTCCACACTTAAGATTTAGTAAATTCCATTTATAGCTCCCAGGCCAATTGAAGCCTAATTGTGGGCTGAGGTCTACTTAAGATGTTTAGAAAATATAGCAGTTTACCCAGCACACATCAACTGACAGAATAATAAATTATTTTCATCTGTTTGCCACTACCTACATGAAGTTGATTTCAGTAGTCATCATTCTAGTAGACTTGAATTTATTAGTAATTGGAACTGAACTTAGGTATAATTAATATATATTGAGCTTAATAATCATTAAAAATTATATCTTGAAACTTGGGTATTATAAATTATTAACTAAAGAAGAACTAGATGAAAATATAATGTTCTTATACACTTGAAGAGGCACTCATTTAGTATTCTAATAGATTATCTTGACACCTATCAATAAAAATGTATGGGGGCCATACTCAGAAATTTATTTCATATGAATCAATGCTAAAAAACAACAAAGTTGGATTTTAAGGCTTCCTTCTTAAATTATTTTCTTTCGTCTGGAGGAAAACAGTGACAACATTGCCATGGTATTTGAAGTCCTTCATATTTTAATCTCTACTGCAAGTTCCATTCTCACTTTTTGCCACTTCTTCCATATATCCCATATGTGGCCGAAGCCATAGCCAGAAAAGCCCGGTTACTTAGCAGGCAAAATCTAACTCTTCTTCAATAACCACCTCAACTTCCTCCACAGTCCCCCTGGTGACCATTCACCACTCTCTGTGCTCCCTAAGCACTGTACTCATACCTCTTTCATAGCACTCATTTAGTTTAGTTGAGGGAATGCTTCTGTAGCTATATTCTGTGATACCTGAAGGCCTCCGGGCAGAGCACGTGGCCCAGAGGAGACACTGAAAACATGTTTAATTGATTGGTATAGGAGGCACATTACATGTCAAAGAGTTACTTTTCGCGCCTGTCTGCGTATCAGAACCTTCAGCAGAGCTTTGTGAACATACAGGTACTAGGGCACCATTCTCTATCTGCCAAATCAGTCCTCTCTCAGAGGCGGGTCTGTGTATTTGGAGCAGAAGCTCCACAGATGATTCTAATGTGGGAACAATTGAGTAATTGTAAAAGGATAGGTCAGTGTAGAATAGAACTACAACTACCAGGTCATAAAACCTGTGTTAAGTGTGTTTTGGGCAAAGATCTCTCTCCCTTTAGAAACCTCAACCAAACCTTGCGTGAAAGGATTCATTCAAAATGGATATGACGGTCTTTTAGGCAAGTAGGATTGAACTCAACTCCTAGTCAGAATCAGGCAGCAGAATTCTGTCTTAATGGATAAACATAAGATCCAATTGCGTCCTACGCCCAGAGCGCCTGCGCAGGAAGCAGATCCTGAGACAGGGTTAGGAGCGCAGGCGGTTTATTGGGGCGTAACCCACATGAGGGGAAAGGAGGAGGAGTGGGGCTGGGCGGTGGGGGGGCAGACCTGACACAGGTGATGTCGTCAGCCAACCACTCTCACTGAGGCTCTTCAGGGAGTCCTCAACTTTAAGTCAGCTGCAGCACCTCTCTGAGGTGTACAGTCTGCTGATATCATAGATTCATAAATCCTCCTTATGAAAAGGCAGGTTTACCTATAAATATTTCTAGCCAGTCCATCTATCTTTTGACATTCATTTTACCAATGAAAACTTCCTTTGTCATCACTTATGCTAATTAGCAAAGTATCTAGGGCTGGTCGGAGATGAAAATAGTCCAAGCTATAGTAGTTTGAGTGTGGAACTCCTGACGAGAGTTCTTCAGATGCCGAATAACTACCTGTGAGTATGCATTCTTAATGAAGGCACTTCAGATGTTAACAAACTACTTATGAGGTGTAGAATAAAAGCTAACATACACAGTGCTGTCTGTGCCAAAACGGTTTTAAAGTAAACCAGAGATAATGTAACATTTTCCCACTTAGTAGCTGTGTGTACTTGGATAATACACTTAAACTTCAAGCATCAGTTTCCTCCTTTGAAAAATAAGGATGATAGATCTTTCTCCATTAGATGGTGGGGTGAGTGCTTAACAAAAAGGCATGATGGGTGATGAGCTGTGATAGAAGTCACCTGTTACTTTATTTTTACATGTGAGGCACATGTAACTGGAGGTAAAATAAACGGTCAAACTTACCTGGCTTACTGGTGAAAGAGCAAGAGAGAATCCAAGCTATGGAATTTTAGTGTAGTACTTCTGCCAGTGCATTATCACCATACCTATCCAATCAAAGACTTTATTTTTAATCAGTCATGTGAAACACTGATGGTCTGAACAATGTTTATTTGAAATGAAGGTATTTCCAGGAGCATTAGGTTTCTTAATATGCTTACCACAATATCTATTAATTGATTTTCATCTGGATAAGATCTGTATCATTGTGAGATTGAAAATTTTGACTGGGGAATAGAAAGGGTGAAAAATATTTTTGTACTATTAAATTATAGCTAGAAGATTTTGAATGTCCAGGTGGCAACAAATGCAGGCAGGATGAGAGAGAAATCTGGAGATGGGAAAGGAATTAGAAAAGGACATAGAAAGATATCAGAGAAAGTATGGCTTAGGAATTTAGCTGAGCACTTGCATGTTGAGCTATGTGCTGCTAATGATCATCCTTCAGCTAAGTTATGTAATACTACATACATCTTTTTTAATTTCTGTGAAATATATGTCATTACAAGAGCGTTCATTTAGCCTGGCCCTTTTGAGGATGAATTACTGTTTTGAATTTTTCAAACTTCAAAACTCAATGATTCATTTATTAATAAATATTAGAATGCATTGAATTAATGTACTGTTTTAAGATGTGATGGGTTATTGATTTCTGCAAATACCGTGTATATTATCTAGGATCAATATATTTCATTACCATATTGGTAAATCATGTGTCTGGAATTGCACTTGGAAAATGATCTTACTCTAGACATTATAAAGACTATTAATGGCTGTCTAATTACAGGAAAACTTTATCTGCATTTATACAATATTTTCATACTTAATTAAAACTTTGCTAGTGATGTCTTCATGGAATTTTTTCCTACTCTCACAAACCACTTTCTGTATATTGCATTATTTAGGGATAATATCTTAATTGTAGTGACCTCAATACTCCCTAATGTAGCTCTCCGTAGAGTTTTTTTTTTTTTTTTAACATCTTTATTGGAGTATAATTGCTTTACAATGGTGTGTTAGTTTCTGCTTTATAACAAAGTGAATCAGTTATACATATACATATGTTCCCATATCTCTTCCCTCTTGCGTCTCCCTCCCTCCCACCCTCCCTATCCCACCCCTCTAGGTGGTCACAAAGCACCAAGCTGATCTCCCTGTGCTATGTGGCTGCTTCCCACTAGCTATCTATTTTACGTTTGGTAGTGTATATATGTCCATTTTCCTTTATTTTTGCAATGGTTTCTTTAGCAGATTTTCATCTAATTTGTGGCCATTGTCATCTTGCACTTATATACTTATCTATAAAGATAGAACATAGTAAAATAACTTCAGAGCAAAATAAGTACAGAACAGGAGACTATGTTGAAATACATGGAAATAACACATGATGTATGAATAATACAGATAGGAAAATCATAGAAGATGACTTGGCAAACATTTACAAAACATTAGCTTTCATCCAAATGTGAGGCACAATGCAAAAATGTTCCATTTGATATCCTCTCACTGAACACTTGTGGTAGACAAATTGGTATTTGTCTTTGCCTGCAATTATAATTTAAAATATTACTACTTATAGTTTATTTAGTGTGTTTTTAGTAAAAATATACCCCCCAAAATCCAGAGAAATTGTTGTGGAAGAATTCTTTAAACATGTAAAGTAATTCTGTTGTTTATTTTTGTACTCCAACATGAAAAACATATCTATTTAAAACACTTCATTCATTTAAAAGAAATACTATTAATGGGTTTGGAAGAACCTAGATATGTGCAGAGAATAATTTGTCTATGAGCAGGTGAAAATAAAAGTCAGCAATTTTAACAATAATTCACAACCAAACCCATGTAAAAGAGCACTCAGCAGGGTGAAACTACCTCATTTTCAATTTTGGGAGATGATCTTGGACTTGGTGGGATCTTCCCTAGTTTATGATAATTGCTCTCATTAAGAGGGTGAGGAGTATATTTCAATCTATAATACCTCAGCACTGTTCATCAATTACCCACTCAAGGGGATAAACCAGAAAAGAGGAATCATGAGTTAGGGCAACCACAATTTCTGCTCCAAAGTATCAGAAGAATTCAATAAGTCTTTATCTGTTACATAAAGTTTTTATCCATTGTGACAGTTGAAAACTTCTGATCTACCAAGATCTCTTCTTTATTGTTGTTGAAAGTGTCTGGCACTTTTCAGACTTTTTTCTCCATTAAAACACACTTAGGGATTTTCCTAGGGGAACTGGTAGCGTTGAAGGGCTTTCTCAAAGTTAGTATTTTTTATCCTTATTTACACTAGAGATGTTAGTTTATGTTGGTAAGCATGAAAGTGTCCTAGCTATTCCGACTGTGGGCTGAGTACCAGCAGCATCACTATTACCTGAGAACTTGTTAGAAAGGCAGACTTTTAGGCTTCCCTCCAGACCTACTGAAACAGAATTGACATTTTAGCAAGATGCTTAGATTGAAAAACACTGTCTAGGTTAAAGAGCAAGTTTGTTGAAACAGCAAATACGTGTTTGGATTGAGTCAATTAGAAAGGGTAGTAGGGTTACAAGAAAGTGTGAGGAATTTAAGAGAATGTTAGTGTGACCAAGTGGAGTCAGCCTGATGCCAAATTATCCTTCATTGTGGTGAAAAGCTAAACAGTACAGAAAAACCAAAAACTTATAAAAATAGATGTAGCACATTCCTCTGTGTGCATATCATACCCTAATCACAAGTATGAACTGAGGGAGAAAAGGAGTCAAGAAATATGCTGAAGAAATAACACATACAGGTTTTTTTTTTAATGTATATTATTGAAAATGAGATGCTCGTTGTGTATATCCTTCTTACTCCTGTGGCATTTATTTTCGTGATCTACACAATGAGCATAGAACATGGATCAACTCCAATGAATTTATAGTGTATTACTTAATAAGTAAAATAGGATGTTTCTTCTCAAATTCTTTTATCTTCAAACCACTTTTAATTCTTTTGATTATGTCAAGAACAAGGTTTTAAGTGCCAATGAATATATAACTGATCTTATAGATTGTTGCATCTGATAATTTCCAGATAAGGAAGGCTTGTTATACTTCTGTAACCAGGAAGCCATGCCCTAGCCACAGCAAGCCTGGAGGAGCAGGGAGGATTCAGACACCGTTTCTGTTGAGTTAGCTGTCAAACAGCCAGTGTTCAAAACAAAGACTTCAGAATTGAGAATCCAAGCGTTGAAGGTCTTTCAACATTGATATCTGTCCAATATATATGTTTTAGTTTTACTTTTAGAAGTTTCAGATATGGATGTAGCTGTGATAGGTATTCCAATTTCCCACGTTTATAGTTGCATACTGCTGTACGTATAAACCTTTATTGTAATAGTTATTTTATATTCAATTATAAGGATAAAATATTTGATTTATCTTAATAATTTTGATTTTGGTTACATCTAGAATCAATTTTAATGCCAGGAATTTGTTTTGGCAATATTAAGAAAGTCAAATTTTACCTTTTCATATATTTGCTGTGGAAGATTTATTGTAATTTTTTTTTTTTTTAGCAGTAACTCTTGAAGTTTGATATTGTTCTACTCATTTAAAGTCTGTGAGTCTATATAAAAGTCTATAAGTCTATTATTAAGGAGAAAAAAGTTTTATTATTGATTTATTGCTATATTTCTCTCACACTAACCCTTCAGATCAGTACAGTGAATACTGTAGAAAAGGCAAACAAAAGTGAATTTAATATTTATTTGCAAAGTTAGAGACAAGGTGTAACATAGTCTGTGACTCTTGACCTTGTGTTTTAGGTTTATTTCATCTGAATTTTGATCTGCTATCCACACACCTAAAATAAAAATCTCCTGTGGAATAACACCACTAGTTAGTAATAAATACAAGTTTTATAGTCACCCTGTTACAATGTAGTGGAGTTGGGGGACCAAAGAAGAAATGTGAGTGTGAGAGAAGTTAGCCCACTGTGGCAAGATCTACTAGCTAAACCTCAAATCCTTTATTCTTTCTTGTTGGTGTGGTCCTATGACTAAATTCTCATCTATGGCATGTGAGTGGAGTGATGTGTCCAACTCTGGTTCAACTAATTAAGATGCCCACTCTAGATTTGCTCTCCCTTTCCCATCTTGATGATTGATGGAAACAACTGGAAAAGTCTTGGAAGTGGCATGTTAAGAATGAAGGAACTGTCCTTCTAGCCTGGGTCCTGGGATGACTTTGCTGAACTAGGCCCATCTATCTTCCCTGGACTATTATGTGAGGAAGGGAAATACATTTCTATGCTCTTCAACAAGTGTATTTTTCAGTCTCTTGCTTACACTAGCTTAGCCTTCAGTCTAACTAATGCAACTGTGTGGTTTTTCTGGTAATTATAGCCGGGATGACTATATGATTGTCCAAACTGGAAACTTTTGAGTGTAAGAGAACAGGTGTAAATTGGGAATATTAGAACGAGGGGGAGGTTGTATTAGTCCAGAGCTGCTCTGATTGTAAATCCATTTTTCTTTTCCTGTAATGACAGTCTTATGTAACTCATCCATGTTATAAGGCTCCCTCACAGAGTAAGACCTTTCTTCATCTGGTTTATGATAGAGGTACTATTTTATGAGTCAACCATTTCAGATAATGGACACATTTTCCTTCCTTAAAATATTTAAAGAGTAAAATAAAGGGCTGGGGAAAATTGTCACCACAGGATCCTTTCTTTACAGAAGACCTGTGTTACATTGATCCTGTTCCCAGTGGTCATGGGGTTTCTATATGGTCTCTGTACAGACTTAGTCTAGGTTTCTGTTCCCAGTAGTCTTGCCTTCTCTAATTAACCTCTCTGAGTTTGGAATCCTCATTTATAAAATGAGACTAAGACTATTTATCCATTGCAATTGTGAAGATTAAAAGAAAAAAAGGACATAAGGTGTTTATGATAGCGCCTGGCTAATGAAACCAGCTAATGTGCAGTGGCAATAAACAAATAAAAGTTAGTTCTAAAGTACCTAAAACTAGACACATCCAAAGCAGGATTAATCATCACTTTAAAACCTGTACCTCTTTCTGTGGTATTTTTTGGGGTTAATAATGTCTTTTTGTGGGGACAAAAGAGTACAGAGAATAAATTAAAATGTCCTGTTATTATCTAGAGATACTATTTTTTCCTATGCATGCATGTGGTCATATGGAAAATACTTTTGGTAAATCGTATCATTTTATATACACTGTCAAACTTAGATAAACTCAAGTCCTGAATAAAAAGGATTACAGATTTCATCAATTGCTAACATTTCTAATTTCATTTCTAATGGGTTCAATAAAATAAAAAAACTCTTCACCTCATGCCTCTTGAAACAGAGGTCCACTTTGATACTATACCTGTCAAAATAAATACTTTGGGCCCCAAATGGCCAAAGCAATCTTGAGGGAGCAAAGCTGGAGGTATCGTTCTTCCTAATTTCAAACTATATTACAAAACTCTAGTAATCAAACAGTATGGTATTGGCATAAAAATTCACACAGACCAATGGAACAGAATTGAGGGCACAGAAATAAGCTCATGTGTATATGGCCAACTGATATTTGACAAAGGGGCCAAAAATACTCAATGTGGAATGGATATTCTCTTCAATAAATGGTGTTGGGGAAACTGGATATCCACATGCAAAAAATGAAATTGGACCCCTACCTTACACCAGTAACAAAAATTAACTAGGAATGGATTTAAAGACTTAAACACAAGACCCGAAACTGTAAAACTCCTAAAAGAAACATAGGGGGAAAAACTCCTTGATGTTGGTCGTGGCAATAATTTTTGGACGTGTCACCCAAAGCTCAGGCAACAAAAGCAAAAATAAACAAGTGGGATTACATCAAACCAAAAAGCTTCTGCACGGCAAAAGAAACCATCAACAAAATGAAAAGGCAACCTACAGAATGGGAGAAAATATTTGCAAACCATACACCTGATAAGGGGCTAAAAAAATAAATCATTAAAATCAATAGCAAAAAATCTGATTAAAAAATGGGCAGAGGACTTAAATAGTCATTTTTCCAAAATATACAGATGGCCAACAGCCCTCTGAAAATATGCTTACTATCATTAATCATCAGGGAAACTGCAAATCAAAACCACAATGAAACCTGTCAGAATGGCTATTATCAAAAAGACAAGGGATAACAAATGCTGGTGAGGATGTGGAGAAAAGAGAACCTTGGTGCACTATTGGTGAAAACAAACTGGTACAGCCACTATGGAAAATAATACGGATGTTCCGCAAAAAATTAAGAATAGAACTACCATATGATCCACAATCCCACTTCTGGATATATAACCAAAGGAGATGAAATCACTATGTTGAAGAAATATCTGCATTTCCGTATTTATTGTAGCATTATTCACAATAGCCAAGACATGGAAACCACCTAAGTGTCTATCGATGAATAAAGAAAATGAAATATATGTATAGTATATATAATTCAGGCATAAAAAGGGAAATTTTGTCATTTGCAGCAACATGGATGGACCCTGAGGGCATTATGCTAAGTAAAATAAGTCAAAGAAAGACAAATACTGTTTGATCTCACTTATATGTGGAATCTAAAAACACTGAACTCTTAGAAACAGTGGAATGGTGGTTGCCAGGGGCTGGGGGGTGGAGAAAATGTGGAAGTGTTGATCAAATGGTACAAACTTTGTTATAAGATGACTAAATTCTAGGGATCTAATGTACAGCATGGAACTATAGTTAACAATACTGTATTGTATGGTTGAGAGTTGCTATAAGAGTAGAGCTTTAATGTTCTCACTATAACAAAATGGTAATTATGTGAGGTGAAGGATGTGTCGACTAACCTTGTTGTGATAAGCATTTCACAGTATATATTTGAATCATCACATTGTACACCTTAAATTTACACCATGTTATATGTCAATTATATCTCAAAGTTAAAAAAATACTTTGAAGCCCTTTCCTTCTTCCTTCTCTTCAGCCTATCACTTCTAGGGGTGGAGAACTTCTATACACAGGGCTCCATGACTCCCTGGGTTCCATATTTTAACCTAAATGTAACCGCTAGCTCATACTGATATCCGTGGTATTTACCCAGGGATTCACTGTACAGCAGAGTACATTTTGAAAAATCAGAAGACACTCAGAGCAATTTTGCTACCCACCTGACCTACCGTTATAGCTTTATGCTTTTGATGCTTCTTTACCTGATATCAGTGATGAGGAAAGTTCCAGGTCTGTCAGTTTATAAATCATCTGATTCTCTTAATTAGAATATATGTACAATTATCCTCAGCATATTCTGTCCTGAATGCTTTATTAGAAGATGTCTCATATATAGTTTAAAGCAATCCTGTTTTTTCCTGCACTATTTCCTTTTCACAAAAAGCCCAAAGTATGAATGTACAATCGTTGGTTAACAGTGATCAGTTTATGTTTGCATGTAAGGTGTTCTACAATTTCAAATAATATTAAGAAAAAAGAAGGTAGTATAGCATATCAGTTGAGGAGGGAGCATTTATTTTGATAATTTTATTATATGATGAAGTGAGTTTCATTGTGGCCCCCCGAAAATATGTGTGCGCATGCTATTTCTTGAAACCTGTGAGTGTTACCTTATTTAGAAAAAGGGTCTTTGCAGATGTAGTTAAGTACAGAGTTTTAGATGATGAGATAATCCTGGGTTACCTAGGTAGGTCCCAAATCCAATGACAAGTGTCATTCTGAGAAAGACAAAGGGAATTTGGACAGAAAAGAATATAGAGACATACCAGCATAGAAGGTGGTGTGGAGATGGAGGCAGAGATTGGAGTTCCACAAGCCGAGGAAGCCAGAGAATGCGGGTACCCACCAGAAGTTCAAAGAGGCAGGGAAGAATTTTCCCCTAGAACTTCCACGGGGACTGTGATCCTGCTGATACTTTGATTGTAGATGTCTAGCATCCAGAACTGTAAGAGAATAAATTTTTATTGTTTTAAGGTACCCAGTTTGTGACCATTTGTAACAGCGGTTACAAGAAACAACAAACATGACATATTATTAATAGCTGTTTTTTCCCAGCTAATATTATATAAGGAGCCTTTTCTATGACAAATATATTCTTACAGATATTTGCAACAAGCTATGCAAAATTAGATTTTTTTAATGAGTGAAATTTACTTTCGATAAAGAGGAAATAACAGGAATGGGATTTATCTTTGTTTTAGTTTTCTACAGCTCTGTGAACATTGCCATAGACTTAGTTGCTCAGAACAACACAAATTTATTATCTGACAGTATGTAAGTCAGAAGTTTGGGCACAGCTCGCCTGGGTTCTCAGTGTCTCACTAGGCCGAAATCAAAATATTGTCTGCAGCTGTGGTTCTCATGGGGGGTGGTAATGAGGAGGTGCTCGGAACCCTCTTACGAGCTCACCTGCCACTGGCATAATTAATTTCCTTGCTGCTGTAGGACTTGTTACCGAAATCTCTGTCTCTATGCACTGGCACTGAATCAAAATCACAGAGACAGAGTTTTGGGTGAAGAAGAAAAGATTAGCTTTATTTCTTTGCCAGGCACAGGAGACCACAGCAGGTTAGTGCCCTCCAGATCTGTCCTCCCCGAAAGGGTTCAGTGAGTAAAACGTACAGTGTTAGCTCAAAATAGGGTTCTTGATTAGGATCGGGGCAGGTGCAGGGTCTGCATTCTTCTTTTCTCAAGAAACATTTCAAAGCCGTCAAGGCTGGCGTCGCCAGGTCCGGAGATGGGCTCTGTTGGTCTCTGGGATCCTACTGTGACTGTGTCTTCTGGAATGAAGAATGCTTACAAAGAGGAGGAGCATTAGGGAGTGTTTCAAAGAGGAAAAACACCAGGTGTCTGATAGTAGCTTTAATTAACAAGTGAGCTACTTTAAGCAATTAGGTGCAAAGGAATCATTAACGAAAGAAAGAAAGGAAAAAAAAAACATATGGAAAGAGGACGTGCAAGCGAAGCACAAAGTGATGGAGACCTAGCTAGTTCAGTCAGTTTTAGCTATAACAGACTAAGGCACCTGTTTTCCTGCTAGCTGTGGATTGGGAACAGCTTCCACCTTCTAGAGGCCACTCATATTCATTGTCATATGGCCCCCCCCATCTTTAAAGTCAGCAAAGTTTCTCCTCTTCTAGCTGGAGAAAAAGCTTTGCTTTTAAAGGATTTATGTGATTGTCAGGTTGACCCAGACAGTCTCCCTATTTTATTTTCCCATTTTTATTTTTCTATTTTTAACATCTTAATTAGAGTATAATTTCTTTACAATGGTGTGTCAGTTTCTGCTTTATAATAAAGGGAATCAGTTATACATATACATATGTCCCCATATCTCTTCCCTCTTGCGTCTCCCTCCCTCCCACCCTCCCTATCCCACCCCTCTAGGTGGTCACAAAGCACTGAGCTGATCTCCCTGTGCTATGCGGCTGCTTCCCACTAGCTATCTATTTTACGTTTGGTAGTGTATATATGTCCATGCCACTCTCTCACTTTGTCCCAGCTTACCATTCCCCCTCCCCATATCCTCAAGTCCATTCTCTAGTAGGTCTGCATCTTTATTCCTGTCTTGCCCCTAGGTTCTTCTGACCATTTTCTTTTTTTTTTTTTTAAGATTCCATATATATATATATATATGTTAGCATACGGTATCTGTTTTTCTCTTTCTGACTTACTTCACTCTGTATGATAGTCTCTAGGTCCATCCACCTCACTACAAATAACTCAGTTTCGTTCCTTTTTATGGCTGAGTAATATTCCATTGTATATATGTGCCACATCATCTTTATCCATTCATCTGTTGATGGACACTTAGGTTGTGTCCATGTCCTGGCTATTGTAAATAGCAGTCTCCCTATTTTAACAGCAACTAATTTGGGATTGTAATTAGACATCAGGTGATGTTTTACAGTGGTTGTTAAGAGATGGGAATAAAATGTACAATCCTACAATTGCTTGCTGCATATGGGGGTGGTTTCCAGGTTACAGCATAAGAAGTAGGAACCCAGTAAGATTCCAGCAGTTTCTCTAAGTTGAGGAGATGGAACTGAGAGTCTGTGAGGCCCGGTGCAGAGTTCTGGAGAAAAGAGAATGATCCAGAGAGAGAACTCTAGAAATCTCAAAGGGTTCCCTTCATGTCTTCAACTGAGCACTGATCAGCATATGCAAGTGGAGAATTTAGTCACGGCCAGAGAGAACCACTCAAAAAGACTGAACAGATTGAAGGAATAATCCCCAGGATTTACACAAGGCTGGAAATAGGTTCCTCTTTCTGCCAAATACAGTGGGAAGCGCCATAATTCAAGGGCTATTGGGTAGAGTCCTCTAAAGTGTGTTGCCTCAGTAGTGGGTTAATATTAGCTTTAGACTGAATTCTGTTCTAATCCCTATGTAATACAGCTTAAAAGCATGAAAGGATTAAACTGTTTTAAGCAAGTTAACTGCAGCCCAGGTAAAACTCAGGAATATTTGAATATAAAATATCCAGCACTCAACAAGGTAAAATTCATAATATCTGGTATCCAATACAATTTTTCAGGCATGGAAGGAACCAGGAAAATATTACCCATAATGAAGACAAAAATCAATAAATAGAAACGACCTAGAAATGGCATAGATGATAGAATTAATAAATGAAGACATGAAAACAATTATCATAGCTGTATTCCATATGTTCAAGAATGGAGAGAAAAGGTTGGAGAGACATACCAAAAAAAGACCAAAATTGAATTTCCAGAGCTAAAAATGGCAATGTGTAACACAAAAAATATACTGAATGGGATTAATAACAAATATTGCAAAATACAAGATTAGTGAATTTGTAGACATAGCAATAGAAACTCTCCAAAAATGAAAAACAGAAAAAGACCGAAAAAGAACTACATCAATGAGCATGGGACAATATTTCATTTCATTTCTGTGTATTAAAAATGGACAAGCAGAAATTGAAAAATTTAAAATGCCATCTTACAGTAGCATAAAAATAAAATGCTTAGGGATAAATCTCTCAAAAAATATGTAAAACCTGTACATTGAAAGGTTGAAAACATGGCTGAGAGAAATCTAAAAAGGTCTAAGTAACAGAGAAAAAGAGACCCAAATTTGAACACCCAATATTAAGATGTCGATTCTCTCCATATTCCCCACCAAAATTGGTGTTTATATATTCAACGTAATCCCAATTAAAATCTTACCAAAGCTTTTCTGTAGAAATTGATAAGATGCTTCTAAAAGTCATATGGAAACTCAGTGTCTAGAATAGCCAAACTTTGATGAAGAATAATAAATTTGAAGGGTTTATACTTACCTGGTTTCAAGACTTATTTAAACATACAGTAACCAGGACTGTGGTACTTGTCTAAGGATAGACAAATCGATCAATCGAACAGAATAGAGAACACAGAATTAGAACCATACATTGAATTTTGACAAAGAAGCAAAGACAGTTTAGTGAATAAAAGATCGTCCTTTCAATAACTTGTGTAAAAGAAATGGATATCTATATGCAAAAACATGAACTTTAATCCTTATCCTTTACCATACACAAAAGTTAACCAAATGATTTATGGAACTAATTGTAAATCCTAAAACTACAAATCTTTTTAGAAGAAAATCTAAGAGAAATCTTTGTAGTCTTGAGTTAGGCAAACCTTTACGAGGGGCCCAAGGAACTTTGGGGGTGTTATGCATATGTTTGTGAACTTGTGGTGATGTTTCCGTGATGTATACGTGTCAACCCTTAGTCATATACTTTCATTTGTGCAGTTTGTTATATCTCAAAAATCTGTTAATTTTTTAAATGGAAAATTTCCCTTTATATTAATTAAGGCTCTAATGATTAAAATGATAGTCAACTTACCCCGCATTGCAAAGAGAGGTATTTGTACCAAATTGCTTTAGCAGTGACCAAACTTGGCTGGCCACTTCCTATTAGCCACTTTGAGAGTATACAAGACGAGGTTTGAAGATTGATCAGGAGAGGTGGATGAGTCAGGGATTTCTTTAAAGACAGAGCACTGTTAGAGACCTCTGCTACTGTTTTTCCTCCCTATTCCATATGTTAGGGGAATACTTCAAGGTCACCTTAAACAGTTAGCAAGTAAAAGACCTTTAGAAAAATTCCCCCTGAAGACCTGGCCTATGAGCTTTGGAAGCTGGACAGGCAGAGACTAGTACCTGATTCATGTATTAAAATAGGCTGAAGCTAAGAGTCTGGCCAGTTGCCAGAGGAGGAAGGCCGTAGCGTGTGTGTATGCTGCATTCCAGAAATGCCAGGAAATGTGCCTGTTTTTGTTGTGCAGATGTGGACAACACAGAAAGGAGCTGGCGGCCAGTTGTACCAAAAGGAATTCTGATTATACATACCACCTGTAGGATGACATAATCCCAATAGATATAGTTTACTGTGGAGTGGATTGCCACAATGTGATCAAATTTTCTTTGAAGATAAACTCCAACCAAAGATTATAAAATGACAGGGTCTGTTTCTTCTTTTTCTCTATCTCTTGTAACTCCCAGTTTAGTTCTCTGCGTATGAGCAATAAATTCTGGTTGAAATGTTTTTTGTGAATACAGCAGTTCTTACTAGTTTCTAAATATTCCTTTTTTATCTATGGTAGATTAACACTGAAATTTCAGTGACTCGTATGAGCAATTCTTTGATTTTCATTTTGTGCCATCAGGGCCACTAGGATGCCAGTTTAGGGCATTGTTTTCCCCATGCTAGAGGTCTGGTCTCTTATTTTGGTAATTTAGGGAACTGCTTGGTTGTTCACATTCATTCAAACAATGGCCAATTCTGATATCAAAGCATTTCTTTTTGTTACTCTTCGCTTGAAATAAAAATTTCAAACCTCAAAAACTGTTACACACAGAGCAACACTTTCCCAGAGGGAGATTAACATAGCAATGGGTTCATCGGAACTGCCATATACTACCTTTCAAATGAATGTCAAGTTATGCTGGCCAGTGCGTTCATATGGCCTAATCACCTCATCTATTCTGTTTTCTCCTTTCAGAAACTAAAATACAATTCTTAGTGTTTGTTTCATTGTTACACTGTCACCAAGGATACCTGGTGCAAAGATTCTCAGCATTGTGGGATTACAACAAAAGGTTATAGATCTTCATTACTGCAGTACAGATAATCATTACAGATACTAAAGCTCTGAATGTTTTAGTATGTAAGATTTTTTTAAGGTGATTATCTTAGACAGTGTTTACCTTATGTGTGTAGTACATAAAATAAACTGAGGATTTTGACAAATCACTAAATCCATTCTTAAGTTGTCACGTTCTGTAGTGTATGTAGCTAGTTGATTTTATTGGTTCATACTCAATATTTGGAACTTATGGATTTTATTGTTAAAATACAGTGTTACTATTTATAGTTAACCTACTTAATTATTCTTACCTACTTCAATTTTCTAGCTATAGTTGGATTCAGAGAATTCAAAGTTCCACCATCTATTCACATACTATACTTTGCTTTCACCGACACAAATACAGATCACAGTTCTGATTTAAGAAATGAATGGATTATTCACTAACTTGACCAAAAGATTGGCACTGTTTGATCTTTGGCATGTAACAGATTATGGCATGTAGAGGTGACCAGAGTAATCAAACTCAGCAGTTATAAAGCTCATTGAAACCAGGTGGCAGAAAGGCCATTTAATAAAATTGTAGATTTACATTGAATTCAGAATTTGATATTATTTACTGCTCTTTTCTATATCTCACTGGTTTCTCCACTGTATTTTTTTATACATCTTTATTAGAGTATAGCTGCTTTACAAATGTGTGTGTTTCTGCTTTATAACAAAGTGAATCAGTTATACATATACATATGTCTCCATATCTCTTCCGTCTTGCATCTCCCTTCCTCCTACCCTCCCTATCCCACCCCTCTAGGTGGTCACAAAGCACCGAGCTGATCTCCCTGTGCTATGCGGCTGCTTCCCACTAGTTGTCTGTTTTATGTTTGGTAGTGTATATATGTCCATGCCACTCTCTCACTTAGTCACACCTTACCCTTCCCCCTTCCTGTATCCTGAAGTCCATTCTCTAGTAGGTCTGCGTCTTTATTCCTGTCTTGCCCCTAGGTTCTTCATGACCTTTTTTTTTTTTGATTCCATATATATGTGTTAGCATACGGTATTTGTTTTTCTCTTTCTGACTTACTTCACTCTGTATGACAGTCTCTAGGTCCATCCACCTCACTACAGATAACTCAGTTTCGTTCCTTTTTATGGCTGAGTAACATTCCATTGTATATATGTGCCACATCTTCTTTATCCATTCGTCTGTTGATGGACACTTAGGTTGCTTCCATGTCCTGGCTATTGTAAATAGAGCTGCAATGAACATTTTGGTACATGACTCTTTTTGAATTAGGGTTTTCTCAGGGTATATGCCCAGTAGTGGGATTGCTGGGTCATATGGTAGTTCTATTTTTAGTTTTTTAAGGAACCTCCATACAGTTCTCCATAGTGGCTGTATCAATTTACATTTCCTCCAACGGTGCAAGAGGATTCTCTTTTCTTCACACCCTCTCCAGCATTTATTGTTTGTAGATTTTTTGATGATGGCCATTCTGACCGGTGTGAGATGATATCGCATTGTAGTTTTGGTTTGCGTTTCTCTAATGATTAATGATGTTGAGCATTCTTTTATGTGTTTGTGGGCAATCTGTATATCTTCTTTGGAGAAATGTCTATTTAGGTCTTCTGCCCATTTTTGGATTGGGTTGTTTGTTTTTTTGATATTGAGCTGCATGAGTTGCTTGTATGTTTTGGAGATTAATCCTTTGTCAGTTGCTTCATTTGCAAATATTTTCTCCTATTCTGAGGGTTGTCTGTTCATCTTGTTTATGGTTTCCTTTGCTGTGCAAAAGCTTTGAAGTTTCATTAGGTCCCATTTGTTTATTTTTGTTTTTATTTCTATTTCTCTAGGAGGTGGGTCAAGAAGGATCTTGCTGTGATTTATGTCATAGAGTGTTCTGCCTATGTTTTCCTCTAAGAGTTTGATGGTGTCTGGCCTTACATTTAGGTCTTTAATCCATTTTGAGTTTATTTTTGTGTAGGGTGTTAGGGAGTGTTCTAATTTCATTTTTTTACATGTAGCTGGCCAGTTTTCCCAGCACCACTTATTGAAGAAGCTGTCTTTTCTGCACTATATATTCTTGCCTCCTTTATCAAAGTTAAGGTGACCATATGTGTGTGGGTTTATCTCTGGGCTTTCTATCCTGTTCCATTGATCTATATTTCTGTTTTTGTGCTAGTACCATAGTGTCTTGATTACTGTAGCTTTGTAGTATAGTCTGAAGTCCAGGAGCCTGATTCCTCCAGCTCCGTTTTTCGTTCTCAAGATTGCTTTGGCTATTTGGGGTCCTTTGTGTTTCCATACAAATTGTGAAATTTTTTGTTCTAGTTCTGTGAAAAATGCCAGTGGTAGTTTGATACGGATTGCATTGCATCTGTAGATTGCCTTGGGGAGTAGAGTTATTTTCACAATGTTGATTCTTCCAATCCAAGAACATGGTATATCTTTCCATCTATTTGTATCATCTTTAATTTCTTTCATCAGTGTCTTATAATTTTCTGCATACAGGTCTTTTGTCTCCTTCAGTAGGTTTATTCCTAGATATTTTATTCTTTTTTTTGCAGTGGTAAATGGGAGTTTTTTCTTAATTTCACCTTCAGATTTTTCATCATTAGTGTATAGGAATGCAAGTGATTTCTGTGCATTAATTTTGTATCCTGCTACTTTACCAAATTCATTGATTAGCTCTAGTAGTTTTCTGGTAGCATCTTTAGGATTCTCTATGTATAGTATCATGTCATCTGCAAACAATCTCCACTGTATATTATAATTGTTACAATCTTCTGTTATTTTTAATTGCTTCTAATGTTTCTGTTATTCATGCCTAATAATTAACTGTATAATATTTAGTAATTATCATTTATAGAGTTCCTTTCAGGGCATTTTAAACATCTTGAGGATAAAATGGTCTACTAATAGGCTCTGACCTTAAAATTCATGTGAAATCCAAGTTTATAATTAATAGGTTTAAGTTAAGGTTTTTTTTTTTTTCAGAGTAATTCTCTGTGGCACAACTAAATTCTTTATTCTTTATATGTCCTGTTGATTTTTATATTCTATTTAATACTTTAAACTTTAAAAACATACTTGCAAAGGATAACTCATTTATTCATTCAACTAATATAAATTGAGTCTATATGATGTGACAATATATGCAAAAAGCTAGGGAAACACAAATATGAAATCAGATAAATTACAATGCACAAAGGTGAGTAATATTTCAAAAATATGATGAAAGTACTGTAGGAACACAGAATAAAGCAATGAACTTTACCTTGGAAGACAGTAACAGAGAAGTGATTGTTGAAAAACTTCCAGGTGAAAAAAGCAGCATAAAAATTAAGAAAATTCTAGAAAGAGAATAAATAGTGTGTGCAAAAATAAAGATGGATGGAAATCTCTGACTGGTCAGCAAAGAGTGATTTATCCTGATGTCAGAGGATAATATCAGCTCACTGGGAATGGGAGAGACTGAGTTGATTCCATTGCCAGAAGGCTACAAAAGCACCTACGAACACTACCTCTAGTCTTGCTACCGATAGTATTTTATTTTATTTTATTTATTTATTTTTTAAACATCTTTATTGGAGTACCAATAGTATTTTAAATGAGATACACCTTTTCTTTTGGAAATAAACATTCCTTTCCCTGCATAGGGCTATGTTAGAGGCTTGACAAAGGTAAGCATTCTAATACATAAATCTTAGACAAATTACATTTTACTGTGATGATCTCAAGGATAGTTTTTCAAAAAAAGTTCTCAGCATATATTGTTTCTAGATTTTTTGATAATGGCCACTCTGACCGGTGTGAGGTGATAACTCATTGTAGTTTTGATTTGCATTTCTTTAATAATTAGTGATGTTGAGCAGCTTTTCATGTGTCTCTTGGCCATCTGTATGTCTTCTTTGGTAAAATGTCTATTTAGGTGTTCCACCCGTTTTTTAATTGAATTGTTTGTTTTTTTGTTATGGAGCTCCATGAGCTGTTTGTATATTTTGGAGATTAATCATTTGTCCGTTGTTTCATTTGCAAATATTTTCTCCCATTCTGAGGGTTGTCTTTTCATCTTGTTTTTGGTTCCCTTTGCTGTGCAAAAGCTTTTAAGTTTCATTAGGTCCCATTTGTTTATTTTTGTTTTTATCGCCATTACTCTGGGAGGTGGGTCAAAAAAAGATCTTGCTGTGGTTTATGTCAAAGAGTGTTTTTCCTCTGTTTTCCTCTAAGAGTTTTATAGTGTCTGATCTTACATTTAGGTCTTTAATCCATTTGGAGTTTATTTTTGTGTGTGGTGTTAGGTAATGTTCTAATTTCATTATTTTACATGTAGGTGTCCAGTTTTCCCAGTACCACTTATTGGAGAGGCTGTCTTTTCTCCACTGTATGTTCTTGCTTCCTTTGTTGTAAATTAGGTGACCATATATGCGTGGTGTAAATGGAACCCTCCTGCACTGTTGATGGGAATGTAAATTGATACAACCACTATGGAAAACTGTATGGAGGTTCCCTAAAAAACTAAAAATAGAACTACCATATGACCCAGCAATCCCACTACTGGGCATATACCCTGAGAAAACCATAATTCAAAAAGAGTCATGTACCAAAATGTTCATTGCAGCACTATTTATAATAGTCAGGACATGGAACCAACCTAAATGTCCATTGATAGATGAATGGATAAAGAAGATGTGGCATATATATACAAAAGAATATTACTCAGCCATAAAAAGAAATGAAATTGAGTTATTTGTAGTGAGGTGGATGGACCTAGAGTCTGTCATACACAGTGAACTAAGTCAGAAAGAGTAAAACAAATACCATATGCTAACACATATATATGGAAGCTAGAAAAAAAATGGTACTGATGAACCTAGTAGCAGGGCAGGAATAAAGATGTAGATATAGAGAATGGACTTGAGGACACAGGGTGGGGAGGGGGAAGCTGGGGTGAGGTGAGAGTAGCATTGACATGTGTATACTACCAAATGTAAAATAGCTAGTGGGAAGCAGCCGCATAGCACAGGGAGATCAGCTCGGTGCTTTGCGATGACCTAGAGGGGTGGGATAGGGAGGGTGGGAAGGAGGCTCAAGAGGGAGGGGATATGGGGACATGTGTATGCATATGGCTGATTCACTTTGTTGTACAACGGAAACTAACACAGTATTGTGAAGCAATTATACTCCAATAAAGATCTATTAATAAAAAAAATAAAATGTTCTCAGGACTCATCTTGTTGGAGTCTGCTAAGTGGGAGTAGCTTCTTTAGCCTCTGTTTTATCCGCAGAAGATATGCTCAGTGTGATTGCGGTGGTATTCTGCCTGGGCAGACTGAGGTCTTGCCGGGTTGTGAGAGGCCTCAGGTGGTGGCAGAGCACAGCTCTTATATCCCTAAGAACAACATCCTGAAATTCTAGAATACGTATCTTATATACTGACCAAACTGCCTTTTATAAGCCATGCCAACTCTCTCAGAACTGTGCCCTTAACATAATTTCTTGCTCTGTCACCAGGGAATCAAACATGTTGTTCTTACTTAGTGATAAGGTGACCATCAACAGTATATATATTTCTAAGCTGTATATTCTGCCAGCTTAGAAATTCCTATAGAAGGAATACACCTTTCCCTATAGTTCTAACAGGAGAGTGGGGGGAAGTCTCTGATTGGGTAGATGAGGACCAATGGGATTAACAGACCTTGCACCTTTTCACTCCTGTAGTCTGGGTGGGCAGAGCAAGCTCGGCCCATGTAAATCTTACCACGTGGCATAGAACCCCTAGAGGAAGAGGAATTTGAATAATAAGGGTGTGTGTATGTGTGTTTGTGTATGTGTGTTTGTGTGTGTGTGTTTGAGATGGTGGTGTGTTGGAGGGGTACAGGTTGTGACCATAAAAAGGCAGGTTCCCACAATATTTGTAAACGCTGTTTGCTTTTGCTATTTTATTGCTTCATTGTTGATAGATTTTATTTTTAACTATTCTAAAATGCGTTTAAGTTGGTTCTGAGAGCAAAATCTATGTAATGCAACAGATAAAGGTATTTCTTTTCATTATGTATTATTTCCATTGGAAAAATGGAATAATACCTCCCTGTTCTACTGAGAAAAGTTTTTCTTTTTTAAACCTTTTTTTTTTTAAACACAGCTTTAATTGTGTGGAGCAAAATAAGTCTGTTCCCTTTATCAAGCAGGCATTAAGCCACTCTTCACAATTCTGTAAGTTTGACTAATTACCTAATGCTTTTAAAACTGTCTCTGAATTATAGTGACCTTTGCTTCAGGTTTTTTCTTTACCTGCCTGCTGCTGTCTGCTAATGTTAATTAGATTGTAACCACTAAATTAATATACAGTAAAGTAAACTAAACTACATGAATAAGAAGTAGAAATGTCATTGCTTTCCCACATATTTTATGTTTTTTTATTTCAGGCAATGACCTAAAATATTATTATCAGAAAAGTGGCTGTGCAGTGGGGGAGGCTTCTACTCAAAAAATTTTAAAGTTTTAATCATTTCAGTAAATCGTCATCAATCTTACTAATGAAATTTCTGCACTTTAAATGGTAATCAACAGTGTTTTAGCTCTATAATATTTTCATAAATTTACCTGTTTTTAACCTCCCCTTCATTTTTTTTATGCTACAAACTAGAGTGTGCTATTTATACAAATTACTTTCTAAGTTTAACTAGAGTATTAGGATCACCTGTACTCTGAGTGGCATGCATAAACTGTATGCAGTTTGAGTTTTAGTATTTTACATTTTAATAAAGTGAGTTTTTACAGCTTTTTCCATAACTCATAAATCCTAATCAGGAGACATTGTCAAGGAGAAATTAAAATCTGATTTCTACATGTGAATTCATAGCCAATATATGATTAATTACATTGTTATTTTTGTTTACATACTTAGTAGATTTTTCTCTTTTAGTGTATGGTGACTTGTTAGAATTTTCCATTTAAAGTGGAAATATTATGTCAATGAATTTAACACAAATTTAATACAAATCTAAACAATGGAACTAATCTTATTCCTTCCTATATATATAAGCTATTCTTTAAGGAATAGGTATCTAGTTCTTCATTTTCATTTTGTTAATGTACTTAGCACATACCCTTCTGTGAAATCATAGTCAAATTTTGTCTTTGTTTTTGTTGTTAAACATTATAGGTGTTGTTTATAAATAGTGCATTAGGTAGTTAGAGAGGTTTCTTTCTCCTCCAACTCAGCGCATAAAATGTAATCAAATATTTTAACAGAATTGTTTCTAAAGTAAAAAAGTAAAAGTGGCGGGGCTTTCCTGGTGGCACAGTGGTTGAGAGTCCGCCTGCCGATGCAGGAGACATGGGTTCGTGCCCCGGTCCGGGAGGATCCCACATGCCGCGGAGCGGCTGGGCCCGTGAGCCATGGCCGCTGAGCCTGCGCGTCCAGAGCCTGTGCTACGCAATGGGAGAGGCCACAGCAGTGAGAGGCCCGCGTACTGGAAAAAAAAAAAAAAAAAAAAAAAAGTAAAAGTGGCAATCAACTATTCTGATTTTAAAAATAATTGGATACTAAAAGTTGAACAGCATAAATTTTCATAACTCCACTTAGACCTACTTATTATTGAATTTTCTCTGCTTCATTGTAACATAATCATTCTGCAAGTTTAGCAAGTCTGGCTGACTTTCATCTTAAGTAAAACGGTGGAAAGGATAAAAGAAAAAGAAAAGGTATTTTGTCTTAAAAACCAATTCCCATTAAAAATAGTTTTCTTTTTCAGGCCTCAGTTACAACATGATATAAAGGAATCTCAAGTTTTTTTTACTTGGAATTTAAGATGTTACCAATATTTAGAATAGCATGAAACAGATTTAGGATCTTCCTTGGTAAGTATCTAACAAAATGAATAGTATGGACATTGACTACTAGTCACAGTGCTGTGACCTAGGAAGCCTTGACATCCTTTCTGAGCTGGCCTGGAGATGTCTTGTTAGTCAAGAAGTATTCTATATTATTCTTTGATAGGAGGCAATCTTTAGCTACTCATATCTTCATAAAAGTAAATAGAGGACTTAAGGATTCTTGTTGTTGCTCCTTAGGCAAAGAGCTTTGGAAAAGTTTATTGGACTTCTTTGGGTATCCAGGGGCATGATGAAACCTTTCTCTGGGTTCTGATGTTTTAGCAAATTAGGTGATCCGAGTTGGTAAATTAACCTTAGTGCATCACTTTTGAACAGTTTCAAAATTGCCATCTTTGATACTCAGCCGCTTGGCCAGTCAGTATGTCATTTTAAGTTCACAGAT
Source organism: Monodon monoceros (assembly GCF_005190385.1). Taxonomy (NCBI): domain Eukaryota; kingdom Metazoa; phylum Chordata; class Mammalia; order Artiodactyla; family Monodontidae; genus Monodon; species Monodon monoceros. Next base: position 49,555,772 of record NW_021703772.1, on the reverse strand, counting down.
CCCTTAGCTTGTGGTCTAATGGAATAGACTTGCTTTATAGCGCATTAGTTTTAATAGAAGTCATTAACTTGATTGCAGAGGTACACTTTAGAGATTGAAAAGTGCTAACAATTCATTTTCAAATATCTGTTTAACAAGTAGTAGTTAAAGACATTATTAGATCTTGTGTTGTCTATTCTATTGCTATTGTCTCTCACCCAGCCTCTCATATTCTACTTTGTTTCTGTCCAAAAAAAATTCAGTGCTCTTTGAAAAGACATAAAACCTATCATGGCACAGCAGATCACAACTTCAAAGTCCTTCACATTACATTTAGAATAAAATTCAACCTCCTTAACTTAGTTTTGCATGGTGTGGTCGACAACAGACTATCCTTTAAGTATTAGCTCCTGGCATTCACTCATTCATGAGGCTCCAGCCATACCTGCCTTCTTTCAGTTTCTCTAACCTGCCAGCTCTCTCCTGTCCTGATCAGATCTGTATACATAGTGTTCTCTGTCAGTGTGACTTTCCTTAGTGTTCACACGACTGAGTTCTTCTCATCCTTAGGTTTCATTTTGTCACCCACTCAGAGGTACCTTGGGTCTGATTGGGTGCTTGACCACTCAATCAGTAATAGATGGCTTTCTCCCTCCAATTAGCTTCCATCATAGTACTCTTGATACCACACTTCTTGGATGGGACTCAGACCCAGCTGCACCTTCAGACTGGGACTTAAACCCACAATCCCTGACTTAGGAAGGGACTCGAACCCACAGTCTTTTTGAAACCACACAGCTGGTCTCAGGACTTACTGAAGCTCAGGTTCTTTTGTCTCAGTGCAGAAAGAATTGAGCAAGAGGCAAAGTGACAGGCAAAGAGTGAGTTTATTAGCATAGGATGCCTGTGAGAGATACAAGCAGGCAGGCAAGGGAGCACAGCCCTGAGGACAAAGAGGGCTACATTTTTATCATCAAAGAAGACCACGCTCTTCCTCACTTTTGGGTAGACATCAAGGCTTATGTCATTATTTCCTTCTTTGACCCCATACTGCTTAACTGGGGCTGTCATGGCACTATTTAAATCATACGTATATTAGCAAAAGGGTGGTAACATATACTAAAATATGGTAATTCATCTCAGGTATCCGTACAGTGTCCCCTTTCACCTAGTTTCTTTCCCTTTCACCTATATTCCTGTCTTGGCTATATGCAGGAATGCAGTTTCAGGGTCCCAAGGCTGAATGCAGGTCTTATATCCATTTTTCTGTGGTAGTGGCCTGAGCAAGTGTGTTTAGTTTCAAAATGTTCTGATTGTTGCTTAGCTGCCAGATGTTCTGGGCATTTTCTGGTTGGTGTCTAGCTTATGGTCATCTCCTGAAGTCCCTCTCTATGTATCTCCCCCTTGTGCCGTTTCTAGCTGTGTAACTATCTTATTCTACCCCTATTACCCTGGGATTTTGCTTCATAACATTAGTCACAAGTTATAATTAGGATTATAGTTGTTTATATGTTTCACGACTGTCTTGCTCACTTTCAGCATCTTGAGGGCGGGGACCATATGTATCTCTTTTGTTCACTAATGTGTAACTGGAGCATGGGTCAAAAATATGTTTGAATACATACTTTGTTACCTAATAAGTTTTGTAAACATGTTTCTTCACACAGACCCTCTTAGGGCCTTCAATATTTAACTTGTATGTTCCTACACTTATGTGACCTTGGAACCCCCCTTTGATGGAGCATCTCAAGGGATTAGTGTTTCTTAGTTTACACATATATTTTCTTTTATGACTGGAGATGATTCCTCAAGTGAGCATTTAGCTATATCACAAACACATTGTGATTTTAAGAATACAGTTCATCGACCTAGGTGATTGGGATTTTTTGCATCATTGGTGCTCTGAGAAAAATATAGTCTCGAAGAAGAAACTAACATGATATTTGTCCTTTGGGGACTTCCTATCAGTTAGCAATCAGGAAATACTCCTATGATCAACTAAAAAAACAGACACTGTTACTGAGAATATATCAATTTACTAGAGTGAATTAATAAGCAAACTAAATTCTCTTGTATAGGGTGTTGAGTTGTGAAATAGAGTATGTCGTTATCAACAGAATAATACTTGTATATTTAGTCTCAGTATTATTAATAAGCTTGGTGTTTTTTTGTTTGTTTTTGTTTTTAGCATTGAGTTACATTTATGTGTATGTGTCTGGGTGTTGTTTTCTCAGCCAAGCTATCTTATGCTTAAGAACATTATAGCACAGTATGTATGCATGAAGACTAATCAGTGGTTTAGAAAAACTTAAAAAAAATGTTGTTTTGATTTACCTCATACATATAGGAAAGTGCATATATGTGTACATATTTTAAAAATAAGAATCATAAAATGAAAAAATATGTACCCATACTGAGTTTAAGAAATAGAACATTAGCAGTATTTTTTTTTATTGAAGTATAATTGCTTTTCAATGTTGTGTTAGTTTCTGCTGTACAAAGAAGTGAATCAGCTATATGTATACCTATATCCCTCCCTCTTGGACCCCTCCCTCCCACCTTCCCCCCATCCCACCCATCTAGGTTGTTACAGAGCACCGAGCTGAGCTTCCTGTGCTTTATAGCATGTTCCCGCTAGCTATCTGTTTTACGCATGGTAGTGTATATATGTCAATCCTAATCTCCCAATTCGTCCCACCCTCCCCTTCTCCCCTGTGTCCACATGTTCTCTATGTCTATGTCTCTATTCCTGCCCTGCAAATAAGTTCATCTGTACCATTTTTCTAGATTCCATACATATGCATTAATATATGATATTTATTTTCTCTTTCTGGCTCACTTCACTCTGTATGACAGACTCTAGGTCTGTCCACATCTCTACAAATGACCCAGTTTTGTTCCTTTTTATGGATGAGTAATATTCCATTGTATATATATACACCACATCTTCTTTATCCATTCATCTGTCATTGGGCATTTAGGTTGTTTCCATGTCCCGGCTATTGTAAACAGTGTTGCAATGATCATTGAGGTACATGTGTTCTTCTGAATTATGGTTTTCTCTGGGTATATGCCCAATAGTGCGATCGCTGGGTCATATGGTAGTTCTATTTTTAATTTTTTAAGGAATTTCCATACTGTTCTCCACAGTGGCTGTATCAATTTGCATTCCCACCAACAGTGCAAATGGATTCCCTTTTCTCCACACCCTCTCCAGCATTTACTGTTTGTAGATGTTTTTTTTTTTTTTTTTTTTTTTGCGGTACGCAGGCCTCTCACTGTTGTGGCCTCTCCTGTGGCAGAGCACAGGCTCTGGACGCGCAGGCTCACCAGCCGTGGCTCACGGGCCCAGCCGCTCTGCAGCATGTGGGATCTTCCCGGACCGGGGCACGAACCCATGTCCCCTGCGTCAGCAGGTGGACTCTCAACCACTGCGCCACCAGGGAAGCCCTGTTTGTAGATTTTTTGATGATGGTCATTCTGACTGGTGTGAGGTGATACCTTGTAGTTTTGATTTGCATTTCTCTAAAAATTAGTGATGTTGAGCATCTTTTCATGTGCTTCTTGGCCATCTGTATGTCTTCTCTGGTGAAATGTCTATTTAGGTCTTCCACCCATTTTTTAATTGGGTTGTTTGTTTTTCTGATATTGAGCACCATGAGCTGTTTGTATATTTTGGAGATTAATCCTTTGTTCGTACTTCATTTGCAAGTATTTTCTCCCATTCTGAGGGTTGTCTTTTTGTCTTGTTTATGGTTTCCTTTGATGTGCAAGAGCTTTGAAGTTTAATTAGGTCCCATTTGTTTATTTTTGTTTTTATTTTCTTTAGGAGGTGGGTTACAAAAGATCTTGCTGTGGTTTATGTCAAAGAGTGTTTGTTCTGTGTTTTCATCTAAGAGTTTTATAGTGTCTGGCCTTACATTTAGGTCTTTAATCCATTTTGAGTTTATTTTTGTGTATGGTGTTAGGTAGCATTCTAATTTTATTCTTTTACGTGTAGCTGTCCAGTTTTCCTGGCACCACTTACTGAAAAGGCAGTCTTTTCTCCATTGTATGTTCTTGCCTCCTTTGTCATAACTTAGGTGACCATATGTGCGTGGGTCTATCTCTGGGCTGCCTATCCTATACCATTGATCTATATTTCTGTTTTTGTGTCGATACCATACTGCCTTGATTACCATAGCTTTGTAGCATAGTTTGAAGATGGGGAGCCTGATTCCTCTAGCTCTGTTTTTCTTTCTCAAGATTGTTTTGGCTATTTGGGGTCTTTTGTGTTTCCATACAAATTGTAAAATTTTTTGTTCTCATTCTGGAAAAATGCCCTTGGTAAGTTGATAGGGATTGCATTGAATCTGTAGAAGAAATCAAAGAGGAAATTAAAAAATACATAGAAACAAATGACAATGAAAACATGACCCAAAACCTATGGGATGCAGCAAAACAGTTCTAAAAGGGAAGTTTATAGCAATTTGATCTCACTTCAAGAAACAAGAAAAATCTCAAGTAAAAATTTTAACCTTACACTTAAAGCAACTAGAGAAAGAAGAGCAAAGAAAACCTAAAGTCAGTAGAAGGAAATAAGTCATAAAGATCAGAGCAGAAATAAATGAAATAGAAATGAAGAAAACAAGAGCAAAGTTCAATAAAAGTAAAAGTTGGTTCTTTAAGAAGGTAAATAAAATTGGTAAACCTTTAGCCACACTCATCGAGGAAAAAAAGTGAGAGGGTGCAAATCAATAAAATTAGAAACTAAAAAGGAGAAATCACAACAGACACCATAGAAGTACAAAGGATTATAAGAGACTACTACACACAAGCATATGCCAATAAAATGGACAACCTTGAAGAAATGGACAAATTCTTGGAAAGGTACAATTTTCCAAGACTGAACCAGGAAGAATTAGAAAATATAAACATACCTATCACAAGAAATGAAATTGAAACTGTAATTAAAAATATTCCAACAAACAAAAGTCCAGGACCAGATGGCTTCACAGGTGAATTCTGTCAAACATTTAGAGAAGAGCTAACACCCATCCTTCTCAAGCTCTTCCAAAACATTGCAGAGGCAGGAACACTCCCTAATTTGTTCTACGAGGCCACCATCACCCTGATACCAAAACCAGACAAAGATATCACAAAAAAAGAAAATTACAGACCAATATCACTGATGAAAGAGATGTAAAAATCCTCAACAAAATACTAGCAAACAGAATCCAACAGCACATTTAAATGATCACACACTATGATCAAGTGGGATTTATCCCAGGAATGCAAGGATTCTTCAATATATGCAAATCAATCAGTGTGATACACCATATTAACAAATTAAGGAATAAAAACCATATGATCATCTCAATAGATGCAGAAAGAGCTTTTGACAAAATTCAACACCCATTTATGATAAAAGCTCTCCAGAAAGTAGGCATTTGAAGGAACCTACCTCAACATAATAAAGGCCATATATGACAAACCCACAGCAAACATCATTCTCAATGGTGAAAAACCAAAAGCATTTCCACAAAGATCAGCAACAAGACAAGGACGTCCACTTTTGCCACTCTTATTCAACATAGTTTTGGAAGTCCTAGCCACAGCAATCAGAGAAGAAAAAGAAAAGGAATACAAATTGGAAAAGAAGGAGTAAAACTCTCACTGTTTGCAGATGACATGATACTATACATAGAAAATCCTAAAGATGCCACCAGAAAAGTACTAGAATTAATCAATGAATTTGGTAAGGTTGCAAGATACTAAATTGATGCACAGCAATCTCTTGCATTCCTATACACGAACAACAAAAAATGAGAAAGAGAAATTAAGGAACCAATCCCATTTACCATCGCAACAAAAAGAATAAAATAGCTAGGAATAAACCTACCTAAGGATGCAAAAGACCTGAACTCAGAAAACTATAAAACACTGATGAAAGAAATCAAAGATGACATAAACAGATGGAGAAATACACCATGTTCTTGGATTGGAAGATTCAGTATTGTGAGTATGATTATACTGCCCAAAGCAATCTACAGATTCAATGCAATCCCTATCAAATTATCAATAGCAGTGCTATAGACTAGTGGTTCTTCAACATTTCAGTACCAGAACTCCTTACACTCTTACAAATTATTGAAGAGCACAAAAAGTTTCTCTTTAGGTCAGTTATATCTATTTGTGTTTATTATGTAAGAAGTTAAAATTTAGAAATTCAATATATTCATTTAAACATAATAATGAACAAAAAATCACACTTTATGAAAACATTTTTTCCAAAAACAAAAATAGAAGAGTAACATTGTTTTGTATTTTTGCAAACCTTTTTAATCTCTGGTTTAAAGGAGATTTTTTATCTGCTTCTACTCAATCTGTTGTAGAATGTTGATTTAGTTAAAATAAGGATGAGAGTGGGAAAATGCAAATAACATCTTATTATGAATATAGTTTGACTTCACAGACTGCCTGAAAGTGTCTCAGGTACTCTAAGAGGGTCCCCAGACCACACTCTGAGAACTGCTGTTTTAGGTGTCTTCTGTGGGCCTTATCTCAATCATTTGTTGCCCAGAGGTAATAAATATTGTGAGTTTTATATTGATAACTTTCTTATTTTTCTTTTTGATGTTAACACCAATTTATTATCACTAAAACCCCCATTTTGTTTAGTTTTCCTACTTCTGAATACACATACAAATATTCTTCTGTTAATTGCTATTTTCATGTAGTATGAAATTTTGAGAAATATGATGGCGCATATAGCTATAGTTTATTCATTTTACTAAGAAATGGTTTTCTTTTGTACAAATACAACAATTTGTATAATCATTGTTCTAATAAGTATTACGTGGGGTAGTAGCTGCTTGTGTAATTATAGACAGTACTTCTACAAACGTATATGTTCATGCCTGCTGATACATGTTAGCAAGAATTTCTTTGACGTATACACTGAGGTGTGAAATTACTGGGTTGTAGAACATGTACAGTTTACCAATGAAATGTCAAACTGTTTTCCAGATTGGTTGTATCAGTTTATACTTATATTTACAGGCCATGGATATTCCCATTCCTCTATATTCTAATCAGTAAATTGTGTTGATTCTAATCAACAAAATCTAATCAGTTAATTAAGTTTTACTCTTGTGGTGGATATAAAATGTTATCTCATTGTAATGTTACCTTTCAGTTCCCTTATTATGAGCTGGGTCGTGCACTTTTTTAAAATATGTTTTATGGGTTATTTGTGCTTCCTCTTCTTTAAGATGCTTGTTTATTCCAGTAAAGAGTTATTTATACATTGGGATATTGTAGTTTTATAAGTATATGTGTCACAAATATGTTCGTCAAGTTTGTGACTCGTGTTTATGGTATCTGTGGATGAACTGGCATCTCTAATTTTATTATAATAAGTTGTTAATAATTTCTTTATTGTTTGTACCTGTTCTTACTTAAAAGTGTCTTCTCCAAAGTCTCAAAGATATTCAACAAAATTTTTCCTAAAGATTTTGGTTTAGGCTTTCACATTTAAATTTTCAGTATTCCTGGAATTGATTTTGATTTATGATAGGAGGAATGGGTCCAATTTTAGAAGTCACCTCTCCCCATCAGATATCAAGTTTTTCAACATCTGATTGTGTTTCTGAATTCACCATTGTCTTCCCTCACTCAATTCTGCTGTAGTGCCAATATTATATTATTTTTAATTAATTTAGGTTTATAATCTTGATATCTGGTTCTAATTTAATATAATTTTTACCAGAGAAGGTGGTCTTTCTTATATCATTAAAAATAAAATCATTAGAGCTTCTTTTATGGTCTAGCACATTGGGTTTTTAAAAAGTGTTTGGTAACTTAAAATCATGCATATTCTCAAATATTGAGTATAATATTGTTTATATGTCTATTGGATCAAACTTTTTATTTAATCCTATTCAAATTTCCTTTATTTTTCAGATTTGTGTCCACTTGGTCTTTCAGTTATTGAGAAGGATTTGCTAGACTTTCCCACTGTAATGGTGGATTCGTCAGTTTCTTCTTCTTTTTTCTTTCTTTTTTTTTTTTTTTGGTCACTTTTTGCTTTATATACTTGGTGTGCTTATATTGGATTGGCCAAAAAGTTCGTTCGGGTTTTCCCCTAAGATGTTATGGAAAAACCTGAACGAACATTTTGGCAACCCAATATTATTAAGAGCATAAAGGTATTGAATTATAACAACTGTAACAATTTACTGGTGTCTGTTGGTCTTAAGTCTATTTTGTCAAATATAGACATGTCTACTCTTTTACTTAGATTAGTATTTTTCTCATATCTATTTCTTTTCTTCCAATGACTTTAATCCCCTGATGTCCTCTAGTTTTAGGTGTTTTTCTTATACTTAACATATCCTTGGATTTCTCTTTCTTAAAAAAAAAGAAATAGTCTAACAATTTTTGTTTTAAAAGGGTCCTTTAGTCATTTGCGTTCATTCATATTACTGATATATTTGAATTTAGACCCAATATTTGAATTATGGGCTTTCTATTTGTCTTTTTTTCCTTCTGTTTTTTTTTTCTTTCAGTTTAGCAGCATGACTGCCACTAATAGCTTTACTAAACAAACTATATAGAGTGATGAGAGCAGAAGCCAAACTGAAATGAATTGCGTAGTAAATGATAGGTGAAAAAATGGAGACAATGAATATAGAAAGTGTCTCTTGAATTAATTTTTATGTAGAGAAGATAAAAATAACTGGAGAGAGATATGGGAATCAAGGGAATGCTTTTCAGATTTTAAGATGTGAGAAATTTAAGCATGTATAAATGTCATTAGGAGTAATACAAACGAGAGACAGTAGTTGAATATACATAAGGAAGAAAGGTTATTTGATGGTGTAAATTCTGTGCAAAGTAGAGCAATTGCCCTTTTATGGGGTTCTCCACAAAGAGAGGAGAGAAGCTGTAGAGGACATGTATGTAGATGTAATAAGGGCTGTAGATTTGTAGCAGGTTGTTAAGGGAGATCTCACCTCATGGCTGCTGCTTCTTTCTGTAAGTAACCAGTTTGTCTGCTGAGAATGACAGTGTTGGTAGTATGGTGGGTTGGAGGTTTGAAGGCATTTGGAAGTTAATATCACAATGTTATTGGCAAGTTCCAGGGTGACAAGCATGGAATCCCAATTTGATTTTCTAATTTTGTATGTGTTTATCAGAACATACTATATGAGTTTGTCTTATCTGAAATTATCTTTTTTAAATAAATATTTCAAAAAATTAACTCTAATATTTTGGTCTTTTTCTAGGTACTAGTTACATAATTTTGATCTTATTCTCAAGGGGACTAGGTGGTTCAATGTTACAAAGTTGTAACTGAGAGAAGAATTTTATCTTCCTTTTCTCTGTCATCTCTTAACTGGAGCTTATTTCAAGTTCAATATGACACAGAAACTATAAATATTGAGCAATTGGGTCATGATAGTGTAGTGTATACTCATTTTCTTTACTCTCTTTTGTACTCTCTTTACTCTTCCTAACTTTTGTAATCAAAATCTGTGTATTCTAAACGCATTTATTTAGTTCCAAGGACTGTGAACTCTTCTGGGATTAAAATGATACATGACTGATTACGCTTGCATGGGAGGTAGTTACTGGAAGAGAGAGAGGGGGTTGGGACTTGTGGGTGGCCAGTAATGTTCCTTTTCTTGACCTGAGTTCTAGTTACATGGGTGTGTTCACTTTGAAAATTCGTTGAGTGGCAAGCCCATGTTGTGTGCACTGTTTGTGTTGTGATATATATACAGAAATACAGATATATGGGAGCCAACGGTACACTCTATATGTGGGTATATAGGGATGTATAAATAATATTTATGTAAATATAATCAGTGTTACATTAGAGAGATGTATAGCATGCCTTCAGATTACTCTATTGAAATTGCTACCTTAAATGTCTCCAATAATCTCCTAATCATCAAATGCAATGGCTTATTTTGAGTGAATATTGCCTATAAACTTTTTGACCACCACCATCTTCAAATGCTGTTTACTTGGATCCTGAACTCTGCTTTTCTGGACCTATGTATAGTGAACTGTATCTTCTCTTTCAGTGTCTAACTCATGAAGAACCTATTTTCTTTTTCTGTATTTTTAGTTGTCATTGCTGCCTGGATGACTCCTAAGGTCATCTTTCTTGTCTTGTTCTCTTACCATGCCTCAAATCAAAATTCAAAGCTGCCAGCTGACCATATCTATTTGTAATGATAATGCATCTCATTCTCTTGTTCTTTCTCCTTGTACCTTCGTGTAAAAACCCTATCAGTGTATCCATTTCTGATATCATGTGAGGCTTCTGCCTTTCTTTTGCAGAGGGAGATATTTTTAGTAAGCACTCAGAAAACGTTAGTTTTTCTTGGAAGTCTTGCCATCTGCAAACTTGTTGCTCTGTTAGTAGCCAGTTTCAAGGAACAAAATATTAGTGATGGTAAGTGATTGTAAGTGCTAAGTATATGTCATTATCCAGTTGTTATACTTTTAGCTAGTAAAAAGGTTAGAATCTTTGGATATATATTTTTTGTGATGAAGGCACACCCTATTTGTTTTGCATTTTGAGGTCTATAGGTATCTGAGTCTAATTTTTTTTGGTAACTTTTAATAGAATACTGTTCACAGATTTTCTATTTTTCAATCTCTGAGTACCATCTTGACTTTTCAGAAAATCATAAGCTGATATATGGTTGTTATCTCTCATATTCACCTTAGCTTTCAAGGTAAGAAGTCAGCACTTGTTGAAAATCAGAGATGACTTCTCGTGATTTTATGAAAAATATGAGTCTACAGCATTACCCGATACTTGCTTATTACAGTTCCATATGCATTTGAAATACAGTGAGAAGATACTTCATGAAGGGAACACAAAGACAAGAGAACACCTTTATTCTTGTTTTAGAGGACATTACGGAAAACAATATTCTTGGTGTTTTCAAGGTCTCTGTGATCACTTTTCGAAATAATATTCAATATAAATCTTAAATACAGAAAAACTATTTTTTGTTAATATCATGAGGAAAAAATCTTATTAAAGTTTAGTTTGTGTTTGGCCATCACAATATGATTATTATCATTTTCCAGGCTTTTGTATAAAATACTACACGTTGACTTAATGATGAATCATCTACTAAACTAAATTTTCTCTTTTAAAAGACATACTAAATCCAAAGTCTGGGGCACGACTGAGTGGGGATCAAATATCTCCAGCTGTGGATAGAGGAAAGACGTAGGGGCCAGTGTATCTGAAAGGGTTCTCATACATCATTTTTTAATATATATATATCCTCTATATTTAAACCTTGCATGAAAACACTAGAAGAGAAAACTAAACCAAACCAAACCAACGTAATGAAATAAATCCGACCTCACTGTCTGCATACTTTGAAAGAGATCTGAAAGCATTACAGATTTCCTTTTGCCCCTGATTAAGTTAAACAATTTGCTTAACAAACCATTCATTTCCTTTAAAAATGATCAGCTTTCTGCTAGGTGATTTTTGGTGTATTAGACAGAATTCCTGTTTGCAGTGTAACTGTGGAGACTAAAATGATACAGGTAACAATAATAGACTAAAATAACGTGATGTAGTAGTTTCTTATCATTTATCTGTATATAAAGCATTAGTTCCTGAATTGGTTTTAGTATTTAAATGATTGTATTCATAAGGTAGCATGTATACACAGTCAATGACACACACATGGAGGCAATAGCCGTTTGTGGAGTTAAACAGTAGCTTTTATCTTAAGAGTTGCAGCTTAATTTGTTCTGCTTGGGTGGGGGGAATTAAGAGTTCTGAGAAATGAGTTCATTAGTTTGATGCTATTTAATTACTTTATTTTTTAATGAAAAATAACTGCTGTAAAATAAGTCTAGGAAACAAGCATAGATGATTATACCAAATGTGAAAAAAGTAACAAAGAATTTCGAAGGTCAAAAGACTGAGTATTATTTTCCAGAGGAAATGACAAGGACAAATGGATAGTAAAGATCATAGGTCCCTCCTCCCCACATTCAGCATCCTAAAATTACCTAGGCAGCCTCATTCTAAGGAGACAAAAGACATATATTGTTCGGCAAGGAGAGAAAATGCAGTATATTGGGAGCCTTTCCTTTCTTTACACTGTGATAAACTCCTTTTCCAAGATTTTCTGTCATACCATCTCCTGAGTCAGCCTCTAGAGCACAAATGAAGAGAAGCAGCTGTATTAGTGCTGTCGCCCTGAGAGGTGAATGGGCTGCCATTTTCAGTATTGTTGCCACTAACTTATGTAGCTGAGTGCCAAGATCCATGGGCATTGTTATACAGTGATAGGATTATATACTGCCATGGAGAGACTCATAATGATGGTGCCTGGTAATCTCTTCAAGATTAGGTTTCTGTCAAGACAGTAATTCTTATAAAATTGGCCTGAAGAATTATAGTCCCCTAAGTTCTAGATAAAGTAATAATTAATTATAGTCAGTAGAGTATATAGAAAAGTGACAGCATTATTGCTGAATACACACAAAAAAGGGAACTTGTTTAATTAGGTGACAGGAGAAGAAATCATGTTTGGAATTTTAATGAGAACTACAATTGAAAACTTGGCCTTTGGCCACCTCAGGTAAAGGCAAACTTGAAGAGTGATTTTTAGAGATGAAAGCAGAAGAATTTAGTAATGAGGTAGAAGAGATTGAAAGGGGGAAAAACGACTCATATTTCTAAGTGAGGTAGGCTGTATTCTTCTATTTTCATCTTTTTTCCTTCCTTCTTTATTTTGAGTCAGTAACAAAGACATCTTAATGATTGCACTGACTCTGTTAGTGCAAAACAGGCTAAGAATTATGTTTGGAGCTAGATTTCTTGATCATATTACTAGACAGTATAGAGGTATCAGTGGCTTAGGTTATGCTGAAATAATAAGCAGCTACCCTCCCTGCCCCCTATATATAACTTAATATAATGTTTTTTCCCTTTATTATTAGTGTAAGTCCACCATGGGTTTGGGTGACCCTCCAAGCAAGTTTTCCTGCATACTCAGTGATACAGGCTTTCACTTTTTTGGCTTCACTATCTGATGTGAGGCCAAGTGGGTACTTGAATTTGGAAGTGATGTATGCCACATCTGCTTATATTTCCTGATGGGTCACATGTCCACACCTAATATCTTGGAGGAGGGGAAGAGCAACCTTTCTGTTACTGGGAGGAAGAGATGCAAATTGTGTATGAGGGAACAGTTTTAGTGCTCACACTGGGCATTTGAATCATCTTTCTTGAAAGAGATTATAACCCCAAGATTCTCCATTCATTTCCTCAAGTATCTATGTAGGATAGTTAGGAACTCTGGCTTCCCACAGGGTATAAAGTAAACTACATATTTTCAAAAGTCTGGAATCAGAAAATGTTTAAAGTAAAATTGCAAGAAGTCATCATAGAGATTCACTATCTTGCATATAGAAAAGTAGAGAATTATTATAATTTAAAGAACTATTTAAAATTAGTAGATCTACTATTATTCTTTTAGATACTGTATCAGTTTTACAAGTAAGGTTGTGCTAAAGCAACAACCCCCAAATTCTCAACAACTTAAGACAACAAAAGTTTATTTTTTTAAACATTTTTAATCTTTAATTTCTTTTAACAATGTTTTATAGTTTAAAGAGTTTAACTTTTCACTTCTTTTGTTAAATTTACTCCTAAGTTTTTCTTTTATTCTTTTGGATACATTCAAAACAAAAGTTTATTTTGAAGGTACGTAGCTATGAAAAAACCTAAGGATAGGTAGTTTGGGAGAAAAAAGACTGATAAAAGAAACTTGTAAAACATAAAGTTGTATACTGTTGTGGCTTCACTAAATTAATTTTGTTAAGCAGAGCTCTGGAGTGTCAGATGGTTCAACAAAAGACCACAAGGGAATTGAAAGAGCGAATTACTCACAGGTCCTAGAAAGAGTACACTGCATGCCTCCAGGGGCCCCACAGGGAGGTCAAAGGACAATGAAGGCAGAGAGCGTGGTAGGACCTGGGGCATATGCCTTTGTTATGGTCTATGGGTAGAGTGTTTTGGGATTCCTGGGCTAAGGCTGGACTGGTCAATTCAAAACCAAAAGAGTGGGGTTTTGGGAAGCTCTCTGGGCAGCACAAGGGAAAGACCCTGGGAGGCAGAGAGACTGTTTATCACCAGGGCTTTTGGGGAAGTAATACCGGAAATATACATTTACTCGTGACTCTGCAGGCTTTATTTAGGGCATACGATTGCACGAGGAGCTCGTGTGAGCTTAAGGCCCTGGAGGCTCTCTTGGGCACACAAAATGGATGCTAAGGCAGCAGTACCATGGAGTAGCTTAGCTCAATTCTCAACACATGCTTAATTCTTCTCCTTCCCATTCTATTTAATGATTATAACAGTTTCTGTTTTTCTTGGCAAAAATGATTTGTAAATCAAATCCTTGATGTAAAAGCTTAGGCATCCTAGATTCATGTTAGGATTATTTATGTGTTTAGTCAAATTCTAAGCGTTTATTTGCCAATTAACATTTTTTTCATGTGTTCTTTCCTTTTAATAAGCACTAGTTTTTAAACACTGATCATTGCAGCATGAGTAGAAGTAGTTATTTTCTGAGAAAATGGATATGATGCAGGTATTGACATTTGTTGCAGTGAACATAGAGATTTATTGACCTGGAAGATAAGGTCAATATTTGCCTGGAGGGACAATAAATCTAGATGTTCAACAAAATATAAAGTCAATATTTGTATTAATCCCTATGTTTTGAATACCTGTCCAAAATCTCTGGAAATTTCTTTATATAGTAGTGGAATTTCTCGATCCTTGAAAAGTGTGCAGTTGTAAATAGACCTTGAAAAGCTATCACAGAGTTTGAAACTGAGATCAAAATAAACCAAAGAAGATGTCAAAGGTAGAATGCATGAATTTTGTAGCAGTCTCTTTTGCAAAAGAGTTGGATTTTCTTTAAAATGCGTAAACTTTAAAAAATACGTTATTCATTAAAGTGTGCAATTTTTTTGTTAACAGCATTTCACTGAAGTACTTTTTAACAGATTCAAGGCATATATAACAGACCTAGAACTCTAAAGTGCATAAATAAAATGTTGCTTCTCCTAGATTCTGATTGACAACTTCTTTTGTCTTTTTAGACTTCTAGGGTATTTCTTTGCAAATATATCACTGGCTTTTTACAGTACAGTGTTCATAATGTTACTACGTTGTTTGTTCCCTTAGGCATAGCTGTTTTATTATTACAGACACATGATTGATGAGAGTGCTTCCTCCATTGAGATACCTGTTACATAAAGACTGCATAGTATTGATTTCAGAGACAAACTTTCTAGAAAGGACTGGCAATCATCAAAACAAAACTAGGTATCTTTCACAAAATACCCACCCTGTCATCTTTCTGGCAGGGGCTGGTCTACCTTCCAGATCACCTGGACTAACCATTGCACGGTTCATTGAGTTTTTTCTGTCTTTAATCTTCCATGTTTAATTTACAGTGAACGTCTGAGCCCATGCACTTTATCCTCTCCCTCTGCCATTGAAATAGCCAAAACTTATTTTAATAGGAACAGAATAAAACCGGAATCTAGCATTAGAAACAAGGCAAGGAAACTCAAAATAACAGGGACTGAAGACAAAGCGAGGCCATGGACAATTAGTATGAGCAAATGTTGAGCTTGCAAATACTTCTGAAAAGTATACTGCTGCCATAGTCCATAAGGAATGAAATTTCTGTGAGAGCAGCACTGCTTGTTTACATTTGTCTTGGAGGATGTGCTGAGTGAAGTGAAGACACTGCTCCAAAAGGCCTCTGAGGTAGGTGGACATGCTTGTTCAGAAAAGTCTATCGCAGCCAGCTTTCAGAAAAATAGTATAGCAGCTGGGCTCTGCTTCTTACTACTTGCCATGGCAACTGGACCTGTTATCTTGCAGATTACAGTTCTAAAAACCAAAAAACTTTCTTCTTAAATCTGAGTCTGATTGTTCTTTAAGATAATGTTCATGTTTTATCTTGACAAACCAAAGCAGACATACATTGATCACCCTCTGCTTGCAGTGAACTAAGAAAAAATTTTATACTTTTGAGACTCAAAAGATGAAACCAAAGTCAGGGTTCTAAATTATCACATCACAACATTTATGTAAATAATGGAGAAAACTTACATCATCCCTAACTTATAAATGCTACTTGACAGGTATTTATTCCGTCTATGAAAGGGAAACCGTCTGATATCAGAAAATACTGCTTTTAGATGGAAAAACAGGTTTCTGGATTTAAAACCTCACCACTATCACCACTGCTCTGAAGTCTATAATTTACATGTGAGAGATTCAAAAACAAGTAACTTAGAACTGTTAAAGGTAAAAAGGCAAGTGAAAATTCCAGTTTAGTGCAATGAACAGGAAATATCAGTGGCAATATAGCCTTCAGATAAAATGACATTCAAGGGCAAAAGCATTCAGTGAGGCAAAGATAACAGTGGTGATCAACCTAGATTTCACAATTCCACAATTATAATCGCTCATTTCCTCATAGCCTCTATTCTTTTGTCCCTTTTTCTTTCTCTGTTACTGCATTTAACTTCAAACCTGGTTAAATACATCCACCTGCCTATTCCAGGCCTGAAAGCTTGCTGCAAGAAAAGCAACATAAAAATATTGTCTAATCTCATGTTCAATTAATAACTACAGACATCAAGACAGGTCTTAACACTGCCACGGAATAACCTACTTTGCTGTAGTCTGCTCCTTGTGTCCTGTTCTCCCAAAGAACTCTTTTCATACCTTTTCCTTGCTTCTCATATCTTCATCACATCCTCCTTTCTCCTTACTCTCTGCTGATGGCCTCCCTTCCTATTTTGTTATGAACAAAGAAGCAATTAGAAGAGAATTTCTATCTCAACAAGTGTGGTGACTTTTCTGTCTGGTTCCATGTCCATATACTCTGCATGCTCTCCTGCTTTTGTGGAGTTACCATCTATGATCCTATGTAAAGTACTGATCCCTCCAATTAAGCTTATCTGTAACTTAAAGGAGAAGACCAGTGGATAATATACATTTGAGAGTTTTCAACATATAAATGGTACTTAAAAATAATATAGTGGTAGGAATATTTACATAGGGATTATAATATACCATGTTCTTTTCTAAGTGCTTTATGTATATTCACTCATTTAATACTGAAAACAGCTTTATGAGATAGGTATTATTATCATCATTTTGTAGTGATAAGCCTTGACATGAACATCAAGAGAAGGCAGTATAAAGAAAAGCTATCTGAAAATTGAGATCTGGTATACTCCACTATAGAGGTCAGGGAGGTCAACAGGAATGTGCAAAAAAGACTGACGAGGGTAAGCCAGTGAGATTGAAAAATACAGTGTATAGTCTGGAAGCCAAGTGAAAAAGTGTTTCAATGATGAATATTCTGTCATATACTAAGGACTGAAAATAGACCCTAGTAAATTGATGATAATTGGTGATATTGAAGAAAGCCATATTGATGGAGTAAGGAAAGACAAATTGAAGTAGGTTCAAAACAGAATGGAAGGTGAGAAATTGGAGACAATGAATATTTTAGTCTGCTCAGGCTGCCGTAGTAAAATACCATAGACTAGGTGGCTTCATCAACAGAAATTTATTTTCTCACAGTTTTGGAGGTTATAAGTTAAGACCAAAGTTTGAACCAGTTCAGTTTCTGGTGAGAACTTTCATCTTGGCTTGTAGACAGTTACTTTCTTGCTATGTTCTCACATGACCTTTCCTTGATGCATGTGCATGTGCATGGGAAGGAGGTGAAGAGAGGGAAAGAGCAAGATGTTTGGTATCTCTTCTTATAAGAACATCAGTTGCATTAGATCAGGACTCTACTCTTACGATCTTGCTTAACCTTAATTGCCTCCTAAATGCCCTATGCTCAAATACAGTTATATTGGGGTTTAGGGCTTCAAAATATGAACTTTGGGGGAGGGGGCATGATATAGTCTGTAGTAATGAGTATAGACAACTTTGTATCACGTTGACAACTCTATTATGTAGAGAATAAATTATAGAGGGTGAAAGTTTTAATGCAGGGATGAGGCTATTACATTGAGTCTAATTGTGGTATGGGGTCATGTAGTGGTATGCGGTTGGGTAATAGCACTGGAAATGGACTCTGGATTGATGGGGGATATATTTTGGAGAATGGGAAACACTTTTTCTTAAGGACTAAGTACAGTGTGGGGAGTGGTAGGTTATACTTTCAAAGATGGTCACATCATTTCCCATCATACATACTCTTTTGCAATGTGCTCTTGCCACTCCCCCATCAAGAACTGGTGTCCGGTCTGTACTGCTTTATATCTGGGTTTTCACTGTGACTGCTTCTATTTAGGGAACATGGGAGAACTGATGCTGTGAAAGCTCTAGGAATAGCCCTTAAATGGCCTGTCAACTTTGGCTTCCCACTTCTTGAAAGCTAGCTACTATATAAGACCATGATTCTGTGAGAAGGCAAGCTGCTGCATGAAGTAGCCTTGGAGGATGAAAAATCACAGGATGAGATTGGTGGTGGGGGGGGGACGGTGTTGTGGAAATGGGGAGAGAGGCCAAACAGCACCAAGGCGTCAGACATGAAACTAAAGAAACCATTTTGGATTATTTAGTGCTGTCAAGTCTTCAGCTGACTCTAGTCCCAGCTGCTATCTGGCCATAATCACATAAAATATCTCAAATGCACCTTGCTCAGCTCTGCCTAGTCAATCTACAGAACACTGAGAAATAGTAAATTGTTTTGGGGTGGTTTTTCACACATTAGTAGATAACTGAAATGGGAGTGGGTGGTGGTAAAGGAATGTAAAATCCAAGAGAGTATCTATGTTTGGCCTTGAGTAACTGGGTGAATTGTGCTGGTGGCACCTGAGAAGGAAAAATTGTGAGAACAGATTTGAGAGTGAAAACCAAGAGTTGTATTTTGACTACTTTAAGGTGGAAATCACTGTTACATATCTCTGTGGAGGTGTCAAGTATGTGGATGAAAGGGAGGCGTGGTAAACTACATCAAAATCTTCTGAAAGGTTGAATGAGAAAATAACAGTGCTCGTTGGATTGATCAGTATGGACATTATTGAACTTTGTAGAAGTTTCTTTCTCCCCATCCCTGCAATCTCTATACCAGTCAAGAGAATCTCAATATCTCATATCAAGAGCAGCTCTGACCATCTTCCATTCTCCACTCACTCTTACTACCTCTAAGCTATTTTTTCCAAAAATCACTTTTATCATTTCACATTGGTGCTATAAAATCTGTCATTTTCATATAAGATAAATTTCTTCATTTTCATTAGTAGATAGCACCAAAATATGTTTATTCTATCTACCCACTTTATCTACTATATTAAAGGGATATATCTCTAGTCATGGTAGTACTCTCCTTTTTCTCTAACCAAATCCTACCTGTTCCTCTGTCTCAAGTGCCCATCTCTTCTTTTTCCCTATCCAGATCCTTTAATATCTAGGCAAAGGCCTTCTTCCATGATGCTTTTTACATTTCTCCGGAGCAATGATTTTAAACTATAGTTTGAGATGTATAGTGGGCCACGAAAACAATTTACTGTATCCTGCCTTCATTTAAAGAAATCAAATAGAACAAGTAGAAAATGATAGGAAAGAAAATATAATTTAGTGATGATTGGCAATGCTTCATGAAATTTTTGTTTCTGGTTGTATGTGCTTGTGTGTTTTTGTGTGTGTGTGAGTGTGTGTGTGTCTTTGAGCATGAGTATATGTGTGTTATGCATATATGATCAGAACATAAAATGTTTTTGTTGTGGGTCACATTAAAAATTTTAAAAGCCACTTACCTAGTGTATCTAATTCTCTTTACCTAATCTCCTATTGGCCTTTTTAAATCTAGTTCATTTTAATAGTTTACAGTATGCTGAATATTGAATTGTTATTTAATTATTTAAAGTGTATATATTCCTGGAGAATATTCACTCATCTGTCCATTTCTCACTGAAAAATATGCATTTATTGCCTGTTATGAGTCATTTTTGTGCTTTTCTCTGGGTCTGTAATGATGCGTTTGATAGACGCTTCCTCATGAAGCATATATAGGGAAAGACATTAATAAAGCCATCAGACAAAGCCATCATTGATAAGATATAATGAAATTAGATGAGGAAAACATGTAGGGGACTTTAGAGCATCTAACGGGGCAACTTGGGCTTACCTGGAAAAGTGATATTAGAACTGACATCTGAAAAATAATTACAACTTAGTTAGGCAGAAGAAGTGAGCTGGGAAAGAGTATTACAAGAAGAAGAAATATATTATTTAACACCCTGAAGTAAAGAGAACAGCTAATTAGAGGAACTGAAAGAAGGGCTCTTTGGCTGGAGCAAAGTGAGTGAGGAAAGAAAGATTGACAGTGAAGCTAAAGAAGCACACAGGGAGAAAATCATCCATAGTGTCCTCATAGGTTGTGTAGTTTTTTCCTTTATTCTAAAAGCAATGAGCAAATCTCTAAAGCAATTTAATCTGAGGAGTAACATGATTAATTCTGCATATTTGACAAGCATACTCCGTGGAGAATGGATTAGAGGGGAGAAGGAGTGGTTGTGGAGACCTAAGGTGGGAGGCTGAAGCTCTAGCGCATGCTAGAGATAATGAATTGGGTTGGGATGGTGATAGTGATAGTGGAGATGGAGAAAAGTTGATGGGTTGGAGGGATATTTAGGAAATAAAATTGATATGATTTAGTGGTTTATTGGAATGGAAGGTAAACAAGAGGGATATGTCAAAGGATGATTCCCTAATTGTTGGCCTGAGGAGATGGTGGACTAATTAGAAGAAATGAGCGTGAGTACAATTTTGGGTATGTGGAATTTGGGATTGATTTGAGATATTTAAGCGTTGGTGGATGTTTGATACACGGGTTGATACTCAGGGAACAGTTTTGGGCTGGGGATAAAAACGTGGATTAGAACAACCAAAAAGGAAGAGTAGATTCAGAGCAAGCTTTGAAAAATTTAAACTTTTAAAGCCTAAGTTTAAGAAGATGATTTAGTAAAAGAAATCAAAAAGAGTGGATGAAAAAGAGGAGGAAATGTTCCCATTGGGTTTAGCAACCCGGAGGTTATTGGTGGACTTAGAGTGGCTGATTTGAAAACGTAGTAGCAGGGGAGGCATTGATGGAGTTGGAAGAGTAAAGGGAACATGAGAGAGTAGAAACAGTAAATATGCACAACTGAGAAAGTTGGGATGTTCCTGCTGAAGATTAGGGAGCATGTACATTTTATAGATGCTCAATAAATTCTTGTCGAATGAGAAACTGAACAACTATGCTTTTTAAACAATTTTCTTCAAATGATTAATGTAATGTTGGAGGAAGGAATTGACATTGAATTCTTACCACTTAGTAGGACTTTCATTTAATCCTTAGTCCATCCAGTAAGAGAGGTGATATTGTTCTTTAAAAAATCAGAGATGCAGAGAAGTTATACAGTTGTCCAAGTTCACACAGCTAAGAAGTGGCAGAGCTGGAATATCAATCTGTGTCTGTCTCACAGTCTGTTTTCTCCTAGAAAACGGCAACTTATTTGACCACAGAAATCTATTTTTCCATAGCTGGGGAAGTCCTAGTAATATACTCTTTGGAGCTAGCTTTCTCTGGCCTAATAAACTATGTATGGAGGTCCACTTTAGATCAGAGATTCTCAACCATGGCTGAGCATTCATTCACCTGGAATGCTTTTCAAAAAGATGGATGCCTCACTCCCACCTCAGAAATGTCTGAGAATGGTACTAGGGAATCAATATCTTTTAAAAGTGTCCCAGGTTATTCTAATGTGCCATCAGAATTGAGAAAAGATAGATTTTCACCAAATTACTAATTAATAAAAGCCTACAAGCCTAAATAATATGTCTATTCTGATGATATTTTACTAGCTTTGACTCTGAGTAAGTATAAATTTGGGGGAAGTAGTGGAACACACATGAACATATCTGGCAGTGACTGCTGAGAATCAGGATGACACCAAAGGCCTCATAAATCTTGGTGTCTCCTCTATGGATCGTTTTGATTCAGTAGAAGCATGTCTTCTGGCCCTATTGATATGTTGCGTATTCAAGACCTGATGATAGAGCTGCTTCTCACTTGAAGTAAGGAGAAAAGACCCAGTCCTAACAGATATGGAGGATACTAAGTTGAGCACCTACTGCCCTCCCCCCCCCTTATTCCCATTAGTGTGCATGAACTCTTAGAGGGGCAAGATTGTGGGCATTCCTTCTGGACAGAGATGTTCATTTCTTCTGATTGCCTGAAGGATGACAAAAGTTGTCAGTAAAATACTCCTGTGGTGTTTAACCTGACAATTTATGTATTTGTATTTTCCTAATAGTTAGACAAAAGTAAAAGTAACCTAAAATAAACTTCAATACCAAGACACAAAATATTTTCAATCTTAGTTCAGAATTCATTTACCATGAAGGAAAAATTCTCATTGGGTTACACAGGTGAGATTAAAGATTTTCCATTTTCAGTTGCCATTCTCTCTCACACTGCTGTGCACTGCAGTGGCTGCTTTGGGACTAGAAGCTACAAAGTTTTACACTTTTCAAAAGATGAAATATATCTGACATCATAACACAGCAACCATTGTTAAAAATGGTAACTTAAATAAATTGTCATCATTCTTCCTTACAGTTTCAGTAGATGTGGATTGTAACCCGTCGTGAGCTTGGTAAGAAGAGGGTGCATACATAATCCACTTTTAATAGCAAATATATCTTTGATTTCCTTCTCCTTATCGTTAGAATCTTAATATACTGTGCATGTACATTTTGAAGTAGCTGCTACTCTATTGTCAAGAGAATTTTTTCTGTTCTCAGGGACCAACCAAAAATAGTGCTCAGTTCTTTCTTTTTTCTTTCTTTCTTTTTTTAATTATATATTGGTTTCCATCTCTTGTAAATCATGGGCTAAATGAATCCTGTACTTGGAAGTGGGAAGGTTCAGAAAAGTCTCATTTATATGTTTGTGCAAACTTTAAATTTTTAGTCCTACCACTAGACTTTACAATGTTTAATGCATATGAAAAAAAAAGCATTTTGCCTTAAAATTAATTACCTTAGATAGGTGAAACCTTAGATAGGTGAAACCATATAAGTAAAAGACAGTTGTAGAGAAATGCAAATTTGTTTAATATCTGAAAATATAATGATCCCCAACAAATCCATAAGAAAAAGTTAAAATCCTCTAAAAACCGAACAATGGATATAATCATAATAATAATCATGGAATTTAGTGGTATTGAAGGAATAGTACATTAAAACAAAGTTAAAAGTAAATTAAAATGTAGCTGTCATTTTATACCCACAAAGTTGACAAAAATTTAAGAGACTGGCAAGTAAGGATGTGGAAAAATGGAAATTCTCATCATTACTGATGGTGTTGTAAATGTTACAGTCACTTTGGAGAGGAATTTAGCATTGCCTGGAGAAGATGAGGTTTGAAGTATGACTATGCAAGTCATCATCTTTGACCCACAGATTTCATTCAGAAGCAAATCTCCTAGAGAAACTGGCATATCACACAAATAGATATCTGTTAGGAGCTTTGCTGCAGCCTTGCTTTTCATCATTTAAAATTGGAAACAACCGAAATGCTCATCAACAGAGAATGGGTAAATACGTGGTGGTATATTTTCAGTGAAATACTACACAGAAGTTAAGAATATTTGAATTATAGCTACATGTATCACTAAGGATAAATGCCTACATGTTTTGAATAAAAATGCAAATTACAGATATGTGCAGTATTATTTATATAAGCTTTAAAAACTGGAAAGCAAAACTGCATATTATCTATGGGTAGATGTATATGTATAGAAAGATAAAATTAATGTGTCTTGGGAAGGTTATGCCCTTACTTTAGGGATAGATACTTCTGAGGAAAGAAGGTGAGGAAAAAGATCTGGGAGGAAGTGGGAAGGTAGGCTTTGATATTCTAGTAACATTTATTTTTTACAAGAAATATTCTGGAAAAATATGGAGAGTTGCTAAATATTTTAAAATGTGGTTGATGGGCAAAAGCAATTTCATTGTTCTTTATGACTTTTTATATGGTTAAAATATTTCATAATGTGTTTCATAAGAGAAAAAGCCTTATATATTACTCCAAAGGAAAATGATTTTAAGACACTACAAAATTTTCAAGTAAATGTGATATTATATCTTTCATTCATTTTAATTATTAATGGAAAGTTAACCTTAAAACTACTAAAATAACTACAAGCAGTAATTTTTAAAAATCAGCCTGCAATAGTAGAAAGGTGAGAAAAATCTTCATTATAAATGTGGCTTTAGCTTTTGGAAAAGTTTCATCTGTGATACCTGCTGCCCTTACTGAATTTTGCATGGTAAGCAAAATAATAAAAATGAAATCTTCAGTGTTCTGAGCATATGGAAGTGAGGGTTAAATAAAGTACCATCCATCTTGTTGGCAATGATATATAATATTCTTTTTATTATTTAATTGATTTATCTATTTGATTCTATTTTCTTTGTATTCTTTGAATAGTCTCTTTCCACACCGCTAATATACTTTCTTTTCCTTTCATACTTTCTTAGAATGTTGTAATTTAAAAAGTATGCAACTAAACCTCTTCCCTTTTTTAACTTTTCATTTTTATGTTTACAACATTCATTTATGACAGTATAGTTTAACACTAGATCTATGTCATATATATCCAAACATTGTATATAATTTAACATTATTTCATGTTGATTTTAGAATATATGTTTTGTTTCCTCCTAAATGATATACGGAATTGCATTACTGTGCCATAAAACAAGAAAATAACACTGTGCCCATTTTTAGATGTTTGGAAGCAAACTGAAAGGGCATGTATGTTAAGAATGAAAAGCACAAACCTTATAAAAGAGAAGTTTGTAGAAACTACTAGCAAAACAGGAGAACTTCAATTAATTTTGAAACAATTTTTTGTTAATATATTTTCAGTTAATGAAAACAACACAGAGTGGAAAACATATATTTCATGGATAAACATTACTTTTCTTAAATATGGGGAAAAGTATAATAGCCACGTGGAGTGTTTACTCTATGCCAGACACAGTGCTTTACAAGTACCAGACGTTTATTTAATCTTCTCCAAAACCCTTTGAATTAGGTATTGCTGTTATTCCCATTTTACCGTTCCAAAACAGGTATAGTTGATCTCATTAATTTCACCCAGTTTGAAGAGCTAGACAATAGTAGAAATAGGACTTGGGCTTGGCAATTTGTTTTGAATCCACATTTTACCATTATATTAAGGAAAATGGTGGTAAGCAGTTCCATTTTCCTTGCTGTAAACTGACTTGTCTTCATTGAATTGTCTCGTGCACACAGTGAAATAGAAACATTCTGACTGATCAATATTTCTGATTTGATCTTCTTCATTTTCTTGCTGCTGGAAGTATTGCTCTTGTAAAACCTCAATCAGGTTCTTATATTTTATATTTCAACAGCAAGTATCTGATTTTCACAAGAAATACACAATAACCATTTAATCACTGGTAAATTCAAAACATGAAATACTAATTCTTGGTTCCAATTTGTTGAAATATAAATATTCAGCTTGTTCTCTGTTTCACAGAGTTGAAAAATATTAAACGCTCTTTGCCAAAAATGGACACTACAGGGGCCTGAGAGAGTCCTACAGATGTTTCACAACTATTATAGGCATAGTTCTGAGCCCTCTCCCTTCCACAATAATCTGCAAAGAGCTGACTTTTTCTCTTTAAGGCTGAATGCATGGCCATACATTGTATGATGGATTTCCTACTGTTTGTTTATTTTTCCTGTTGCTCTGATAATTGTGTATAGGACATCTATCTGTTCATTTATTCAGACATTGAACAACTATTTATTGATCGCCTACTATGTACCAGTCACAGTTGTGATAACTGGCGAATATAAACTGGGGATACTGTGATGAACAAGGGTGGATATGGGAAAATGTATTATCTCCTACATCTCCTCCATTCTTACCTACTTCTCCAGTGGAAATTAGCTCAATTAAGATACAAATTTTAGGTAATCCTTTAACGGCAAATGGTGGCTTTTTCCTGAATGTTGTAATTCTTGGAATACCTATGGCAAGAGATCTCCTTGAAAGATAATGTTAGAAACCTCCTTCATGACCATTTTTTATGTGGGTTGCCATGATGCTGAGAGAGTAACAAAATATAAAAAGAAATTAAGGAAAGAATTTTTACTATTTGGCTTCTAAAAAAAATTTGAGGACAAGGTGGCATAAACCAATTTTCCCTGCTCTTCCTCACTAAGAACAAGTATAAACCCTGGTAATAACACAAGAGACAACCAAAGGGAACTCCGAAAGGTTGTAGGAAAAGGACGAGCTGGTTTGGGACACTCAGGACTGGAGGAACAACACAGTGGCAGGACATCTAACATCATTGCCCCACTGAACAGAAGTATGCTACCCAGACCTGGCATTTCTTGACCCCCAAACTCAGAAGTAAAAACAATGAAAATATGCTAAATAAAAGAGAAAATTATATGTAGACTGAAAGCTGTATTTGCAGCTCATTTATTTTACAAACTATTTTAAGATGTGCACATTGTATATTTTATAGCACAGAGCAAATTATATATATTTTGTTGAACAACTCTGTATTCTCACTGCATATTAAGGAATAAGCTGATAGTATGGACATTTACCAGTGATTCTGGTTTATGGGAGAATCTAAGGTACAAAAAGGAAACCTACATGGAATATCATCTTCAATTTGAGTGTAAGCTTTAGGAAAGCTACTATTTCTCTCATATATATATTTTCAGACTAGTCTGTTTTGATACAATAAGCTTCTGTTATATTTATTTTCAATAATATTCCATTTTTTACTGAAAATTTCAAACTTTAAATATCATTGTGGTTGATTTTAAGATAAATCTTAAATTTTAAAAAATTTATTACTTATATTACTGTGCTCATCACACACAAATCTATACTTTGCCTATTTCTAATATATGGATTCTAATGAGACGTGAAGTTTTTGTAAATTTTGTCTCATGTTTAATTTTTATGAGAGCCATAGGGGTGCTTTAAAGATTTTGAAAGCATCTTTTTGCATTCTTTACTAACATTTTTGGCATTGCTTACCTTCCCTGATGTTTTAATATATAATTTCTAGAAGTAAATTTGTTATTGAAATTTATTAATCCCATTATTTGATTAAAAAAGTAGAAACATGAATTCAAAGTTCAGTTAAAATTCTTAAAGATAACAGAGAAGTGATTCTCAGAAGAAACCTTAGGAGCATGGGTTTTTCTCACAATTTTTAGTAATTCCTCTTGGTATTTGAATGCCTTTATTTGAAATTCATTTTTAAAGGAATCAAATTAGTGTAGGAAAATGTGAAATGCCAAGGGGATTTTTTTGTGCATCATTATTATCAAAGTGCAAGAAGAATGTGGACACATTCAAATTGAACTTAAAGCATGTTCTTATATTGTTTGTACTAATCCATGCACAGTTAAGCAACATGAGGGTGGGATAGGTGGCAGAGAGCATGGGCCTTTCTTATCTTTTGCCTTGGTGCCCCAGTTCCTCGAGTTCCCTCCTTTAATTGGGTCAATGTTAAGTTAAAAGGAAAATTGGCCTCTGAGATAATACCGTCTGTAACAACTGATTTAGGGATCTTTTTGTAGTCCTGAAAAGCTTTTAAAAGGTGTTGGTTGTGGCCTGTCTTGGAAAATGTTAACTTGTGTATATGGAAGAATCTCACTCTAACCTGAGATTTGTCCCTAAGTCAAATTCTGTCTTGAAAGAACTTAAAAGGATTGCTGAGAGAGGAACGATGCAGGCAAGTGACTTTCTGCTTTATTATTCCCATGGCTAGATTTTCTCTGCTTTAAACAGGATTTTTCCATCTTCTTTTTAGAAGGGCATTCCTCAGTAAACAGAGCATGCTGAGCATAATTTACCCTTTTCTTGATGACTCAGGCTCATCATAATGAGCACTGGTTAGTACACTCAACTGTATTAGAAAGATGCCCCTAAGAGCTATTAACATATGTAGTACTGTTTGTCCCAACTAAACTAACTGCTCCCAGATGACCTAAATGTTCCCGACTGCAGTAGCTCCTCAGTACAATGTATGCTAAATAGAAAATATGTTTTTGTGGACTGCAGGGAGATATCTGTGCTGTGGGGCTAGATCTGAACATGATGCTGTTATGCTTGCCTCTGTTCTTTGAAGTAAAGACCCTCCCCAAATTTTACCTGCTGCGTGGAGCTCTGTGTTACCATTCCAAATTTATTAGGCTAGGCATAAATGACCATTGCCATGAGTAATATGATAATTGGGTTTGAAGGCCAAATTTAATAATATATCTAGGGGACAGGATCACTAAGATGAAGGACCTAGTGCTCTCAGCTTAAAGAGCATTCCACGGTGAGTCTCTGTCCCCCAAATCATAATCTTACCTGGAAATTTAGTTCTTCATTGTGACATATTCTCTTGAAAGAATAGTTATCAAAAATCCTCTTTAAAAATGCAAACATCAAATGAAGGGTTAAAAGTCTGTCATTTATTATTATGAAGTAGATTAATTGAATTATTTTCATACTGATGTCTTCTTAAGTCCAACTATGTAAAGAGACTAGGATTTTTGATGGATGGCACAGATCAGAGGAAGAGAGAGGTCATTCTGAAGGTTCAAATATTTTGGGAAGGGGGTAGTTTAAGTAGAGGCATCTCCGTGGAAGACTTTGGACTTCCATTAAAAGGTGACAGGAGGACATCGGCACTTGAGAAGCAAAGATGAGTAGAAACATAGGAAGGAGAAAGCAAGAAAAAAAAGGCAACACCTCAGTGCAGTCTTTTTTTTTAATTTATAAAATAAAGACATATGTCAGCATATACAATTTTTATATGAAGTATATGCACATTGCAATTGAATAAAATAGGCCATATTTGAATGCATGAAAAGAGTTCTTTGAAGGATCTCCACATTTAATTTTTTATAATTCAATAATTATTTTCTAATTAAGTTTTCTTTGGAATACCAATGTAGGCATTTTTTTTTCAAATGTATGGTACTTTTATATAGATCCTATCTCACAAACGTTATATATACTGTATTAAAGTGGTCAAGATGTTCTAACTTTCAAATTGGTTATTATTATAAGCTTTTCTGATTATTCTTTAATTTTTCTAATGCATCTGTGCCATTAGTTAGAAATGAGTATCTTGGTATCATGCTGAATTTTTAAAATGTTGAAAAAAGATAATTAAAACAATGTTTAATGTCCTGAATGAAAATAACAACAAAAACAAGAGATTATTGAGAACACAGTTCAACAAAATCTTACATTTGTGTACTGGTTTATAGTTTTGAATGTGAATTTATAAAGTATGTCTTTTGCTTTTCATAAAACCTTGGGAGGTGGGAAAGGAAAACCTTATTTCTCCCACTTTATAGGAAAAGGTAACTGAGGCCAGGAAAATCAAGTTTTTGTTAAAGGTGACACAAGTAGTGCATTCCAAATTTAGAACTATAATTTAATTCTTAGTTTTAGAAAACTGGTCTTGTTATTGGAGATGAATCAAAAGACTTGGCCTCTGGATACTTATATCTGTGCCCTAGTGCATGCTACTACTCGTACATAAAGTCAGTAACACTAGTACATAGTTTGTAAAGCTTTAAATGTGAGGAAAGATGTTTAAATACAAAAATGTGAAATGTAAGAAAAGGCGGGAGGAATATTACTCATCCATTGTTAAAAATACAAACTGATTGTTACTATTCTAAGTTTGCTAATTAAATATTTTAGATAGCTTTACATTTGACACATCTATTAACAGAAATAAAATCATTCTTTTTATTTTTCATGGAAAAAAGTATTCTGTTCACATGCTATTTATGTTGCTTCTTTTAAATCTGTTTCTAGCTCAATGCCTGGAAACAGTGGTGTTAACTGTCATTGTGATGCTAGTAAAGAGATTGGTCCATTGATACTCATTCCAGGGGTCTACTTATTACTCATTCATATTCCACATTGATAATATATATTCTTCAAAGAATTATACAGTCAGACTTTCAGTGCTTTTGGCATAACTAACTGCCCCCCCCAAAACTTGAAAATTCATTTAAAACTAAATGTTAATATATGTTGTCTACAAGAGACCACAGCAAAAGACCAAAGTAACTTAATATGGCTAAAAGTAATAGGATGCATAATGATCTGACAAACAAATATAAATAGAAACCAAAGATTGTAGACAGAAAATTCAAGCAAAAATAGTTACAAAGGGCAAGGTTTGTCATTTTTGTATGAAGTGCTAATTAGGTTAGCCCTTTTATACTTTTAAGGAAGAGATTTTCATGCAGTATACAATTGTTCTAGAATAGGAGTTGGCAAACTATGGCTTGTGGGCTGACTACTTGTATTTGTAAATAATATTTCATTGTAACGCAGTCACACCTGTTTATTTATATACTGTCTATGACTTCTTTAGCTCTCCAGTGACACAGTAGAGTAGTGTGACAGAAAACAGGACCCATAGTCCTAAAATATTTATTTTCTGGCTCTTTAAGGAAAAGAGCATAGAGGACTAAGGGACTTTTTGTATTAAGAAGTTACATATCTGATAAGAAAATCTGGTCAAAGTAACATTTAAAAGGTATAGACCATAGTGGACATTAATCATTCATGGCTGGCCAACATCTTTGCATTTATTTTTATTTTTCTGTTTGTTTCTCACAAGGGTAGAATCTAAAGTCTTACTTTCAGCTACTGAATCCATTCTACCAATCCAGTTAGACTGGTGTGAGAGCTGAATGTGAAAGAATTTTCGTTTGCAACTAAGGACACTATTTGATAAATAAAGCAATCATGCTTACGAATATAAAGGGAAAATTCTAAAGCAAATATGATTCAGCATATTATTAATGAATAATTACAGTTTGATCAAGTATTGCAGGAATCAAGTATGGTAAGATCAAATGTCTCCAAAAATCCAAAGATATTTTAATATCAGTACAAACAAGAGAAGGACATGGCTTCAATATGATAAAGAATATACCTCAAGGTGGGGGAGATCTACTTCATAGTGAAACTCTGGAGGCATCTCTACCATAATCACTAAAGATATAAGAATTAACATTATTCTTACACTTTAATAAACTAATAGAATAAAATAACAGGTACATACGTTGGAAAGGAAGGACTGAAGTATCAAAGCTGGTAATGATATGTTTCCAAGGAACAATCAACTGAGATACCAATAGAACAGCTAAAAAGTTTAATAAAGCAGGAGGTCAAAATGCAAAAATTTTTTTAAATCATATTTTCTATGTATCAGTATATCAGTGAGAATTCTATCAGGAAAATAGACCAGCTACAATTATGGGGAGACAGTATTTAATTTAGGAATTAGGGTTTACGTAATCTGGGAGAAGATGGAAGAGGATGAGGTGGGTGAGGGTGAGAGATCAGAGGAACAGCAACTAATCCCAACCCACTTCAGCACTAGCATGGAGGGGTTAGTGAGAGCTTAGGGAAAATCTGAGAAGTTGTGTGTGACTGGGCACCAAAGTGGATCGGCCAAAGGGAAACTTTTAGAGAGGTCTAGACACTGCTGCCTGCATAGAAATTGTTGCCTCTTTAAAACCATCTGTCTCTGGAGGAACTGCTGCTTCTTCATGGGATCTGTCCTCTCTCCGTGGGCTTGTGTCGGGTGGCAAGCATGGGTGGTTGGCCAGGCAAGCAGCTGGAAAGATGAGTAGGGAAGAGAGCACAGACAAACTATGCCTTTTAGTGAGCAGTCATCACTGGATCTTTCAACCGTGATCCATCTGCAAATAAAGGTCAGTGCTTCAGTTCAGCTTTCAAATCTCATGCATGACCTTGTCTTTAGAAAATTTTACTTAGAATAATATAAGGAAGAGGTTTCGGGAATGAATTTCCCAGACTTACTCTGAAGCAGTAATGCCAGTTTGACAACAAACCAGTAAAATCAGCAATAACACCACGGAAAGTATAATGAAACAAATTTTTCTTCCTGCGAAGAGAATTGCGTGTCCACATGGCTTTACTGATGATTGATATCAAATACATTTAAATCATGTAAGAGCCATATCATAAAAACTTTCAGACAATAGAGAAGGAACGAATGATTCCCAAATTTTTTATGAGTCATCATTCTGGTACCCATACCAGACTTAGATATTACAGGGGAGACGGGGACCCCTATGATCCAATATCTATCATGAACATAGGCACAAAAATCTTTAACATATTAGCAAATTCAACCCAGTACTATATAAAAAGGATAATACATTATGTTCATGTAATGTTTTTTTCCAGGAGAGCAAGACTGGTCTAATATTCACAAATCAAGCAAAGTAGTTCACCATATTAACATAGAACATTTCTGTGATCATCTTGATAAATTCAGAAAAACATTTCTCAAAATTCAACAGCCATTTATATGAAAAAGAAAACCTCACAGAAATGTAGATCAATGGAACAGGATAGAAAGCCCAGAGGTAAACCCACGCACATATGGTCACCTTATCTTTATAAAGGAGGCAAGAATATACAGTTGAGAAAAGACAGCCTCTTCAATAAGTGGTGCTGGGAAAACTGGACAGCTACATGTAAAAGAATGAAATTAGAACACTCCCTAACACCATACACAAAAATAAACTCAAAATGGATTAAAGACCTAAATGTAAAGCCAGACACCATCAAACTCTTAGAGGAAAACATAGGCAGAACACTCTATGACATAAATCACAGCAAGATCCTTTTTGACCCACCTCCTAGAGAAATGGAAATAAAAACAAAAATAAACAAATGGGACCTAATGAGACTTAAAAGCTTTTGCACAGCAAAGGAAACCATAAACAAGACCAAAAGACAACCCTCAGAATGGGAGAAAATATTTGCAAATGAAGCAACTGACAAAGGATTAATCTCCAAAATTTACAAGCAGCTCATGCAGCTCAATAACAAAAAAACAAACAACCCAATCCAAAAATGGGCAGAAGACCTAAATAGACATTTCTCCAAAGAAGATATACAGATTGCCCACAAACACATGAAAGAATGCTCAACATCATTAATCATTAAAGAAATGCAAATCAAAACTACAATGAGATATCATCTCACACCAGTCAGAATGGCCATCATCGAAAAATCTAGAAACAATAAATGCTGGAGAGGGTGTGGAGAAAAGGGAACACACTTGCACTGCTGGTGGGAATGTAAATTGATACAGCCACTATGGAGGTTCCTTAAAAAACTTCCAATAGAACTACCATAGGACCCAGCAATCCCACTACTGGGCATATATCCTGAGAAAACCATAATTCAAAAAGAGTCATGTACCAAAATGTTCATTGCAGCTCTATTTACAATAGCCAGGAGATGGAAGCAATCTAAGTGTCCACCATTGGATGAATGGATAAAGAAGATGTGGCACATATATACGTTGGAATATTACTCAGCCATAAAAAGAAACAAAATTGAGTTATTTGTAGTGAGGTGGATGGACCTAGAGTCTGTCATACAGTGTGAAGTAAGTCAGAAAGAGAAAAACAAATACCATATGCTAACACATATATATGGAATCTAAGGAAAAAAAAAAGAGTCATGAAGAACCTACGGGTAAGGCGGGAATAAAGACACAGAACTACTAGAGAATGAACTTGAGGATATGGGGAGGGGGAAGGGTAAGCTGTGACAAAGTGAGAGAGTGGCATGGACATATATACACTACCAAACGTAAAATAGCTAGTGGGAAGCAGCTGCATGGCACGGGGAGATCAGCTCGGTGCTTTGTGACTGCCTGGAGGGGTGGGATCGGGAGGGTGGGAGGGAGGGAGACGCAAGAGGGAAGAGATATGGGAACATATGTATATGTATAACTGATTCACTTTGTTATAAAGCAGAAGCTAACACACCATTGTAAAGCAATTATACTCCAGTAAAGATGTTAAAAAAAGAAAAAACTCAGCAAAATAGGAATAGTAGAGAACTTTCTCAACCTGATTAAAAACATTTACATAAAACACTTTATTTACTTCATCCTGTAGGATGATGAATACCACGCTTCACTACTTTTATTCAGCATTGTACTAAAATTCTAGTTGGTGTAAAAAGGCAAGAAGAAATGAGAGGTATACAAATTAGAAAGGAAAAAGAACTGTCTTTATTCATAGGTGGCATAGTTATATATGTAGAAAGTTCTAAAGAATCTATAAAATTATTAGAATGAATAAATTAGCAAGATTTCAGGCTATGAGATCATTATAAAAAGCCAATTTCTCTATACCCAGCAATCACACTTGAAAATTAGATAAAATACCATTTACATAAGCATCACAAATACTTAGAATTAAATTTCATAAAGTACTTGTAAGACCTATACACTAAAAATTAAAAAGCATTGATGAAAGAAATTTTAAAAGACCCAAGTAAGTGGAGAGGGACAGTATTTTCGTGGATTAGACGATTCATTATTGCTCAGCTGTTACAGTCTCCAAATTGATATAAGACTTAATCCCATTCAAGATCTCAGCAAGCTTTTTGTAGAAATTGCCAAGCTGGTAATAAAATATATGGCAATGTTAAGGGCCTTAATAAGGGCCGAGTAATTTTGGGAAAACAATCAGATTGGAGGACTTACACTACCTACTTAAAAATTTACTGTAAAGCCACAATAATAATGCTGTGTTCTCATGAAGACAGACTTACAAATAGTTCAGGGAAACAGGACAGATTTTAAAAAGTATATACATTTAGTTAATTGATTTTTGATAATGGCACTGAAGCAGTTCGGTGGGGGAATGGAAAGTCTTTTCAAAAAGCTGTCCTGGAAAAACTGATCAGGTGAGGGGGCGGGAAATAACTTGACCTCTGTCTCAAGTCATAAACTGTATTTATTAAAGATGAGTCATAGACCTACATATAAAAGCTAATATAAACTTTCTAAAAGTATAGGGTTATATCTTCCTAACCTTGGAGTGGTCAAAGGGTTCTTGGGATACACACGCATGTAAACTATTACACACAAAAGAAAAAACTTAATAAATTAGATTTCATGATAAGTAAAAACTTCTGCTCATCAAAAGACACACTTAAGAAAATAAGCCCACCATAAATTGGAAGAATTGAATAGGGGAGCCACAGACTTGTAGTCTAGACTCTCATGCATTGCTAATGGGGGTGTTACAATGGTAGAATTTTTTTTCAAAACTATTTTGTCAAATGCTTTTAAAAGCAACTTTTAAACATTGTTTTTAAATATGTTTTCTCTGTAACCCAGAGTACAGTCAGAAGAAACTACACAGTAATTTGAAGAGGGAAAACTTAATGGAATTAATGGGCTTGGAGTAATGGGGTTTGGCTAGTGAGAGGTAAAGAAAATTTTCAAGAGTACAAGAATAGTAGATATATGGAACAGCTATTACCCCTAAGGCTGAGGTAACACCAAAGAATCCCTGTTCCCTCCCACATCCCAGGCTGAGATCCCTGCTTCCTTGGGGAGCACAACTGTGGCTCACAGGATGGCTGTGAAGCTTGCTGAGGTACTGTGCCAGGGGAAATCACGGGAAATATGCCCTTTGGAGTGCCAGGAGAAGCCTTCCCCAGAGAGGTTCTGTGTTTTGGAAGTTTGCTGGAAAGGCTTTCAAGAGAGTGGTAGGGGAAGCTGCCCACAGGAAGGTGGTATGTTTCATTGCCACTGAGTACTGCAGAAGCCACGTGCTCTGTAGGTGCCAGAGGACAGGTGCTCGTTGGAACCATGAAGAGAAATTTTTCTTCAGTATCCTCTACTGACAAACTTAACTTGGTGCCGGCTGTCAAAGGACCACATATTTACAGGCTCCCACTATGTTGCTGCAGACTTGGAAATGACGGACAGGTTTGGAGCTGAGTGGCAATAAATTGATAACTGGCACAACAGCCATTTTACTCCTAGGTATTGAAGAGAAATGTTTAAAAAATGACTTTACGAAGATGACTTATAGAAGAATGTTTGTATCAACTTCATTCTGAATACTCCCAGGTTGGAAATGTCATACAGTGGAAAACTACACAGAAATAAAAGGGAATAAAATTCTGATACTCAACATGGATAAATCTTAAAAATATTATGCTGAATTGAAGTGATCAGACATAAAGTATACAGAGTATATGATAAAAATTTCAAGTATAGGAGAGGCAAAATTTATCTATGGTGCACAGTTGGTGAAATGGATTTCCCATTTATTGAGGTGGGAAACACTGAAGAACAGAATTTGAGGACAAAATCAAGAAATACAGATAAAAATATGACATCTGGGTAGGAAAGTGTTTTCTAAGCAAGGAGGCTGTGGAAGAAATTATGGAGGAAAATATTGATAGGATTTTACTACATTTCTGAATTATTTTAGGAAAACACATTTCTTTGAATTTTGTTGGATCAAAAATAGTAGACACATATTTTGAGAACTCTTCCTTGCTGTGGTCTTTCTTTAGGAATTATGTATGTGCTGGGGAGAGTGTGAGCATGCACATGCACATATTTTTCTTATATATCAAAAAATTTTTCTTATACATCAAAAAATTGTAGTAAAGATCATGTTCCACTTATGACATAGTGAATTTAACAAATGTTTTATTACTTAATGAAAGCATTTAACCATCTTTCCAAAAGCATAATTCTTTTGCATAGTAACTTGATATTTGGTGAAAAGCACAAATAATTATTATTGTAATGAGAGCTTTTCTTCAGCTGTCCTTGTAGAAGTGGTGAGGTATTCCTATGAATTTACCCATCTGAAATATGCCAGCCCAGTACAGAGCCTTAAACAGAGATCTTTTCTCTGAGGTGGTTTCTTGTTTAATGATCTGTAAATGAAACTGTTATTGCTTTTTTGCCTCTCATTTATGAGCACCATTATTTCTCACAGTGGGTTGTCTTTGTCAGACAATAAAGGTAGAAGAAGTTTTTAAGTTTGTCAGGGGATTTATTGATATAAATGAGAGAGAAGTTCAGTCAAAATTAATGACAGTGGTTTTCCATGTAGGAAAAGGAGAACAAGTTTTTAAAATGACAGCTCTTTTTAAGATATATGATTCTGCCTTAGAACAATATATTCCTTCTGTTACTGTACTCTGGGTTTCAAGTTTTCACATTCATTTACTGCAGTTTTTTGCTATGTGTAAGACAGGTAATAAGATTTTGACTACATAAACAAGCAAAGGCCATCTATCTTGAAATACAGCATTTAAAGAATTTTGTAGGTACAGCTCTATGATCATCAAAACATAGTATTTGGATTAAAAAAATCTTTTATTCATTATCAAAATGAACCATAGTGGAAGGCATGGGCATGATAAAACAAGTGATTATCAGAAACCAATTAGATTTGTATTGTTCATAGTAATTTTAGCAAATATTCAATTTGAAGGCTTATTGCTCCCTTGTCTCTCATCAGCAGAAAAGAAGCAAATTGAATCTGCAGAAAACATAAGTTTATTTGATACCTCAAATTTTAAAAAGCCCCTTCGGAGTAATTAGGTGATAATAACCAAGTTTCTCTAATTGGAGAAAAATCGCCACTTATATAGCTAATTAGCCTGAGAAATATTGTTGATGTTTGAGTTGAAGCGGGAAATATTGACTGGAAGAACCATGTACCTGCTAACACAGAAATACCATAATCCCTGGCATTTTAAATAAGTCTGTGACCTACATTCGTATTTCTTTTCATTGTGACTCATGTGATCAAACACTAAGCTATTGATTTTTATCTATGTTCTTCATTTTCCTTGTTTATAGAAAAACTTTATGATCCAGACTTTATAACTGATGGCATTATAGCTTCTAATGCTTTAATAGCTTTCAAAACAAGAAAGAGAGGAATAAAAGTAGAGTAAAATGCATTGTTGGTTGAAATACCACCTTGGAAAATGGAGTTTGATTTATTTCAAGGATAGATTTAGTAAGAGTAAGGGAAAGTAGGCTTAAGAGCTAAAACTATTTTAATGACTCTTTAGCAACTCCTGTTTTTTTTTTTTGTGGGGGGGGCGGTTATCAGGAAGTGATTGCATGCTGAGAATTTTGATGGCTGATCTTGCTACGGCAAACTTTGCAAATTTGAGGGCCTAGAATTTACCTTTTTCCTTAGCTGCTGCAGTTGCTGTCTCTTGCTTAGCATCCACTCTGTGTTTCTTATCTGTATTGACAAATGTGCTTATGAGACAAACAGTGTTAAGAGTACAGCTTATGTGACCCACACAAAAAAACTAATATATCTTTACTTTCATGCTGTGTGATTACTGACTTACCTTTCCAAGATAATTAACTTCAGGAAAAGGTAAATATCAATGTGCCATTTGTTTTGAATTTTTGTTCAACTAACATAATTAACCAGTGAGGTGTTAAAAGTTGCTGGAAGATAGATTTTTAAAATAGAAATTAAGCTATTTTAGAAGCTAATTTGATGCCTTGTAAAAAAAGTTTGTGGTAGAAGAAAAAAATGAGATTCTTTATTATGGGAAGTATAAAAACCAAGGAGCCAATTTCTGAAGTTTTATCCAGTGAACTGTGTACATGCAATAGCCGTAAGCAATTATTCATATGTGGTAGGGTCACCTGTAATGTTGGCAAACTGATTTTTATTAGCTGACCTCCAGACCTTTAACATAAACTTGATAACTTCATTTTACTGTTAGGAAAAGGATAGTGTGATTACACCAGAATTAGAACATATTTGTTGTTGCTAACATAAAACAGTGAAGAAGTCAGTAGCAGTTACTAAATTTCTATACTTTGCAGAAACACGAGTTCTGAGCTCGGCCTTGGGTAGTTTTCACAAAGTAAAATTATACAATGGATACTGTGGTTTTCAGACTGGAAAGCTGTACTGATTGATGAGACTCTCCAAGTATTTGGGAGAAAATTGAATGTGCTGATGGTTTTAATCTAAAATATCAGTTCAGAGTCTCTACCTCTGACTCCAAACCCTTTTTATTTCCCCAAAGCCTTCTCCTTTCCACCAACAAATGTTTCTGCTTGGAATTACTAGATTCTCATGTGGCAGTGAAGACTCCGGATGAGAAAAAATGAAGAAATCCCATTATGTTTCAGATTTTAGCTGTTGAGTTTCCCGGGAAATTGCATTCCAGGTGTTTTTGAATTCCCTTCTTTCAGTTTTGATAATTGACTATAGTTTTAGCAATCTACTACAACAAAATATTATTTAAGATGTATGTTAATGTGTGTAAATTTGCATTGTTATCAAACGGGTATATTTTCCTATTTATCCCTTTTCTCTTCCTGGCTTTGTGTTTCTTATGTGACAGGAATGGCTCCCTTCAAGATATAATTCTGTTTAACCAGACGACGTCATTATTAATTTTGAAAAAGATTGTTATAAGAACCTGAACATTTTAGGCTTTAGTGGCAGGTATGGGAGTTAGTTACATTTTAAAACAATAGATTCTTCTTTCAAAGCTCCGGATGGAAACAAAGACATATATGTATGGTTTTTAATTTTTGTTATACGTTATATCCTAAACAAAAGACACTTCTCTCCTTTTAAAAATATCATTTTTTTCTTGAACTTCTA
The DNA here is from genome assembly GCF_005190385.1 of Monodon monoceros. Lineage (NCBI taxonomy): Eukaryota > Metazoa > Chordata > Mammalia > Artiodactyla > Monodontidae > Monodon > Monodon monoceros. The sequence continues at coordinate 49,516,143 of NW_021703772.1, read as the reverse complement.
AAAGTTAATATGTGTATTATAGTAAAACTGAGACACATAAGAAACAAAGAACACAAAATCATCCATAAACGTAAGGAGTTTAAAGTTTGACGTGTCTTTGTGAGTCCTTGTGTATGTTCATACACGTAACTGAACATACACTTTTATGTGGTTGAGCTTGTCTAGTGTGTATTATGCTTTTGCACATTATGAATATTTACTAATTAAGTCCCAAACCTATGAGAATTTTGATAACTGAGAATGCACTTCATCAAGTCAGTCAAAAAAAAAAAATGTAATCCTGTCTTTTACAGAAACAAAATTTCATAAAGACGAAAATGGCAACAGGCCTCTGGATAAAGATGTTGGTAGAATTACATTAAAATACTGCATTCCCTTAATACTCAATTTAAAAATGTAATGTAAAACAATAGAGTACAATAGGTGTAATCCTTCTGAGAGAATTCATTATCAGATCTAAATTATTAAAATATTAGCAAGAAAGGGTTTCCATCAAATTAGTTAAAAGTGTATTACAACCATAAGAGATACATTCATTCATCAGTGGATGTAATCAAATTATAAATGTGAACACAACTGCATAATCCCTTTCCTTGTACTTCTAGCCCTCTGCTGCCAGCCCGGTTAATAAGCCCTGAAGGATGTACTGAGCTGGTTTAACAATTCTTGGTTCAAGATGCTTCTTTTTCTATATAACAGCATTACAACTATAACAAAAGATATCTAGAAACTGGCTAACCCACAAACTCTTTTTCTTGTTCATTGTCACCTTAAGAAATCTAAAAATCTTAGATGAAAGTAAGGACTGCACATTGTCCACAACAAACATAGGTACTTTAGAAGATACCCGTATAAAGGACTGTGGTCTATACTGTCTTATAGATATGGATATGCTAACAAAGAGCTATTCCTTTCACCTTTCTTCCTCCTCCTTCACTATCCGAATGACTTAGTATAGAAATATGTCCAGCTCCAAGACGTTGATTAACAAAGAGTATTTCCAAAAAACAATCTTTTCTGTCAATGAACAAAATATATTTATAGAAGGGTTATTTCACTACATTTACTTTTGGTCACTTAGGACTTGTCTATCCTAAAAATACATAGCAATATTAACTAAAATACACATAAAGAATATGTTTAGATATCTGATCTTGTCAAACAACTCCTGAGCATACTACTCTTCCCTCCTCACTTCTTTCTCTTCCTTCGCCCCTGCCACGCAGTGAAGTGTCACTGTGCTGTTCTAAGAGATCAAATTCAACAGTCCCTTACCCAAAAGATAATCATCCTGTGGATCCCTAAGGGAAAAAAATGTGTTATTTTATATCCTCGACTTTTAGCATATGTTGTGCACTTCCAAGCAGCGAGAAAGACTAGATATTTAAGCAGGACTTAAGTTTGTCCACTACACATATTGTAGCATTGAATAAATTGTACACATGGAATAAAGACTATAATACTAAAGCATCTGGTAAATAGGAACATTCTGACCTAGGTCCCTTCCTCTTCCTGCCCCTATCAATCCACCGCACAAATGTAACCATCTGTAAGTAATACTTAGAGGTGATTTTAATCATTTCACTTCTACAAGTGAATTTCAAGAAAATGAATTTTAACCTGAAATGTATTTGTTTACTTTTGTTATTTGGTGGCAAACTCTTAAACATCTAGAAAGACCAGATGTTGTAAAATGAGGTCTCATTTTTCTGTTACATCTGCTATGTATACAGCAAGTACACAGGCATATGGGACAGTGGTTAATCTTTGCTCCTGGGAACATAGTGGCATAGAGCCTTTTACACTCCTTTCTCCTCCCACTCCCCTGAAACACATGCACAAACACAGTGTATCTCTCACAGGTGGTTGGACCATTCCTTTTCCAAAAGATAGTATTTCACATGAATTTTAAAAGAGTAGTTATAAAATGTGCTATGTTACTATCTCAACTTTTAATGTAATCTGTGTACTTCTAAACATCTAGAAAGACTATATGTTTAAAATAATTACTTACAAATGTAGTTATTCAGCACTACAATATGCCTGGTCGTGTTGAAGCAACTACACATATGTGATTATATTGATATCTGAAAGTGTCTTCTAAACAGGAACATTCTAGTCTAGTGCCCTTCACTTCAGTTCTTTCATTCACCCACCAACCCAGTGGTAGAGTACAGGCACACATGTCACATAAATGTGGTTTTACAATTTTATTTCTAAAAGTCATTTTTGTGAGTTTTAATACAAAGTTATAGAATGTGTTAATTTACCAACTCTACTTCTGTCTTACATTGGCCACCTCTTTAATACCTAGAGAATACATACTATAAATTTAAGACTCATTTGTCTAGTGCGTACGTAATATATACAGTACAGGAAAGTTAAAAAATCATATAATTTATATGATGTTGGATCATATACTAGAAAAAGAACTTCTGCAATTTCTTCCCTCCCACCTCTTCGAACCTAATGAACAAGTAGAGACAATATACTGCTCAAAGAGGTAGTTAACAATTCCACTTCCAAAGACAATTACTCATCAATTATAAAAAGCTACTTACAGGGCTTCCCTGGTGACTCAGTGGTTGAGAGTCTGCCTGCCGATGCAGGCGACACGGGTTCGTGCCCCCACCCGGGAAAATCCCACATGCCGCGGAGCGGCTAGGCCCGTGAGCCATGGCCGCTGAGCCTGCGCGTCCGGAGCCTGTGCTCCGCAACGGGAGAGGCCTCAACAATGAGAGGCCCGCGTACCACAAAAAAAAAAAAAAAAAAAAAGCTACTTACAAAGTGTTGTTATTTTACCACCTTTACATTTATTTTTTAAAAATTTTTTATTGAAGTATAGTTGATGTACAATACTGTATAAGTTGCAGGTGTACAACATAGTGATTCACAATTTTACAGGTTATACTTCATTTATAGTTATTATAAAATATTGGCTATATTTCCCATGTTGTACAGTATATCCTGAAAGTATATTTTATATGTAATAGTTTTTACTGCTTAATCCCCTATCCCTATATTGCCCCTCCCCCTTCCCTCTCCTCTCTGTAACCATTAGTTCTCTACATCTATGAGTCTGTTTCTTTTTTGTTATATTCACTAGTTTGTTGAATTTCTTTGGATTCCACATAAAGTGATATCATACAGTATTCTCTATTTGACCTATTTCACTTAACATAATACCCTCCAAGTCCATCCATGTTGCTGTGAATGGCAAAATTTCAAAATTTCATTCTTTCTTATGGCTGAGTAGTATTCCATTGTATGTATGTATGTGTGTATATACACACACATAAATATGTGGTGTGTGTGCGTGTGTATGCGTGTGTGTGTGTGTATACGTGTGTGTATGTATATATATATACCATTCATATATATCAACTGTCATCTGTTGATGGACACTTAGGTTGCTTCCATGTCTTGGCAATTATAAATAATGCTGCTACGGACATTGAGGTGCATGTATCTTTTTGAATTAGTGTTTTTGTTTCTTTTGGATATATAGCCAGAAGTGGAATTGTTTGGTCATATGGTAGTTCTATTTTCAGTTTTTTGAGAAACCTCTATACTGTTTTCCACAGTGGCTGTACCAATTTACATTCCCACCAACAGTGTACAAGGGTTCCCTTTTTACCAAAGCCCCTCCAGCGTTTGTTATTTGTGGCTTTTTGATGATGGCCATTCTGACCGGTGTGAGGTGGTGTCTCATTGTGGTTTTGATTTGCATTTCCCTGATTATTAGCAATGTTGAGGATCTTTTCATGTGTCTGTTGTACCTTTACTTTTAAATACCTTTTGCACTTCTAAACATCTGGAAAAATTAGATATTTCAAATAGGAACTTGTTACTATCTAAATAGTACTATTAAATAAAACTACATACATAGCAATGGTTCTAATCTACCAGGTCTTTTAAATATTCCCTCACTTCCTTCTCTCGACCACCAACACAGTAAACAAGTACAGACATCTGTAATGCTTGGAGGTAATTGAGCAAATTCATTTCCAAAAGTCATTTATAGGAGGTAAGCTTTCCAATAAAGTTCAAAACAAAGTGTGCAGTATGTGTTCATTTTTTACTAAATCGACTTTTTCATACATTGGCAACTTTTTTAACATCTAGTTGCTACATGTTGCAAAACTAGGACTCATTTGTCCATTATACACACTACACAGCAAAACAAGATGCACATAACATACAGAAAAATGGTTTATTTGAAACTATCTGTCTATAAACACACTAACAAATTATCTTTTGTAATTCTTTTCCTCTCAGTCCAGACCATTGAACAATATCAGTAGTAGCCTATGGCTCGTATAAGTGGTTTAGCAATTCCATTTCCAAAAGACAGTATTTTCTATAAATTTTGACAAAAAAAAATATAGTGATATTTTACTACATCTGTTTTTAACATAGACTAGCTATTTCAAGTAAGAACTTTGATATATATATATATGTAATAGTTTTGAATAAACTGCACAAATAATCATTATAACCTGCAAGTGTCCTTTAAATGTGAACGTTGCAGCTTAGAACGCTTCCCTTCTCTCACTCCTCTACCAATCCAACGGATTATATGGCTCAAATTTTCAGAAAACCGTCTTTCCTATGAATTTTAACACAGAATGTACTAGTTTTCCAATTCTCCTTTTGTCATATGCTGGCAAACCCTTAGCCATCCAGAAGGACCAGATACTGTACAATTAGGACTCCCCTGTCCATCACACACACCATGTAAGCAGCCGGGTAGAACACAGCGCACAGGTACATGGGACTGCAGTTCACTCTGAACACACAGGTGTGGAGTCCTTCACGCCTCATTTTCCTTCATCCTCACTGGACAGCTGTGCCCACGTACAACGTGTACTGCTCGAAGAGGGCGTTTGGCCATTCAGCTTAACAGCAGTATGTCAAAGAACTTTAACAAAAAACACTTTTAAAGTTGTTTATTTTACTACATGCTTTTGATATACATTTTAGAGCGTCTAGAAAAACTAGCTATTTCAAAAAAGTACTTTGCACCGCTAACTACATATACAATAGTGAGGAACAAAACGCACCACGGAAAGATGGTTATAATATAAATATGACTTCTAAATACAAGCAGTCTGGCATAGGAACCTTTTCCTCTTCATAGCAGAATCATCTCTGAAGAGTCTCATTTCATTTATGTCTTTGTGTTAATACCGGGATATATATTTTTCTTTTCTGGTGTTTATAGTTATATAGATTTTTATGAACCTAGGTATTATACTAGCTTTTAGCTCTCTCATATATGAATTGAGTATACTAGGCATTCTTTCTCCTAAGTCAACATACACCAATTATAGATGAAGAATGCCTTCAGTTTTCTAATCAGCCTCTTCACGGCCTTCTGCTCTAACCCATTGATCAAATGTCAAAGTGTCACTTATGGAGATGGCCTAACAATTCCACTTGCAAAAGTTATTCCCAGGAGGTATTCCTTTTCTATGATTAAATTTTTCTTTTCTTTTTTTCCTTGTACAAAAGAGTGTTTACAAGCCAGGTGATTTTTAACTCTGTTTTATTGTATGCAGTTGACTTTACATCTATAAGGCCTAGATGTAGAGAAATAAGTTGAATTTTAGAAGGTTGGCAGGTAAAGTTGAGAGAAGCTTTTTTCATATTATATACACAAGCCTTCTATAAAGAGCAGTGAATCTTCCCAAGTGGTGGTGTGCATTTTCTGTTGGCCAAACATAGCCCATTATTCTTTCCTGTCTCTCTTCTAATGCCAAGGTCTAGCTGACCATTCCCTGACTTCCCCTCGTCTTTCAGGGCTCCACACACCTGCTGGGCCACAAAGCCTTTGCCTATCCTTGTCAGGATGCAGTAGCATCTCCCCCAGGTGGGACAAAGGTCCCCAGGTCTGCGAGGATCCTGGCCTGAGGCAGCCAAGCTCTCCTTCATGCTAACTGACTTTTTTGGTCCGAGATGCCCCAGGCTTTCAGGGGCTGCTGTTCTTCTTACTTCGCCATCGGGTTGCCATCTGGTCCCAGAAATGGTATCCATGGCTGCTTGGGAGAGGCCACTGATGGCTGTGGAAGGCTTGAGTCTAGCCTCTACTCACCTACTCGGGGTGAGAGGCAGGGGTTAGGGCTGCTTCTTACCTCAGTCTCTTACTGAATTTGTCTTCCTTTTTTTGTTGTTGAAGTTTCTTTCTTTTCCCCCCAGCTTTATAAGTGACAAATAAAAATTGTATACATGTATGACGTATAGTGTGATGGTTTGATATATGTACAAACGGTGAAATGATTACTACAATCAAGTTAATTCACACATTCCTCACCTCACATAGTTACCTTTTTGAAGGGGGATTGTGGTAAGAACACTTAAGTTTTAGTCTCAGCAAATTTCAAGTATACAATAGAGTATTTTTATTTTTTTCAGCTTTATTGAGGTATAACTGACAAAATTGTAAGAGAAAGTGTATGATTTGATATTTATATGCATTGTGAAAGGATTCTGCCTACTCCTCTGAATTAATTAACAGATCTATCACCTCACATATTTCTTTTTTTGTGAGAGCATTTAAGTTCTACTTTCTTAGCAAATTTCAGTTATATAATACAGTGTTCTTGACTGCAGTCATCACATTATACATTAGGTCCTCAGACTTTATTCATCTTATAACTGAAAGTTTGTACCTTTTTATTAACCTCTCTCTATTTTCCCACCACTCAGGCCCTGGCAACCACTTTTCTATTCTCTGTTTCTATGAGTTTGACGTTTTTTTTCTTTTTTTTTTTTTTAAGATTCCACATAGTATAAATAAATGGTGCAGTGTTTGTTTTTCTGTCTCAGGCTTATTTCATTTAGCATAGCGCACTCCAGGTTCATCATGTTGTCACAAGTAATAGGATTTCCTTCTTTTTGTGGTTGAATAATATTCCTGGTGTGTGTCTGTCTGTATTTGTATGTGTGTATTTGTGTGCATACACACACACACACATTTTCTCGATCCATTCATTCGTTGACTTATGTTGTTGCCATACCTTGACCATGGTCAATAATGCTACAATGAACATGAGAGTGCAGACATCTCTTCGAAATAATGACTTCTTTTGCTTTGAATACATTCTCAGAAGTGGAATTGCTGGATTATGTTGTAGTTCTGTTTTTAAATTTTTGAGGAACCTCCATACTGTTTTCCACAATGGCTGTACCAATTTATATTCCCATTAACAGCATATAAGGATTCATTTTCTCCACATCCTCGCCAACACTTGTAATTTATTGTCTTTTTGATAATAGCCATCATAACAGATGTGAGGTGATATCTCACTGTGGTTTTGATTTTCATCGTCCTGATGCTTAGTGATGTTGAACACCTTTTCCTGTTCATGTTGGCCTTTGTATGTCTTCTTTAGAAAAATATCTTTTCAGGTCCTTTGTTCATCTTTTAATCAGGTTATTGATTTTTCTGCTACTGAGTTAGATGAGCTCCTCATATATTTTGGATATTAACCTCCTATGGGATATATGGATTGCAAATAATTTTTCCCATTCCATAGGTTGCCTTTTCATTTGGTTGTTTCCTTTGCTGCACTATCTTCCCTTTTAAATAAATATGTTAGGCATGCAGATATATATTTAGTAAAGTTGTCCAAATAATAGATACATTAAAATTGAGATTGATTTAAAAAAAGCCTAAGCCTTTTTATGTTTTTCTACTTATTCACAATCTTATATTAATATTATAAGGCTGAAGAAATTGCTTAAAGCCTTGGAGAATTCCATGAGAACTATTCATTTAGACAATTCATTAATAAAATATGCATCAGAAAAATATGATAAATTTTAAGCTTGAACATAATAACCTTTTGGTATTTTGTAAAGTAAAACTTAGTGTCTCTAAACATGTGTGATTCAATAATACATCCAGATGACTTAATTTCTTTATAGTTCCAGTTTAAGTAAACCAAGTTTGTATGACATCAGTTAAGCTAGATGATCAATGTACCTTGGAGGTTAGACATAAGAGTCTACAGTACAGTGTTTAAAGTTTCATTATTAAGATTTTTGAAAATATTTATATACTAGTGACATTGGAAGAATGTACAAATTTGTCTTCAACAATGGGGCAGCATCAGTGGTTCTACCAGCCATCTATCAATTATTCCAAAGAGCTTAATCAACAGAAAGTGCAAAGATTATTCAGTCCTTGAATAAAATTTAAGTTGCCACCTTAGCAGCAAACTCTTATTTAATGGCAACTTAGAATATTTATTTCATTACAGTGGAATACAATTAAAATAGTTTTGGTGTGGGTTGCGGGGATGGGAATAGAGGAAATTAGTTCATTTTGTCAAGATAGTTTGGAAATAATAATAATAATAATAATAGATGGAGTAAATATTGGATGCACAGAGAAGCAGCAGCCAGATCTCATAGGGAACAATTTTGTATCCTGCGACTTTACCTAATTCATTGATGAGCTCTAGTAGTTTTCTGGTAGCATCTTTAGAGTTTTCTATGTATAGTATCCTGTCATCTGTAAACAGCGATGGTTTTACTTCTTCTTTTCGAATTTGTATTCCTTTTATTTCTTTTTCTTCTCTGATAGCCATGGCTAGAATTTCCAAAGCTATGTTGAATAAAAGTGGTGGGAGTAGACATCCTTGTCTTGTTCCAGATCTTAGAGGAAATGCTTTCAGCTTTTCACTGTTGAGTACTATGTTAGCCATGGGTTTGTCATATATGGCCTTTATCGCGTTGAGGTAGATTCCCTCTATGCCCACTTTCTGGAGAGTTTTTATCATAAATGGGTGCTGAATTTTATTAAAAGCTTTGTTCTGCATCTATTGAGATGAGAGTATGTTTTTAATTCTTCAATTTGTTAATGTGGTGTATCACACTGATTGATTTGTAGATACTGAAAAATCTTTGCATCCCTGGGATAAATCCCACTTGGTTATGGTGGATGATCCTTTTAATGGATTGTTGGATTCGGTTTGCTAGTATTTTGTTGAGGATCTTTGCATCTATATGTTCATCAATGATATTGACCTGTAATTTTTTATTTTTATGGTATCTTTGCCTGGTTTTGGTATCAGGGTGATGGTGGCCTCAGAAGGACTGCTTTCCAAAATGGGTGCTTCCTGCCACAGCAAGATTTCAAGATGGGTAGGAGATGGCTTGACTAAAAAGAGGATAAATTCCTAGAGAATAGGGCAGTTTGAGAAAGGTTAGAGTGTGGGAAACAATTCCAGGAACAGTAATATGTCTTGAGAGGATAGAAAGAAGGATATGTGTATTGGGAGTTACCTAAAAAGAAGTGTGATTTTTGTGTTAATGAAGTATAAAATAAATTCAGTTTGAAATGATAGAGAAGTATTAATTAAATAAGAATATAAAAGCTTCATTTTTAAAGCTGTGATTGAAGCTATAAAGGAAGCATTCCTATTTTGAGGTGCTATAAAATATAAAACAATTGCAGTCACAAGCCCTGGATGTCAAAAGTTTTAAGGGCAAGAGGTGGACATCAAGACCCTCCTGGCAGCTCTGCACACCACAATTCAGCTTCCACTTAGAATGGGCCCCGTAGTGCTACTCTGGAAATCCCAAGGCACATCTTTTCATGTTCTGAAAAGATCTCATGGCTGTCTCCTATATAATGGGAGAAAGCTCCCAAGGAAGTCAGTGACCTCATTGATATTCTTCACATTACAGGGTAATAATATGAGACTGTAGTTTGCTTTTACTATTTTAAAACATAAGGGAGTACTGGCTGAAATGAAATTTTTTGCTCATGTGGTCTCAGAACACAGAGAGACAGGTATTATATTGTTTATAATTTATGGCTTATTTATTATATTTGTAAATTAAAAATACTTCCATATAAATATTGTTAGCTCTGCGTGAGTATGTATGTAAGGTGGAGGTGGTGACTTAGTATTTGAAGTGTCATAATCAGGCATTACTATTGTAGAAGTAACAATTTCATAAATACTTCAAATATGTAACCAAAACCTATGCAAAGAGAAGATTAACGTATTTTTTCATTGGTGAAATAAGCAGTGCTCAGGGTACATGGTGGGCTACTACTCCTGCCTTAATAAAATATAAGTGTCACACAAGCTCCATAGCCCAGTGGGACTCATTCTCAAGTTCTAGAACTTCATTTGTTCCTGTGTTCTCATATTTAATGGAAAACTCTGTCCTCTCATTCGACTTAGAATGTTGACTGGTCCTGACATCAAAATATCTTTGTTTCCATGGAGGGTGAGGGTGTTAGATTCACAATATCACATAATCTCATTGGCTAAAATTCTCTCTTAGCACACTTCATACTGAAAGTTTTATGCTTCTAGGACCTGCTTTTTCATATTTTTGTCTTATTGCTTACTAATGAAATTCTAATTATCTTCCTAAAATTTTACATCATCTTATTTGCTGATGAAAACAAATATCTCAAACCAAAATTTAGGTGGTTTACTCTTTTCCTCTATAACTACATAAAAGCAGATACTTTTTGGTAAGCCCAAAGTAATTCTCACAAAACGGTGAAGTGATAATGTCAAAAAAGTATTAATCTTACTCCCCTATTCATTGTGGAGACTTGCATGAAAATGAATCATCAACTTTCTTGTCTGTTTTGTTTTGTTAATAAAATTATCCTTGCAAGTCTAATTTGTAAAAAGAAATCTGTGAAGATTTCAGAGTTGTTGCTATGTCCTCTGAAATATAACCAATAACTTCAGAAAGTCTGGTGATTTCATTATTTTTTTTTAAGAATGTTTAAATTGATATCTCGGTGTTCTAGATGATGTCAGGTATAGGTAATTGTGAGGTTCATTTTTAAATCCAAATTAAATTCTTTAGAATTTATTTTTCATTTATGCAAAAACCATAATAATTTCCACTCTTGGATTCTTTATTCTAAAAACAAGTTTTAGAATATTTCACTCACTTAACTAACTAGAGCAAATCTTTTATGCAAAGACCTGTTGCAGTACCTGAGGATAGATAGTGAAGACTTCCTTAATCTTACAAAAATAAGTTGTCTGACTGTGTGTTTGGCAGAATCTGATCTGAGTTTTTATATATTTTGAAGCAATGAATGGCAGGATGTGGAAGGGTCATATGAATAGGGTGGTCACATTTTTGCCTGGGACAATTCTGGCTTATATTTTTGTGCCAGCATGATTATTAATAATACCCTTTTTCCTGTCTCAGAAATGTCTCCTTCTTTAGATGGTAAATTAGATGGTATATGTATAGTTCTCTGTACTCTCCTCTGCCCTCATTCTTCTGATCTCCTGAAGCTTCCCAATGTTTAAGAAGAAAACCTGATACGAGTTGAATAGCCAAATTGGTTTAGGATCTAGTCACAGTAATGGTAGTCCAGACATTTGGGGAATACAAGAATCAAAGAAAAAGATGTTTCTTCTTATTTTTAAATACAGGTTCCAGTTTACCTTGGCCATCCTTCAGTCAGGGTGGTACCTCAAGTTTGAAAAGTTTTTGTCTTTGCTTCCAATTGGAAATAGTATATTATCCTTTGAAGATTAAATTCCTTACGCATGACCCAGTCTCAGTGTCCAGTCATGCACTCCACACTATACAAAAGAATGACTTTTCTAAAAGGCAGATATAACTGTGCCACTGTCTTGCTTAACCATATTTCAATGTCTCACCATCACCTTTAGAATTAAGCCTAAACTACTGAATATTATCATTTAAATTATTTCAATCTCTAAGGTTCCATCTCCTTTACGTTCAAATGTTCAAGTGTCTCTTCAATATCTCATTTGTATTCATCCCACAGATACCTCAGTACAGAATGTGACAAACTGATCTGTCATCTTTTCCCATAGACCTGTTCTTTCATCTGTGTTATTTCAGATGTCAGCACCCTATTAATCCATATTCAAGTATCTGGCTGTTTTCCTTTATGGTCATTTCCCAAGATAATCCTACCGTGACAACAAACTTGGAGTGTGTACAGGCATACTTCAGAGATATTGCAGATTTGGTTTCAGACCACCACCGTAAAGCAAATATTGCAATAAAGCGAGTCACACCCATTATTGGCTTCCCAGTGCATACAAAAGTTATGTTTATACTATACTGTAGTCTATTAAGTGTGCAAATAGCATTATGTCTAAAAAAAATGTTAGTACGTAATTAAAAAATACTCTATTACTAAAAAATGCTAACCATCACCTGAGATTTCAGTGAGGAGTAATCTTTTTGCAATGTTAATATCACTGATCACAGATCACCATAACAAATATAATAATAATGAAAAGTCTTTAAATATCATGAGGATGCCCCAGATGTGATACAGAGACATGAAGTGAGCAAAAGCTCTTGGAAAATTGGTGCCAATAGACTTGCTAGATGCAGGTTTGCCACAAATCTTTGATTTGTAAAAAAAAACACAATTTCTGCGAAGCACAGTAAAGGGAAGCACAACAAAATGAGGTATGCCTGTAGTCACTCAAACATAATAGAAGTTGGTTTCCCATTCAGTGTAAGGTCTTAAATGGTGTTACATATAGGCAGGGCCATCCCTTCTAAGAGGTGATTTAGAAACCAGTCATTTTCCATCTCAGCGTTTCATTATCTTCCATTACAGGGCGGGTGGGGGCAAGAACATGGAGGATCAGGCTTGGTGGGAGTGGCCTGGACTAGATTTTAGTAACATGTTTACACCAAAGTCATGCAGTCCACCTGAGTGCCTAGGACAAAGAGGAAATAGGTTTGGTGAAGAGCTGGCTCATAATCTTTGCCGTATTTGTTTATAATCACCACGCTGCCCATTCAAACTTCTACTGACATCAATTTCATTTCTTTTTTTTTTTTTTTTTTTTGCGGTACGTGGGCCTCTCACTGCTGCGCCCTCTCCCGCTGCGGAGCACAGGCTCCGGACGCGCAGGCCCAGCGGCCACGGCCCACGGGCCTAGCCGCTCTGCGGCATGTGGGACCCTCCCGGACCAGGGCACGAACCCGTGTCGCCTGCATCGGCAGGCGGACTCCCAACCACTGCACCACCAGGGAAGCCCCAGCTAATCTTTAATCAGACCCAGAGGCCATCCTATAAGTGCTTCAACAGTCCTTACCTCCCATCATCATCAGAGGTATATTCATTTTCATAATGAATGTTAGAAATAGGTTTTCATTGGTGAAGGAAATGACTCGTTAATTAGAATGGTTACTGGAAATGAGTTTTTATTGATGAAGTTAGTAGATTGGCTACAGTATTGTAGGGGGTAGGTACACTTCCTTTCTTGCATAAGAAGAGTATAAAATCTGTCATCTATTCTGAAGCCTATATCTTTTAGAATGGATCTCTAGGGGTAATTCGTAAATGGTCCTATAATCCTGCTCTTAATGGGAAGGTTTCTTGATCTCCTACTTACAATCAACTACATCTGATACTAGAATATTGTCACATTTGTCTCAGATAAAGGTAGTTTTAGAACACACAGAGGGATAGGAAGCTGAGACATCTTCAAGAGTTCAGTGTACGACTTTGTGTGTGTGTGTGTGTGTGTGCGCTTCAGGTTGCTGATAGACAGTGGCTTATGTGTTAAAATTTGGGCTGAGATTTGCTTCTGTTATGGGAGAGTAGCCAATTCTTAACTATTTCTATTACAGGCCCCCCAAATTGAAGAGTATGTATATTCAAATTGAACTAGACCAGTTTACCACACTAGGCATTTGAACTTCTAAACCCAAGAATTGATCCTTTTTTTGTTTCTTCTTTGTTAACCTTTACTTATGGCAATTAATGAGAATTTCTAGCCCCTTAAGTGGGGAAGAAGTAGAGAATATAAGGAAATACCAAGAACACAAACTATTGCTTAATAATTTAAAACTATAACCCCAATACAAATGTTTGCTGATTTAAGTCTTATAAAGACAACCCCCTGTGCTATCTATTTGCCATGTAAAATCATTTAAAATAATTTTTATGAGAATAATTTAAAAGGCACAATAACTTATTCCAATTCTCAAACTCTCCCAATTCTTATTCTTAATGCTTGGATTCCTAAATGTCTCTAATAGGCACTTTTAAAATCAGAAAATATATTTCTGAGGGATTCTCTCATTTCCTCAGCATTCTGAGAAATGTATAATATATGGGTGCTTTCACACCTATGGTTCAGGTTATGCCCTGCAAGCATTATGGCAAATATTGTTTTATACTTGGCCTCCTTTACACGTTCACATTGCCTGCTTGGTCCCTGTAGACATTTGAATTAGCATACTTGCTCAGAAAAGTTACCAGGCATTTCAAATATATTGCAATCATTTTAATTGTGAATTATTTTTCATTTTTAATTTAAAATAAATGTACTACACAAGGTAGGGCAAGAGCTGAGACTGGGAAGTCACTGACTTTAGGTACATATATATCTATTGCAGGGAATTCTTTTAAATACTGTTTTCAGAACTGAAGAAATTCTTCCCATACATTGAACTTCCCAGCTGGGAATCCCGTACACCCCACCAAGCAACACAAATGTTTTTTTCATCATTATAGTTTTAATCTTATTGCATGCAATATCCTGGTAGGTAATATTAGTGGTTCTTTCCTAATTTAGGAGAAGGTCAGAGTTTGTGTTATTCCCTTAAACATTTAATATATAAACTGAGCAACCTCCTACTACTGTTGGCATCAATTTAGATATTTTCATGCTTATTTCTGGTACGTGTGCTGCTAATGCACAAGGGATGAGAAAAGATTCAATTTCCTCATCTGTAAAATGAGGATGATGGTATTAGGTGCTCTCTAAGGTCCCTTCAAACACTAAAATTTTATGGCTCTAATAATGTAAGTTTAAACCACATTAGTAAGAGTAATAGCTTTTCTTAGCCTAGTCTGTGGCACAGTTTTCTTAAATGGCCTACTTTGCTTAGAAACAATCCACTAAGCTTCTTTTCTTACCCAGATTAAAGTTAATCTAACCTTCCAGCCCTGAGATTCCAATGCTTTGTAGAATATTGAAAATATTATTTTTATGTGTAGCCGATACCCGCCCCCACCCCAGTGAATAAGCCCCCTGAAATATAATTTGTCTAATTTACTTTCAGTTTTTATAGGATATTTTCTTGTCCCTAGGAGATGTTTAATAAAGCCTGTTAATGAATGAACATATAACTTTTGTATCTCACCACATAGTGTACAAAGTGTTCTCATTGTCCATTATCTAATATCATGGAATTATGAAATGTTAAAGTTGAAGGGACATTGGGGAAAGCTCTAATCCGTTGGTTTCCAACTGGGATGATTTTGCTTCTAGTAGACATTTGGCAAAATCTAGAGACATTTTTGGTTGTCTTAACTGAGGGGTGGGTGTTACTGGCATCTAGTAGGTAGAGACTAAACATCCTATACAATTCATAGTATGGTCTCTACAACAAAGAACTACACACCCAATATGCCAATAATGCTGAGATTGCAAAAGTGTCCTCATTTTATAAGTGAGGTATGAAATCCTGAGATGTCAAACAAATTCTTCAAGATAATTCCTCAGTTCCAGTGCTTTTGACTAACGTGTTGATTCAAATCTTGCAAAGGAGATGGGGATATCTTCCCACTTCATAAGTGAGAAAACTGGAGATTTGGAAAAGTGACAGTCAATGTCACACAAGTAGCAGGATTGAGAGTTGGGACTAGTGCGTGTCAGCTCTGTATTTAGGAATATGATAGGTAGGTCCAGTGTGACTCATAATACGCAAGGGAAGAAATTTCGCATTATGTTTTTTCTAAAGGTCCTGGTCGTCACTTACCAAGCTCAGCCAAATTCAGTATCGTCTGTTATTAATGACTTGCAATCATCAGACTATGGAAGAACTTCAGGATCTATATAATCCTGAGAAAACTGGGTAGGCAGGTTTGCTTTTAGTACAGAGTGCCTGGTATGTAGAAAGTACTCGTTCAATAATTCAGTGACTGATGGTTACATGTTGTTGTTCTTCAGCTTCCAGCTACTGCTCTTGAATGACTGTGCTTTACTACCTTAGGCATTGATTCTCTAGGAAGGCTGAGGTGTGGCTTCTTCCCAGAGCTTCACAGCCCAAATAAGCACAAGAACGTTCACAGAAATTTTTACTAAATGCCCACGCGTGACATTTAGTGACCAGTTCTTTTGTACACCCATATAGGCTTTTCCATCAGAGGTCTTGCCTCTTCCACGAGAATGTGTCCCAGGAGGAACCTAGTAGAGCAGAACCTATAATCCCTGCTCCGTTTCCAGTCTAAAGGAAACATAACTACTCAGTAACAAATGTTTCATTCTCTCTTCATTTTATCTATTCTTGCCTTAACCCTCTCAGATAAATGCTTTTGAAAACAAAAGATTTGTTACCTCTCTCATGGGGCAAGGGAAACCCAGATCTCAAAGACACAAACCTGGATAACCTCTTGGGACAGACACTAGGGAAAGGGAATTTCCATTATTTTGTAGTGAATCCTAGACCTCCACCCCCCTAAAACATGATGTGGCCATATCTTTGCCAGGTTATTTTGTCACATTCATCTTTTAATAAATCGTGGGAGAAATGAATTTAAAGAAAACGCTTGTCAATTCACGTTTTTTGCTTGTTTGTATGTTTGTTTTTGTCATACTACTTACATGGTCTACAAGCTTAAACTTGTACTTCTATGTGTGTATAGCCTGACTGTATCATACTTAGAGTCAAAAAATATTATCTGCATAGGTAGATATGTACTCTCAGACTGCAAAAGAAAGCTATACTGGTTTTCAGACTGCTTTAATGACAGGAAAGAAAATAGTACAGGAAGAGTGATAAAGTGTGTGAAAAAAATATAAAGAAAAATTTTGGAGTAGGTAGTAAAGAAAAACAGGCTATTTCACAAATACTTAGCATTTCTATACACATTGATTTATTAAGAAGCTTATTTTTTTTTTATTAGACTTAAGGAAAATACCATTACAAACAACCTTCCTGAAACTACATTAATGGGATTTCCTTGAACTCTAAAGCGTCCTCTGGAGCAAATATATTATATGTACATTTACTTGAGGATAACCATATTTATCCTCAAATATTGAGAAAATATATCTTTGTAGCCAAATGTTTTCTTGTGACTTCATGGTTTTTTTTAGTTTCAATATATAATTTTTATACAAGAAATTATGTAAAAAATCCAATACTTTACATGATACTAATCAGTTTTATAACCAGAAGTTATTTAATTCCTCATAAATTTATTTTAAAAATAATAAATATACAATTTCCCTAAATATGTTTTTTTGTAAATCTTTCTAAGTAAAATATTTTTCCTGTGCTTTTGTTCCTGTCTGTTTCTATAACTCAGGTGTTTTTTGTTTTGTTTTTTCCTTCCGGCGCTTTATACAGAAAATCTTTTTAAAGTGGGCAGTAAAGAAGAAGAAAACATAGAAAGCACATTAGAAGTGAATAATGTTCCATTCTGTCAACAATGTGATTCTTATAATACTTTTCTAGGGCTAAATTGAAGTATTTAATGGAAGCATAATTATATATTATTACCACTAGAAACAAGTTGGCATTTTTCTCTTAAAATTTTATGGTGGATACAAGTGGAGGGAGAGTCAACAATATGATAATACATTTTATTTGTTCACAAATCTCTTAGCTATGCTTTTGTTGTTAAATACCTAGCATCATGTACAAGATGGGCTTCAAGTAACTATAGATTAAATGACAGGCAAGTGAATTTTTTCTCTCTCTGTTTCTCCCAGGACATATTACTGAAGTATTGATTGCTCAGCACCTACCAAGATATTAGACATATTGTCTCACAGGCAATATGTTAGAATGCTTTATTTTAAAGGCAGTAAAAATTTTTTCATCAATAATATTACTTTTAATAGTCTTTCTCCCTATGTTCATATCATTAAAAATTTCAGTCTTTCACATGAAATTGAAGATTCCTTACAAATTGTATTTTATATGCATTATCTTTGAAAAGACAAGGGCAACAGAGCTATATTTCCACAATTTTTGTAGGTCCTATGCATGATCCCATAAGTTGCTGTAGTTATATGTATCCTTCAGCTTAATTATTTATGACCTACTTTTGTGATATCTTTTTGGTAACAAATAATAACACTACTTTTCCTAATTGAAAATTTCAATTTAATATAACTTAAAAATCATTTAGAATTTGCATTTCAAAACAGTGCAATAAAGTCATTAAGATTTATCTATCTTTTAGCTATCCCAATTTTAACTAGCAGTTATCTCAACATAGATGCTAAACAGAAGCTCAGACATGCATGTATTAGTGATTCGGTAAGGTTTTTAAAAAAATTGTTGATATATTGCCCAGCTTATATCTCCCTGCTCACCCTCACTTTCCTATATATATTTCCATTTTTTTCAGGCAATCTCATCTTATCCACTCAGTCCAAGTCTCTACTATCCAAGGGAAACCCCGTTCTTCTTGCCATAGTGCAGGAACCCAGGCCCACGCCTGTTTGAATGGGGGATTTTCCTCATCTCAAGATGTTAGTTCAGGAATGGGCACATGTTTCTACATAAGTCAGTGAGCTTCAAGGGAACATTTACTGGAGGCATCTGCCAGTGGTAGTCCTTCACTCTTGAGGGAGAATTATTAGACAACATGGTTTCTCTTTATCTCTGGATATTGTTGCATGCAGAGATCAAGCCTCTATCTGCAAAAGCAATCTTGCTACTGGTCAGAGAATGGAGGCACTAGGCAGAGAAGTGCAAAGCTAAGAGGCTTCAAAGTAATAAATTAAAAACACTTATTAAATCGTGTCTGATTTGAGCCCTATGCTTGGATTCTTTACAATCACATAAGCCAGTAATTTTCCTTTATTTTTCAAGTCAGTCTCGTTTGAGTTTACCACTAAAATGACATCTAAAGTGAAACATGTGGGGACATACAACTTTTCAAGATACTTCTCAGCATTTAGCTGAATTAATTTTCTCATTGGTGAGTAAGTGGATTTTCTGAGGACATATAACAATGTTAATTGTTGTTGAGGGTAACATTTCTGCATGTCAATCTGAGGAAGCGGAACTTGGGAGCCCACACTGGGGTGGATGCAATCATTTTAAAGATAAGGCAGGGCTGGCTTCACGGGCATGCAGCCTATAGAGTTTAGAAGAACTCCATACTTGGTTTAATGCTTTGCTGTCATTATCTTCAAATTCTTGATTTTTTTTTTTAACAAAAGGGTCCCACGTTTTCAGTTTACAATGAACCCTGCAAACTATGCTGCAGATTCTGCATGGGTTGCTGCCTAAACTCTGCCATTCTAGGTGGAACACAGATATAAGTCTTGATAGATTGAAATAGGAAGATCTCTATTTTTTCAAAAATGTTTTCAGTTGGGAAATGGCAGGAAATGCTTCCTTGGGATCATGGCTTGAGGAGGAGTGAAGCTTGGCTGATTTAACTACTGACCTCAGTAGTAAGATTCTTCATGTTCTTACCACTCAGAGCCCATATTGGACTCAGAGGCTACGATTGTCTGAGATTAAGATTTTTCTCTGAAAGCCAGAGAAATCCAAGAAGAGAGAATCAAGTAGGTCATTAAAGGATCATTTCGAATATGTAATTTTGCAGTTTAGGACAATCTACGCTGCAGCATGAGAAAAGAACCTGAAAATCGAATCTGTTCTTTAGCTAAATTTTGCCTTGCCAAAGACTCAATTTTTCTAATGAAATGTGTGTGTGCATATCTTAAATCTGTAAACTTATAGTTTTAAATGGGCAAGATCTAAGAGTATACTACTTTTCCCATTAAAAACATAGTTTTTAATGAGTATGGGTAGCGG
The DNA here is from genome assembly GCF_005190385.1 of Monodon monoceros. NCBI lineage: Eukaryota > Metazoa > Chordata > Mammalia > Artiodactyla > Monodontidae > Monodon > Monodon monoceros. The sequence continues at coordinate 49,496,349 of NW_021703772.1, read as the reverse complement.
GCCAAATGGTAACCCCAAAGATATGTTCATAACCTAATCCCTAGAACTTGTGACTATTACTCTATATGGCAAAAAAGTGAATATTACCTTACATGGCAAAAGATGAGATTAAGGATCTTGAGAGGAGGTGCTTATTCTGGATTATCCAGGTGGGCCCTAGATGCAGTCACACGTGTTTTTTTAAGAAGGAGGCAGAGGCAGTTTTGACACAGACACACAGAGAAGAAGGCAGTGTGAAGATAGAGCAGACAGATGTTGCCACAGCCAAGGAATGAAGGCATCAGAAGCTGGAAGAGGCAAGGAGCAGATTCTCTGCAGAGTGTAGTCCTGCTGACATCTTGATTTCAACTTGGTGAAACTGATTTTGGACTTCTGAACTTTTGGCCTGTAGAACTGTGAGAATGAGTTTCTGTTGTTCCAAGCCACCAAATTTGTGATAAATTTATAGCAGCCACAGGAAACTAATACAGTATGCTACTCCTAATGATGCACAATGATGAAATTTACTGTTTTATTTCAAAAGGATAAATTGTTGATAAGGTATGAGACAGGTATGTTAGATGAATGAAAGTTACCATTAAAAGGTCAATACTTAATAAGAAGCCTGAGCACTATTAAAAGCATCCACTTTAAAGTCCACGACTTATCCTTAGCTTTGCTAAAGGTAAAAAGCACCACATTCTCAGTTGAGGGATCCAGTCCAACACTAGAAACTAATCATGACTCTTTGGCAATGGCAAAGAGCTTATTGGTGTAGTAAATGTTTTCAGGATAGCTATACAGGAAATTGATAGTTATTAATATTTAATGATTCATTTTATGCTTGGCAGGCTACCTACCTGGGTATAGATAAGTTCACCCACAGAGTAGTTTTATGCTCTTGAAAATATTTTTATTGTTTTGTATGCAGGTAATGGAATCATTTTTAACCAAAACCTTGGAAGCTCTGACTTCATTTAGACCTAGCTAGTCTGAAATATTTATATCAGTATCCATTCTTACGACCTCAAATAAACAGACATAATTAATTTTATATTTATATTTCACTTTATTGCATCATAAATTTGAAATGACTAGGAGATATCATAAAATCCAATATATTTTTTTAAACTGGGCATTAAAAGAAGTAACTCCTAATTGGGAAAATGCAGAATTTATTTTCAACACTATGACAGTTTATATAACACAAATGCCTTAGCCGTTTAGTTGACTTTTCACACTTTCTTTTACACCTTATCAAATTGTTCAGTTAGTCTATTTGCTTTGAAACTAAACTTATTTCTACGTATGTTGCTGTAGTTGTATCAGTATTTCTTCTTTTAATTATAAAAATGGGAATTGAAGATATTCCTAAGATATTGGGGGGAATAATATTCTGGTAGCTAAATGGGAAATAAGACAGTAGGTTCAAATGGATATCTGCTTGGTAATACCTTAAAAGAAAAAAATTAGTAAGTATTTATTAAACATCTAAAGAATGTTGGCAACAGAGATAAAGAAATGAACCAGTCACTGCCCAAAGGTTCACAGAGCAGTGAGTGGGTGTGGGAGAGGTGGAGAGGATCAAACAAACCAGTATGGATGCTTGGGTTAACTCTCTGATGTTGTTTCTTACCACACTTCTCTCATATGTCAGCCACGCTAACCTCCTTTTTTTCCTCCAGTGTATCAACTATATTCCTTCTTCTTCATTTCTGTATTTGCCATTTCTATGCCTGGAATGCTTTTTTCCCTTGTCTTAGGTCAGGTTCTCTTAGAGGTACACTCAGAGTCAAGGATTCAAGTACAGTAATTCCTTAGTGGGAAGGAAGGCCCTGGGGAAATGTTCTTCCCCCCTAGAGCATGAATTGCATCTGAGCAAAGGTACTGGACTTTTGTATCCTCACACCATTCAGTAATTGGCTTTGGATGCCTGAGGGAGAAGAAGGGGTCAGTAAATACAATCTCACAGGCACTTGCCTCTCTACATCTATAATCCTCTAAAGAAGGTGTGACAGTGTGATTTATAATAAGAACTATATATTTGGTATTTGTCCATAGTCCTTGTTACTGGCACAGAATTGCTAATACCCTTGGAATTTCCTAAATGATAAGAGTGATAAAGTTGTCTTGATATTCATAAAAAACCTCTTTCAACTACATCTGTGTTCATGTTAATGAGGTGACTTTCAGAAAGTAAGACTTGGGGCTGGTCACCAGAGGAACCAACCATGTAATTAGAGGGTTATAACTTTCAATCCTACCAAGCTCCAGGGAGGGGAAAGAGGCTGGAGATTGAGTTCAGTCACCAATGGCCAGTGATTTAATCAATCATGCTTATGTGGTGAAGCCTTCCCAAATCTCTAAAAGGTGAATGTGTGGAGATTCAGGGAGAGTGGCTGCCCAGAGACCATGGAAGTTCTGAGCCCCTTCCCACATGCATTTCCTTCTGTACTTCTTCCATCTGGCTGTTCCTGAAATATGTCCTTTAATAATAAACTGGCAATCTAGTAAGTAAAATGTTTCCCTGAGTTCTGTGAGCCACTCCAGCAAATTAATAGAACACAAAGAGGGAGTCATTGGAACACCAATCTATAGCAAGTTGGTCAGAAGCACAGATGACAACCTAGACTTCTGACTGGCAGCTAAAGTGACAGTGAGGTGGTCTGGGGAGGGGAGCAGTAGATAGTATCAGAATTGAGTTAATTGCTTGGTGGTGTGGGGAAAAAAACCATACTTTGAGACTGGTGTCAGTCTCGGAGAAAGTCTCTGCTATAAGCCACATATGGTAAAGTGCTAAGAAGCTGGGATCTGGGCCCTGATCCAAGGACACCACACAGGTCTGCAGGGCACACACTGTCACTGCCTCTGGTCTCTTCTCCACATCTCATAGAGGATTTCTTTTACGCCCCTCCTAAAGGTACCCATTCATACCTTATATTGATTGACCTTGCTTTGTTTTTACCATAGCACTTGTTGGGGAGGAAGACATTTTCCACTGTCTTTTTAAGGTTCTTCTTCTTTTTTTTTTAAATATTTATTTATTTGGCTGCACCAGGTCTTAGTTGTGGCACACGGGATCTTTGTTGCAACGTGCAGGATATTTAGTTGCGGCATGAGGGATCTTTTAGTTGCGGCATGCAAGATCTAGTTCCCTGACTAGGGATTGAACCAGGGCCCCCTGCACTGGGAGCATGGAGTCTTAACCACTGCCCACCAGGGAAGTCCTTTAAGGTTCTTCTTACTGGTCTAAGATTAAATTGACATGAGACAGATTAACAGGAGAAAAATCAAACAGAAGTTGAATAACATGTATACATGGGAGAGATGAAGGAAATTTGAGTAACTTGCCCAAATGGCTGAAACCCTCATTATACTATCTTCAGCAGCTAAAGTGAAAGGATGTTGAGGGTAGTGGTTTGGAACTTCGAAATGGAGGAAGGCAATTCATATGGAGATAGAAAAGCAAAAGTTTGGCAAACGAATGTTTGGCTAGGCTATGAAGAGACAATAGGACATGGAGAGGAATTGTAACAGATTTTGCTAGGTTTTTCCCTCTCTACCACCCCTAGTTCATACTATAATTATCTATGGTGATAGCTCCCTTCCCAGAACAGGTCCTCTATTTACATTATTTCAAGCAGTTAAGGGGAAGGTCAAAGGTTCTTCTTGAGTCTTTTGGGCCTGAAAAATAATCAACCTAAATTAACTCCCATGCCAAAGAGACATATTTTGGGGTGGCAAATTTTGTTCCCCTACACACTTATATAATGTATAGCATTATATTAAACATTTATTTTCTGTGTCTCCTCTCTCCCCACCCTCCCCCCCGCGAAGTTCCTGACACACACACGCTGTAATGTAAGCTCCATGAGGGTGAGGATTTGTTTTGTTGACTGTTGTTTATGTAGTGCCTAGATCAGTCTGTCTAAAAATTGTTCAAAGATAATTGTTGGATGAATAAATAAATGGACTGTTGTGGCACATAGCAGTTTTGAGAGTAGATTCAATGTTGTTAGAGAAGATTTCCAAGCTTCTTCTGAGTTTAAGAAATCAGAGATGAATAATAAATACAGTAGCATATTTAACTTTAGAGAGAAATAAGAGACCCCAGAGAACTACAAGTAGTTTGACATGGGTGGAGTCATCGACTAATCATCCATCTTATCAGTAAGTGTATATTGAGTATTCATTCTGTGCCAGATGCTCCTGTACTCAAAGCCAGACATGGTCAGTCCCTGTTCTCTTATGATGTCCATATTATGATGTTACTGGATCTCCTGGGTTGATCTTTTATCTTCATTGTCTCTCATATTGTCCAACATTTTGATGTTTTTTTGTGCTTTCTGGGAGAGGTTATTGATTTCCAACCCTTGTGTAGAATTTTTAATTTTGGAAAATACACTCTTCATTTTTAAGAGCTCAGTCTTAGTCACTGAGTTTCTGTTTTATAGCATCCTTTTCTTGTTATATGACTTTTCTAAATCATCTCTGAGGATACCAGTGTGAAGTTCTAGAAGTTTTATCTTCTCCCTTTGTTTTTTTGTTTTTGTTTTTTTTCTATCTATCTTGCCTCTTCCATTTTGGAGAATTTCATGAAATTCTGACAGTTCTGATGTCCACTCACAGTTAAGGGTAAGACATTTAAAAATTGTTGAAGTTATCTGGTACAAAGGTGAGACTTGTCAAATAGCAGGTTGCACTTTAGATGGTAGAGTGAAGACCAGCTATTAATATAGACACATCTAAGTTCTTGTGTAGAGAAGGGTTTTTCCTCTGGAGTCTTCAATCCCCCTAGAGAAGAGCTAGCCTACCCTAGAATTAGGATCTTGTCTGCTCAGTATTATGAATGGTGCTGGGGTGTGGGAGTGATTATTCCATATACAAACTTTCAGTTAACACCATTGTTTTTCAGTTCCACATCTGTCTGACATGATGTTTATAAAGTGAAAGACTTTGAAACTTGTTCTGGGACCGTCTCAATCCACAGCTCAATTATCCTCTTCATATATAGCATTTGAGTTTGTGGCGTTCTGTGCCCTGCTTTCACGGACACTTCTCTCTTACCTTTCTGCCTTCTAGATATATACTGATATGTCTTATCAGACTAGGAATAGCCAGTCACCAGTTTATTTTTTTTCATTGTTGTGAGTTTATATCCGTTTTAATTCCTTTATTCTCATTTTAATAGAGTTACAGAAGAAAATAATATAATTTATGTGATCAGAGCTCCATTTTAAACCTGCAGTCCTCCAAATTTCTTGTTTAAATCTTTGACAACAGCAAAGGTAACAATTACAATCATCTGTCCATTCAACAAGACAATAATTTATACTTTAAAAACAAACGTAGCAGTGAAATAATAAAAATACTTGCTACAAAAACAAAATTGTCAATTTTATTTATCAAATAAATGGAGTTACGGTTCTGATTGATGACTCAATGGATTTTCAAGGACTTGACAAATAGACCCTCCTTGTACTCAATGCTACAAGATCAATGTAGTTTCCTGCATTTCAAACTTATAATTATTCCCTCCCTTCTAAAAATCAGCACTACTTCGTTTCTTAGGTCACTTTATCCCTTGAGCTACTTGACAAATGGGGCCACGTCATTTCTTTTCGTATCATTAATATCTACCACAGATTCTGGTTCATAGACACATTCAATAAAATCCACGTTTCAGTTGCCTACCCCACCACCCTTTGTTTAGTGAAATTAGATCATGGGGAACAAATGACCCCAATCTGCTGCACCATCATGGCACTTCTCCCTCATTTTAAAGGCATACTGTCTTAGCAGATTTAATTCTAAATTCCTATAAAGGATAATAATCTGATTTACTAAATTTAATATATAAAACATGGCAGCACCAAATGTCACTCATTTTCCCAGTGTCCCTCTGCCTATCTATAACTAGGTGAGACACTAGGTTCTTTTTAGGTTCAGTATGTAGGATATCTGTAAAATATGGTAGTTCTGAGCAAAGGCAAATAATCCTGCTGGCTCTCAGTGTGTCATCAGAGTAAGCAGGTTATGCACCACATCAATCCCACCAGAAAAAGTTTATTTTTCTTATAGCATTTAGGAAGAGAGAGGTTAAAAGCTATAGCATGGCACAGATGAAAATCGGCAATTTTAAAAGGAGTCAATAGAGATGGAGTATGGAGCTGTGGAAGACAGGACACTGAATTAGTTTGCTAGGGCTGCTGTAACAAAGTACCACCAACCTAGTGGCTTAAACAACAGAAATTTATTGTCTCATAGTTTTAGAGGCTAGAAGTCTAGGATCAAGACACTGGCAAGACCACACTGAAGGCACTAGGGAAGGTTCTGTTCCATGCCTGTCTCCTCACTTCCAGTGATTTGTTGGCAATCTTTGGCTTATATATACATTGTTCCAATCTCTGCCTTCGTATTCACATGGCATTCTCTCTCTGCGTGTCTGTCTCTAAATTTCACCATCTTATAAAGACACTAGTCAGATTGGATTAAGGGCCCACCCTATTCCAATATTACCTCATCTTAACTAATTACATAGACAAAGACCTATTTTCAAATAAGGTAATATTTTGAGGTACTGGGGTTAGGATTTCAATAGATGAATTTTGGGAGCTCACAATACAACCTATAACAAGCCTGTACAATGAAGAATAAGTTCTAGGAGGATACTGGAGGGGTTATAATCATAAGAACATTTGGAAGCTTGGGCCACAACAGGAAGAGGGATACCTTGTTTTAATTCTGCAGGGCCAGGAACAAAAGAATGTTGCAATGTGAAGAATTTTTTTTTTTTTTGGATTAAAGGAAGTGAGAAATTGAGAGTTCATGCCTGGAATTCTGCAGTGTGAGGATGGAATCTGTTAGGTAGAAGACCATGAGAATAATGGTTCATTCATATCAGAACTTTGGTGCTTTTACCTACTTTGAAGAGTTATTAATTTAGCAGGTAAACAACAAAGTAGGTGAAACAGGGGATAAGTTGTCTTCTGTTTCAACAAGTGAGTTTGATTTCAGATTAGACACCACCACCCCCACCATGGAGGACAGCCATTATGAGGCTATGATTTTTACCACTGGTTTATCAAAATAACTGGCCTGAGGTGTTTTTTTTTTGTGTGTGTGTGTGTTTTTTTAACATCTTTATCGGAGTATAATTGCTTTACAATGGCGTGTTAGTTTCTGCTTTATAACAAAGTGAATCAGTTATACATATGTCCCCATATCTCCTCCCTCTTGCGTCTCCCTCCCTCCCACCCTCCCTATCCCACCCTTCTAGCTGGTCACAAAGCACCGAGCTGATCTCCCTGTGCTATTCGACTGCTTCCCATTAGCTAGCTATTTTACATTTCGTAGCGTATATATGTCCATATATACACTACCACTCTCTCACTTTGTCCCAGCTTACCCTTCCGCCTCCCCGTGTCCTCAAGTCCATTCTCTAGTAGGTCTGCATCTTTATTCCCATCTTGCCCCTAGTTTCTTCATGACCATTTTTTTTTGTGTTTTTTGATTCCATCTATATGTGTTAGCATACGGTATTTGTGTTTCTCTTTCTGACTAACTTCACTCTGTATGACAGACTCTAGGTCCATCCACCTCACTACAAATAACTCAATTTTGTTTCTTTTTATGGCTGAGTAATATTCCATTGTATATATGTGCCACATCTTCTTTATCCATTCATCTGTCAAAGCAACTGACAAAGGATTAATATCCAAAATTTACAAGCAGCTCATGCAGCTCAATATCAAAAAAAACCCAACCCAATCCAAAAATGGGCAGAAGACCTAAATAGACATTTCTCCAAAGAAGATATAGATTGCCAACAAACACATGAAAGAATGCTCAACATCATTAGAGAAATGCAGATCAAAACTACAATGCGATATCATCTCACACCTATCAGAATGGCCATCATCAAAAAATCTACAAACAATAAATGCTGGAGAGGGTGTGGAGAAAAGGGAACCCTCTTGCACTATTGGTGAGAATGTAAATTGCTACAGCTACTATGGAGAACAGTATGGGTGTTCCTTAAAAAACTAAAAATAGAACTACCGTGTGACCCAGCAATCCCACTACTGGGCATATACCCTGAGAAAACCATAATTCAAAAAGAGTCATGTACCACAATGTTCATTGCAGCTCTACTTACGATAGCCAGGACATGGAAGCAACCTAAGTGGCCTGAGGTTTTTGTTTGATGATTGGCAGCCTTTTGAGAAAAAGGTACGGATAAATGGCGAGTTAAATGGGGTTAAGCTGACATGCTTTCTGTTTGGAACAAAATGCTCCTTCTATGTGAATATGTAAATACACTGCAAAAGTCAGTGTAACCCATGTGTTGTCCATGTCTGCAGCTGCAAACAGGGGAGGATACTCTATTTGATTTGCAATTAGTTCTTACCCTTCTTTCTCCTGCAACTGTACATATAACAATCAGTTTATATAATTTTATTTTTTATTTGAATTCTTAATCTGACTGTTTTCTGATTGCTATAGGAGAACCTTGAAGTTTCTAAATTTTTGCTTAAGAAACAGAAAAATCTCTCTTTAAATGGAGTTATATACATGTCCTATTTTTAATGACACTGTGCGTGTACTATTGGACCAAATCCATTTATAACTGAGAGGAAATAACCCATTGACAACCAAACAGTAACTTGGTAGAGAATTTTTTACCTTACCTTATGAAAGCAGTGCTCACCAAAATGTCATCTTCCTGCAACTCCGGCCAAAGGTTTCACTGTCTCAGAAGCTGGACTCTGCACCTGATTTTATTGACTTTTACTTCCTTCCCTAATCACACTTCCCTTTGTTCAGTCCACCACCATTTGGTCTTTTCCTTTTGTCATCCTTATTAATAAGACTTGTTCAAAAGCATGTCAATAAACACTAAGTTTATTCTTAACATTCATAATTCTGTTCTTTGAATTTTCTCCAGGGAATCCACCATTTTACATTGCCTTTAATCTCCTTCTTTGTTCTTTTCTCTGCTCTACTATATTTGATTTTCAGTCACTAAGAAGCTATTTATACTCAGGAATTATGGCTTAAGGGAATTAAAGCTAAAACCTTCCTAGTCATCAAGTCTGGCTATAAGAGTAATAGAGTTATATCTTTTCAAAATATTAAAATCAGATTCATTCTTTTTTTATCACTTATTTTGAGGTAGTCTAGAAATCAACCCTTAGTGTCAAGATTCAGTGCTTCTAGTAAGAATAGCAGAGTACATGCACTTAATTTCCCTTCCCTGAATCATTTGAAATAGAAAAAAATACAAAAAAATAGGAAACAGCAGCCTCACTATCCTGTAGATTACGAAGAATATGAAATTTAGACTAAATCACTGAGATGTGGCAAGCACCTCCCACATCCTGCTATACTGTGACATTTCTCTGTCTCAAAAAAAAAAAAAAGCAAAACTGTATCCATAAGCATGTAAGTATGCTTGTGTACAGACACACACACACACACACACACACACACACACACACAGGAAAGAAGAAAAAGCAAGAAAAGGAAAAAAAGAAATGTAAGGTTCTGGGGGCAGACCATCAGAAAAAAGACAGATAGCTTGAAGTTAACGTAGTGTGGCAGAAGAAGAGACATGGGAATGTGAAGCAGCCACGTGCTGCTGACCACAATTACCTAAGCAGAAATTTCTTGAAAATTATTACAAACTAACAAAATCAAAACACATATAGCCACTGAGATCCACACTGGCCTCAAGGGTGTAAGAGCTAAATTCTGAGGTGAGAGCCTTTTGGGACTGCATTCTTCTGAGTACCAAGGAACAAATAAAATTTAGTGACAAAAGATAAAAAGATAATAAACTTGAATCGGAGCTGCTCAGTTCACTTAGTACATCAACCATTCTGCTGCCCCAAGCAAATAAAAAACTCAAAAATGATCATAAACCAACAATCTCCTCTCCTATGACTCAAATTCCAAGGATACAGTTAAAATAGTGCCCAGTCATGAAGTCAGGGATACCGAAGCCTCAGTTTTCATGGGAAATAGCCATGCAAATATAAGTAGTAGAAAGTATCCAAATCAAATCTATCTATAAATAATTTTAAGAAAGTGAAGAAAATGTATATAATAAAGGTAGATCTCAGAAACAGGCATTTGGAAATATATTACTCCAGAAAAATCAAAGAATGCTTTAAATAATAAGAACGATGTTAAGGAAATTAAAAGGATTGTGAACTTTCAGAAATAGGAGATATATTAAGAGATAAAAAAATAATCAAGGAAGAGATAAGACAGGGGAGGTGGAAAAAATTGGCAGAAAAAGAGTAAAGGATTCGAAAAAAGGAAACAATTACAGGAATAAAAACTTTTTTAGAAGCCATAAAAAGCAGGGTTGTTATAAAAGACAATATTTGGAAAATAAAATAATTTGGTGGAAAAGAACAAAGATACAAGTTACTCTAGAGAAGTTGACAGATGTAAGAGCCAGAAAAGGACTGATCACCGTAAACATATTTGGCATTTGTGAAGAAGAGCATAGATCAATTGGAACAAGCAAAATAAACACAATTTAGAAGAGAGCTTATTCAAAAGAATTAAATCAGTACATAGAAAGAAAAGTTGAGGTTATAATATATTCTGGAAAATGACTAAGCTTTAAGGATAAAGAATCCTAAAAGCATTCAGGAAAGATCATTATATCATCTGCAGTGGAAGAAAAATACCATGTTAGTTTACTAACATCATGTTGATAAAAATATATGGAAGAATCAAATTATTAGGTAAGCATGATTTATATAATAAATCATATAATAAATCATTTATATGATAAATCATGTTTTGCCAAAGGTTAAATATTTAAAGGAAAATGTTGATTTCCAAATTTACTTTCCTTACCAAAAAATGCATTACAAGTGAATGAAGATTTCTTTAAAAAATGAAATTATAAAAGACCTAGAATAAAAAAAAATGTTGAGCAATTTTGTAAAATTATTTTTAGAAATTAAATTCTAGAAGACTTAGCATAAAAAAAATTGAGCAATTTTGTATGAGTGTTTTGTGGGGCAATTAAGTGGGGTTCTTTAAAGCATGATGAAATAACCAGAATCTAAAAGTGAAGAAATAGATTAATTTGATGACAGAAGAAATATTTAAAAATATTAAAATGATCAAAAGTTCTGTAAACAAATTCAGTAGACCTATAGAAATACTATCTACCTCACAAATGACACAAAGGTATTTTTACTAATAGAAATCTTACAAATAATAATGAAAGAGATGAACAAGACAATAGAAAAGCAATATAAACAAGGAAGTCATGGAAGAAGAGATACACATGACTGGACAACATGAAACTATTTAGTGTCCTGCATCTGACCAGGAGACTAAAGGATAGAAAACAAGTGAGGAATCTTATGGGAAATTTAAGGACCAGACATGGTTGGAACCTATACTATTTCTGCCAACATGTCCTGTTCCAGAATTGGTCACATGACCCCACCCAGATGCAATGGAGCTGCAAAGTGTAATCTTTCTGTATGGCCGGAATGAAAATACGTGTTTTACTAGTAATATAAATTTTTTACATGCCCTTTCATTCTAGAGGTTTATTTTTCTAGGGGAAATTCTCCCCATGTGAATAAGGAGGTACATAAACAATGACAGATAACAGAGTTTTTTATTTTATCGATTAGAGTAGTTTTTATTAATTAAATAATAAACCTTAATATTCTTAAATCTTGGTGCACTATGTGTATAGAAGTTTAAAAGAAGGCAATAGATCTATACTGAACATAGCCAAGATGTATTGTTGAGAAAAAGAACTGCGAAACAATATATGCCTCGTGATCCCATTAAACTAAACATGACTTTCACAGATGTAGAACTTTGTCTTCTTTTTTCCTTTGCTAACGCCTCTTCAATGAAAGCCCTAGTGATTACTTTTATACAGTATATATGAAAACTAGTCTAATTCATTCTCCTCATTGTTATCATCATCACCATCATGAATACGATAAAGATAATCTCTTAACATTTGTAGAGCTATTCTTTTCATTATGTAAAACACCTTTTTTCAGTTCATATAAAATTTGCTGGGAAGAAACAGAAAATATTTTTATAATATATTAAAGGGACACTGTTACATTTGAGAGAAATAAATGACCTTCCCAAAGTCACGTGGTTGCCAAACGGTGATAATTATCCGGCTTTCTTAGCTGCTAATTTAGGGAGTCTTTGAACAAAGGATAATCGTCAGTCATCTGTTAAGAAGCAGCTCCAAATATCTACTGATTAAGATCTTCAAGTTTTTAGATATTATTGTAATCAGAAAGTGTAATCCTGAAAAAAAATTAAAACAAGATGAAGACTAAATTCCAAAGTTATGTTCTGATATCTGTTTTAATTGTATCTCCAACCCAACCCAACTTCTGGGGAATAGATATATGACCTTTTAACTTTTCCAAGAATTGAGTCCTGCTGGCCTTATTTTTTAATTTAAAGTTGTTAGCGTTAAGAATAACATACTAATTATTTTTATGTATTTTCAACTCTACTAACTGCACATCTTTTAGGCAAATCAATCAACATTTAGAAATAAAAATCTTGTTATGCCAAGCTCATAATTTTCTGCCACATTTTAACAACTTCATTTCTTTGCTGGGACCATATGTCAATGTCATCATTCTATCACTCAGAGCCTTTTAAGCACCTGTTTGCAAATAGCATTATACTTGGTGCTATTTAGAGTAAGTTAAAGCTTAATGGATCTTGCATTTGAGGAGTTTAAAACAGAAGACGGAATAATAACCTAGACAGAAAGTAAGAATTAGAAACTTAAGAGGGTGACAAATTGTGTTCAAAAAGACAAACAAAAAAACTCTTTGCTTTTTACAAAATACAGGTTTTCAGAATATTGGCTACAGGTCTAATGCTTCAAAGTGGGGGAAAAAAAGATTTTGAAAACTTCTGTTTCTGAATGTAAGCCAAACTGAACTTGCATGGGATATTTTTTCCTTATGTAACTGTGTCCTAAACTATTTCAGTCAGTGGCAGATCTAGATAACTATTCATTAGCTATTCTAAAGACTTAGAAAGATTTCTAGAGATATGATTAGTAGGTAGAATGTTCCTATTATGGTCACTGAGAATGTAGATGTAACTGGGGAGCCTCACAGCTCCAGAGCTGTGTTTACTTCTTTCAGCTCTGCCAGATTCATCCCTCTTCATGTGATCAGCAAATTGCCACTTGTGCCCTGCTCTGTACTATACGAAATCTGATAAGACTATTTCACTTCCAGCTGGGATTTTTGTCGATTCCTTAAAAATATTATTTCTTCAGAAAATCTCACTATTTTTAACCACACAACTTTTCATACTTGCATAATTAAGAAAAAATATTCAGAGATAATTCTCTTGTATTTTTGCTGCATTTAAAAATGCATTTTGGGCAATTGAATTTTCCCAAGATTGAGTAGAAAAGGCAGAGCTAGTGATTGTTAACTACTTGCCTTTTTTTCCAAATTGTACATTGTACATAGAATATCTTTCTCTAAATAGTAATTCTATTTAGATGTTCACTTCCCAGCAAGATTTTTGGATTATGTTGAATTTAGCCTAGTTTTGTGAAATGATTCACAGGCTTTCAGACAACTCTGGACCAGGTTATCCATGGATCAGCAGTTGCTGTAAAGAAAATGCTGATATGTTGAAGAATGAGGTCAATGTATCCTGAAATGGAAAAGAACACAAGCACACATTTTAAAATTTGCCAGTCGTTAAATATTTTTCCCAAATCCCCATTTATATTTTTAGACATCTTTTATTGACATCTCTGTGAAAGTCAGTGTAGAATTAGAATGAAATGTTTTAGAGGTTTATTATTATTACTATATTATTATTACTATATTATTATTATTATTACTATATTATTATTACTATATCTTTTACAATTATCTATTTCCAATTATAAATTGGAAATAGATAAATTATATCTATTTTATAAATTAAAACCAGAGTTTCTGGAATTAATTTTAAGTAAGATTTGAATTTATGACTCAGTTATTCATTTTTACATGTATTTATTATATATGTTATTTAATACTAAAAGGATGACTAAGTCTTGAAAAGCGAGATGTTTGGGATATCATCTCCTGGAAATCTGCCTATACAAGGGGTCAGTCTACAGCAGTAGAGCTGATAATGAGGTATTGTTACAGTCTTTTGGACCTGGTGTACTATAAGACATAGATTCCCAATGAGAACAATATCATCCCCAAAGGAATGAAAATTGGTTCTTGGTGGGGGAGAGGGGTAAAAAAAAATAGTATTCTTATTACAACGGTAAGTGGCCCTCCAAAGCTCAACTGTACCTACAAAGTTTTATTTCTTAGTATTTAATTTCTCTCATGGGATTTTCTTGGGTATCACAGCAGTGGCACTGATACTGAGTTCTTGTTAGATACGTAATATCTTTGCAAGAATATGCTACAAATTATAGTGAATGAATAGCTGCAATTGGAGGGTTTCCAATTCTTTGCTCAATCTAGAAGTCCTATCATGAGAGGTGACCTGCAGGTGCCTATTGGTTGCCACTGTCCTCTGCCTTGTGGAAATGGTGGTTTGTTTGATTCTCAGTGCTTTTGTGTGTGGTTCGCTCTGGGAATTAAATAAAAATAGGTAAAAAAAATAAATAAAAATAGTTTATATGTTATTGTTTATTTCTACAACATTAGTCAATCCAGAATTAGTCATGTAAAGTCCTAAAAAGAAAAAAAAAACAACTCTATAACATCCGAATGACTACCTGACTATCTAGTAGCTAACTGAAAGTTATTTTCTCTTATAAAGCAAAAGTTAAAAGTTAAATTCACTAAAAGTAATTTTAAGCAATTATTCTAGTTTTTATGTTGTTGCTTACTTTTTTTTTTTTTTTTGTGGTATGCGGGCCTCTCACTGTTGTGGCCTCTCCCATTGCGGAGCACAGGCTCCGGACGCGCAGGCTCAGCGACCATGGCTCACAGGCCCAGCCGCTCCGCGGCATGTGGGATCTTCCCGGACCGGGGCATGAACCCGTGTCCCCTGCATCGGCAGGAGGACTCTCAACCACTGCGCCACCAGGGAAGCCCCGATGTTGTTGCTTACTTTTGCTGGAAAAATGAGTTTTGAATTATCAATTTAAAAATCTTTATTACATTGCTATTAATATTTTATACCTATATATTCATAATTTAACATATCATTTCATACAATTTATTTAAGTAAAAGAATTATATTAAAAGTTACTCAGCAAAAACAGCATTAAATTACCAGGCTTTACATTTTAAAATTTTTGCTTGAAAAAATTTAGTCTTGACCCTGCATTGAATAAAAAGCAGAAACCTTGTATATTTATTCTTTTTTATGTTTACAGCTCAGACAGTGATACATTACATTATCAACAGATAAATGATATATCTATGGTAATAAAATATCGTGGGGGAAAACTAGGAAAAAATGTCCATAAGGGCTCCTAAGAAAGGTGATAACGAAAAAAAGGCTGGAAAACACAGATGTGGGAGCACAGGTATTGGTTCCAGGCACAGAGGTCTTAGGTAACAAGTAGTATGTTAGGTCCAAATAAACACTGTAACCAGATTCCATCCTGTGGAAGAGACGAGGTAGGAATTAAGAGTTGAACAAACAACCAAACAAACAAAACCCACTGAATTCCAAGTGAAATAGAAAACAGCAACCTCAAGATAAGGCCAGTAATGGTGAGTAAAACCATATAAAAGCAGACAGCGATTTCTGTGTCTGGCTTTAATTATTCTCTCTATGTTGATGACTCCCAAATATATAGATCTCAGGTTTCTTTCCTAAGCTCCAGACTAATCATAGAGACTTTGATGCCTTAAAGACATTTCAGACTTTGGTACCTCAGAGACATTTCAAACTTTAAGACTGAATTCTTATGGTCTTTCCTCTAATACCTTCCTCCCTTGTTTTTCCCTTGACTTTCCCATCTCAGAATTTTGCAGAAATATTCAACCAGTTGCTTAAGCCAAAAGCTGGGTTGTTGAGTCATCTTTGATCCTGTTACTTCATTCCCATATCAAATTCAGCAGCATATATTTGTGTTGTCATAATACTTAAACAATTTCACCTCTTTTGTGGGTCCCTAAAGGAACCAGATTAGTTTCTCTTTCATTCTTATTCTCTTGCAATCATTTTTTCATTAACAATCAGAATTATCTGAATACAATTTAGGAAAAATTCACAGCTTAAAACTCTTCAATGGTTTCCCATTGCAATGAAAACAAATCCTAATTCCTTACTATATGTTATAAATTCTTTCATAACCTGGTCCTTGGTATCTCCAAGCTCTTACCTTGCCACCTTTTCTTCTTACCTCCAAGTTGCAAACTGTCATTCTTTCAGCTTCTTGCATAAGTCCAGTTCTTTGTTCTTCTATAAGACCTTTTTCTCAGGTTGTTTCCATTGCCTGGAATGTCCTTTCCTGCCACCCTTTCCATGGAAGTATCCAATTTTGCCCTTGAAGTCTCAGCCAGAAAGTCACTTCTTTTTTTTTTTTTTTTTTTTTTGCGGTACGCGGGCCTTTCACTGCTGTGGCCTCTCCCATTGCGGAGCACAGGCTCCGGACGCACAGGTTCAGCGGCCATGGCTTACGGGCCTAGCCGCTCCGCGGCATGTGGGATCTTCCCGGACCGGGGCATGAACCCATGTCCTCTGCATCGGCAGGCGGACTCTCAACCACTGTGCCACCAGGGTAGCCCTGGATTTTTGATCCAATAATTCTTTAACATCTAATACAATCGTTTATGCAAAATTAAGATGCCATCAAGACTATACATGACTATTTATTGATACAACCTCGTCATTATAGATATTCCCACTTTAGGGAGGCATTCATTTGTTCATTTCTAACTATTATGAGCATTTTTGTTTTCCATAGGCTCTAACATGACAACTTTTTCCACAACACTGGTTGTTCTAAGCATCAAATACAGACTCATCCCTTTTGCCATTAGAAGCGATTTTTGTTCCTTTTGTAAGGTAAAAGAGATTTTACTCCTCTCTTTATCATCTTCTTGCATCATCGGCAAAAGTGACCTCTAGAAAGGCATCCAGGGTGGAAGGAGATAAAGTGGTTTCCCTGTGATCCATTCCTGTGCCCCTAATTAAGGGCCCAGTCCTGAGGAAAGAATGCAGGCAGATGTCATGATCTATGATAATTGAATCTCTGGGCAAATTTGGGCAAAATTTGCTCAGAAATTTGCTAGAAAAATCTCTTTCAAGGAATGATCTTAGCAGTTTTGTGGCTGATTTAGGGTTGCTTATAGTAAACAAATCTATGGTTCATGGGCATATGAATAAGAACTCCAAGAAGAATATCATACAACTCCATAGAGCTTTAAACGGACATGTTTTATAATCTGAACACTCACCACTCTATTAACATGCCAACCTCATTAAAAATCTCTTTAATTCTGGGCCAGAAATTGAGGAACTGTTGCAGGAAGGAAGGACTTGGGGATACACATGGGATATCTCAGACCTTTTTATGCTTTGTTTGAACTTCTTAATTGCGGATATGCATAATACCATTAGTAAAGCTTGATATTTTATAAGATCTCTCATTTGTATGAGTCTGATTGAACAATCAAATCATTTGCATTAGCTCAGTTGGTGTGACGAGGCAGGTTGTCTTTCAGACTCATGAAAAGAATGGCTAAACCTGTTTTTGGCAAGAAAAAAAAGATGAGAAAATGTGAAAATCTGATGCTTGGATAACTGCTACTCATTCTTACTATGAAGTGGAGAAAAAAATTGAAGCAAATTACAACAGAAAATCTCACCAATAAAATTAGGAGGAAACAGATTTAGAACCGGAGGGACTGGCTATGTGGATTGACAGAAAGTGACATAGAGTGAAAAGACAGCAAAATTTTTTTTTTAATTTTTGGCTTTTGCTGGCAGCATTGTTGAAAATAAGACCCTTCAGTGAGCAGAAGCTGATAACTATAGGAAAAGCTTTGAGACTGCATTTTCTTGATATTAGAAGATTCCTTTATGACTCTCTGGCTATGCCCTTAGATGTCCTATTCATTTATACCACAACACTAGTAAGGCCATTGTTTAACTATAAAACCAAACAGACAGCAGCAGGCTAAGGTCATGTGACTAAAAATTCCAGAGGTAATCTGTTAACTCAGACATTTTACACAGAAATACTAGTCAAAATCTGGTGAATTATTATTGGTACGGATTCTTACAATTAATGATCAAGGAGTATACTGGGTTTGAATACTGTCCCCCAATAATTCACATCCATCCAAAATCTGTGAATGTGATCTTATTTGAAAATAGAATCTCTGCATATGCGATCGAGTTAAAATGAGGACAAACTGGATTCATGTGGGCTGTAATCCAATGACTAGTATTCTTATAAGGAGGGGGAGATTTGAACACAGGCACATAGAATAGGCCATGTGAAGATGAAGACAGAGATTGGCATGACACATCAATAAGCCAAGAAATGCCAAGGATTGCTGACAAACACCAGAAGCTAGGAAGAAGCAAGGAAGGATCTTCCTTAGAGTCTTTAGAGAGAACACGACCTTACCAACACCTTAATTTCAGACTTCTAGCCTCCAGAACTGTGAGGGAGTAAATTTTTGTTGTTTTAAGCCCCATAGTTTGGAAAATGTGTTATGTCAGTCCCAGGAAACTAATGCAAGAGCTACGTTGGTAATTTTAGATTTTACTAAAGGGAAGGGATTTTTGACAGTTGATCTCCAAGTGGTTGTAAACGTCTCTAAACAGATGCTTCTGGATGTTATGGTTAATTTGCTGCAGTGGTTTATGGCATGGAGGTGACAGAACTACCCTGAGAGGAGCTTCTGTCCCACCCACTCCCTCATCCATAAATGGAATAATTTTTCCAAAGTAATTGGAATACTACAAGTACATGTGACTTTAACTGCCTTTATCATGACCAGAAAGAGACACCTAACTAAATGACACTCGCGCAGATGATGTTAGATACATGATTTGAAGTGCTTTCGAATCTTGGGTGATTTATGTAATCTAGTTGTTGGGAAGTCAAGAGAATATTCAGGGGGAAGTATATGACTGTCAGGTTCAGTGACCACGTATGGGGTGTGTGTGATGGCTAAGAGATCCAAGGCACATAAAAGAGCACAAGGAAGAGACGCAAAAATGTGGAGGAGGAAATGATAACTGACTCAACTGGAGGAAACTCTTCGGGTGAATTTAGAAAAACAGTGTACCCACTCTTATGACTTAAAACACCATGGCAATTTTATTCTAGTCTAGAGAAATTATAATCCAGTTATGAGAATTGTGATTGAGAATGAAATATACTTGGATAAGGGGCTGAATTTATACTCAGGCTCTGGACAGGTTGTTTAAGAGGCCAAGATCGGCTTGCAAGACCTTGGGCCTTTTGCGGTGATCTGGGGTCTGGTATATAAAATTTCTTAGGATTGCCAAATAAGGGTGCTCAATAAATAGCAGTGGTTCTCAACCTAGAGCAATTTGGCAGTTCAGAACCATTCATTTGCCACTGTCTGGAGACATATCACAACAGAGTGGTTCCTACTGACAGCTGTTGAGTAGAGGCCAGGGATGCTGCTAAACATCCTAAAATGTACAGAACAGTCCCCCACAACAAAGAATTATCCAGCTGAAAATGTTTATAATGCTGAAGTTGAGCAACTTTGATGTTTAGTAATCTCTGTGGGGGATAGAGATGGTGTTCTGGAAGACCTGGATGTGAAAGTGGGAGAGTAGGAAACACCATGGTGGAGGTGTTCAAGATAAAGGTGACATTATGAATCAGAAGATTTGACAAGACAGATCATCTGATGGTTACGTCACTTTTTTCTAAGTGCATAATTTGCATGGTTATTATACATGAAGGAAGCATGTTGCCTTTTTCTTTATCGTGGGGGTTATGTATTAAATTCACTCTTCACTCAGTTTTACCCCAGCCTCACCTATTAATCTAGACTAGAGAGCACATGCCCCATGTGAGGAGGAAAAACCTAGGGAACCACATGAGATGTCCAAGTTTCTCTATGCTTTGTCTGCCTCTTCCTTCACTGTATCTTTGAAATTACTAGCAGAGCTTGATATGGGTAAGAATTCTGATTTGTGTGAGTCTTATTTGATGATATGATCCTTTGTATTAGCTCAGCAATGAGGATTGTTCATTCTATAATGGTACCAACAGTCATCAATATTAGGTTGGTTCTTCATCACTGAAATATTAAGATAAAAATAAGTTACTATTAAATATTGGGATGGCAATTCATGCTTACCCTTCTGAGAGAAGTTAAACATTTAAAAACAAATACTTCATTGTATGTTAATGTATAGGATCCACTGGGGAAAAATACATGCTTTTAAATAGAAAATAGCTTGCATCTAATACCTATACAATGCCTTCACTACTTTGGATACATAGATTTTTTTTTTTAACAAAACAAGATCAGAGATTTACATTTTAAGATAGTAGCTCTGTCCTGCAATTGTTGATGTTACTTTATGTGAGCATTTACTGTGAGACTTTTTGTTTCCATTCTTGTTACTAGCTGTTGGGGGGAATAGTGGTGTGAGGACAACATCCTTATGAATGTCTTACTCTCCATGCTTTGCCTTCAACCCACCCTGTGAATGAATTGAAGTATTTTTTTTTGTTATTGTTGTATTGAGAGAGAAAATTTATTTTGTAATATGGTAGATAGTTCCCAAATTTACCCATTTCAGACACACTATGTAAAGTGAAACTATGGAGTCTGATATAAAAGTTATGTTTGCATGGGATTTTTGCAAAACTAGATATTTTTTCCAGTGATTACTTCTGGAATATAATTTTAATGATATTTAAAATTTCTATTATGAATAACTGAGATTTAATTAGACTTAATCTAATTAGTACTTATAAGCATAACTTTGATTTACACATTCAGAATATAGTTTTAAAGTATTGAATTCCCTTTACAGATAGTTGATTAGAATTTAGATTAGGATGATCACAGTTTTAATCTGTTCTTATTTTGCAAGTTTTAAAAAGCCATATTTAAGTAACTAGTGATAATCATTTATGCTTTCTAAAAAGCTCTATTTTATGATTATGCCAATGATCAGAGATTTTTAAGGACAGAAAAGTGATGAATTAAAAAGTGTAAAAATATCTCAGGAGGTGATAAACTCTAGTCGTGTATACATACTAAGCTTTACTTCTATCCATGTCGAAAACAAATTTCAGGATTTTTTTCTTTTTTTTTTTACTCATTATACAAGCACAATAATCTTCTGGTTGTATACTATTCTTTTTAGCTGATGGGGAAAATAAAAACCCTGTTAATTCTTGCTTAATTACAAAATGCTCTTCTTTGGGGGAGGGAAATTACAAGTAAAGTACATATTCACCAAAGGCGACCTAAAATGCAAACTGAGTTTTGGGTATAAGACTGGGTTTTTTTAAAGTCAAAGAATAAATGGCTTCAAGTGAATCTTCAGTTATCTTTTATTTTACCCTTATTCTGACCAGTGACAGGTTTGAACTAAGTATTTGCTTATAACTTGTCTAGATTATGGGTTGAAAATCAAAATGCCTAGATGGACAAGTTTTGTGACACTAATTAAACAGGGAAAGATATTCTTGAATCCACAAAAATACATATTTTCTGCCATTTGGGGAAGAAACATTCTGCCCTCCTGACTCACCTTACTATTTTATTTTGACCAAAATCTAAAAACAAAGCGATATTTATCTTTTAAAAAATGAAACAGTGAAAATATAACAATTCAGATGGCAATTAGTCCAGAGTAAGGAAGATGAAAATAAATGAAGGAGATTGTGACAAAATGGAAAGCACATGTTTTCTTACTAAAGGAGGCAGATATTACCCAGTTCATAGAAATAAGTCCATTGTAAATATTTACTTTATAAACTCTAAAACTGCCAATTTTTCTTCGTTTAACCCTGCAGATCCTTTCTCTACCCTTTTCTGCTCTGCGCTCTGGGAAACTGCCTTCCATAAATTGCGCCTGCTGAAATCCCTTTTCCACTGGTTCTGGTTGGATTAGGCAACAGGAGAGCTGATTGTGGGAGGGAAGAGAGATCAAAGTAATTTCTTTCCTCTTCCCTTTCCTTGCCAGACAGGTTTGTGCAGTGGTTGCTCCTTTTGAGGTGCGCATCAGCTACAGCTACAATCTTTGCTGGTGTCTGGTCACTCCTTGCCTTTTCCTACCTAGACCTAGGGATGGTAAGAACTTGCCACTCTTGCTAGTTCCCAGATGCATCACCATCACGTACCGGTTCAGTTAAGTCTGCTTACACCTCTGTAAATTGTTTCTTCCTAAAACTTCTTTCAACTGACCTTTCCAGTGTGCCATCTGTTTCATGGTAGTACTCTGAATGGTACAGTTACTCTACTCAACCTACTTTTATTGAATCCAATCTTTAATGTGCAGGATTGAGAGCTCAATTTTCCCATGCCTTCTACATTTTTGAAAAAACAAATAAATACAAAATTTTTAACAAACTGAAGAAAGTGCACATATACACATGTTCAGCTTTGTGAATTTCTGCAGGCTTTATATACTCATGTAGTCAGCACCCAGATCAGGGAGCAGAAGATTACCAGATCCCCAAATCCCCCTTTGTGCTTCTTCTGGGTACTACTCTCTCAAGTGTAACCAATATCCTGACTTTGAACAGCATGAATTTTTCTCAACTCTTTCTGAACTTTACATAAAGGGATTTTATTCAGCACGTAGACCACTTTAGCGTCTGGTTTCTTTGCTCAACATTGTTTATGAGATTAATACATATTGTTAATTATAATTGTAATTCGTTCATTCTCATTGCTGAGTAGTATTTCATTCAGGTACTTCACCTTTTTATTGGAGGGGTGGGGTGATGGACTTTTGGCTTGCTTCCAGTTTGGTGTATGATGAGTAAAGCAGCTATGAACATTCCATGCTTATCTTTTAGTGGATATGTATTCTCTTATTTCTTGGATATAAACCTAGGATGGAAGTGTTGGGGCACAGGACAGGTATAGACTTAGCTTAAGTAGATACAGACAAAGAATTTTCCAAAGTGGTTGTATCAGCTTATAGTCATGTTAACAAGCCGTGAAAGAACCATTTACTCTACAGTCTAACCAGTATTTGGAATAGTCAGTATTTCTAAATAAGCCCTCCTGTTTTGTGTGAGTTTGATAAAGTCTAATGTCTAAAGATTACCAGGGACACACCTAGAGTCAAAGTAGATTTACTAACTTGTTGTCATAAGGTGACTGCACAAAGGGGAATAGTAGGTTGTCTCAGTAAAGGATAGCATGGGTTTATCTTATCCTAGGTGATTTTTTAGAAGGGTTAAGGAAAGAGGAATCTGTTCTGGATTCGGATTTGTCAAGAAATGATGTCAACTTAGTAATGCATACTTTAATAATTTCTAGTCTAGGAGGTAAAATGAAAAAAATAGGGTTAAGATTGTCATAATTAAAAGAAGCAGTGGTCAGTTATTTGACCAGGAGACAGGGATATTTAGTAATTTCTGTGATTGTGTGGTGTCTTTGTATTCTGTTTTGTTTCATTACAGTCAGGGAGTAATGGCATCAGATGTTGATAATTTATTAAATTATTTATATTCAGCAGGGAGCACCATGGACTGCTGTTATTTACCAGGCCAGCTACCACTTGTCAGCTAACAGGGCTATTTTGTTATTTATCAGTTCACCATCTTGGCCAAAGGTAGTTAAAGTCAGGCTCCATGATATTAATCTGTGGTGTTCAGAACGGCACCATTGCCAAAATTCTATCGACTAGGAGGTTGTTTAGAAAATATTATTTGTGATTGGACTAGAGTTACTGTCGCCTGCTCTTTTTGTTTCATTGTGAATTGTTGAATCATCTGATGTGACAATAACTATGAAGATTGATTTAAACTCTGAACAGGATGTATCAGCACGCTATAATACAGGCAAATATCAGAAATAAGATGATTATTGGTCTTTATAATAGGTCATGAACACAGCGGCCTAGATGATCAAACCCGCATTGTAAAAAACATTGTAAGAAACATTGTGAAAGCTAGCTTGTATGTTCTAGAGATTCATTTTGTATGTTGTAGGAGTCCTTTACCCTTTGAACTTTCAGTAGAGAAGAGTCTAGGAATAGGGATGAAATTCCTAAGCGCACAGGAAGATAGAAGAAAATTGATGGTCAATAAAGTATTGGATAAAAAGGCAAGGCTTTTCAAAATTGAAAAATAATAGTTCCAAGTAAATGTATGTCTCCTCAATCCATCTCTTACTCATTTTTAGCTCATGCTTGACTGAGGATAATTAGTTCAGCTATTTGGGAAGAGAGTGTGAATTTAAACACATGATAGCACAATAAGGTTGGAATTTTTAGTGTCTGTTGTTAAGTGTGAACCATTAGCAGAAAATTATCAAATCAGAATTGTCCAAGGTAGTATTCAAGAGTGTAGTATGAGGCATATATTATTTCCTAAAGGAGGTTATAGTTCTTCCTTCCTGAGAAATGGAAAGGAGAATTGCTGTGTTCAGGAAGTTGCAGAAATGGGTAGTGATATTTGACGGGGAGTAAAATAATGAGGACGTTGGCAGATCTCCAGAGTATTTATTTACCCCATAAAGTGTATTGATATTGATCCCAACAGAAAAAAAATGAGTTAAACCTAAAAACTTAGAGACAAAGTCAGCCTTTGTGTTTAGATATTTTGTTAACATGAAACGTATACACTCCTTGAAACGTATTTGTATTAGCATATTTTAGTTACACATAATTCACTTAAGATGACTGAATTTCCTTTTTGATTTATTTATAACTTTTTATTCTGAGATAATTATAGATACACATGCAATTGTAAGAAAGATTATAGAGAGATTCTGAATATGCTTCAATTTTCCCCAGTGGTAACATATAACCATAGTACAGTATCAAAACCAGGAAATTGACATTGATACAATCCACCGACTTTATTCTGGTTTCACCAGTTTCCCACCCACTCATTTGTGCATGTGTGTATATTTATTTCTATGTAATTTTATCAAATGTATAGATTTGTATTACCACCACCACAGCTGAAACACAGAAAAGTACTATTAAAAAAAAAAATCCCTTGTGCTACCATTTTATAGTCACAGTCACCTTCTTTCCTACCTTCCCCCATAACCCCTGGCAACTATATAATTATGTAGTATGTAACACTTTTTTCCTCACTCAGCATGATTCCTTGATATCCATCCTAGTTATTGAATATATCAACAGTTTGTTCCTTTCTATTACTGGGAAGTTTCCATGGTGTTTATATACTAAAAATTGTTTAACCATTCATCCATTGAAGACATTTGGGTTTTTCCCAGGTTTTGGCTATCACTATAAAGGCACAATGATAATTCATGTGTTTGTATAAACATTCACGTGTTTGTATGAACATGTGTTTGTGTGAACATAAATTTTTTTTCTAGGATAAACACCCAAGAGTACAATGGCTGAGTAATATAGTAAGCACAAGTTTTGGAAGAAACTGTTAATTTGTTTTCCAGAGTATCTGTATGACTTTACATTTACCAGTTACATTTAACAGTTTTTCCAAATCCATACCAGCATTTGTTTCTAGCACTATTTTTTTTTAATTTTAGCAATTCTGATAGATTTGTATAATATCTTATTATTCATCTGTATTTCCCTAAAGGCTAATGATGTTGAACATCTTTACACATAATTATCTTATTTGGCAAGAATTTTGCACATACTTCTTTCTAATATAACTTGTCAATGTCTTTATTGATATACCATAATTTAAAGACTTTTAAGATCATTTCAAAACCTCTGAGTGTCCTGCTTTTCTTCTCATCTTGAAATTTAGTAAACAAGGTAGTTATTGAAATTATAGTTTAATTATTCTATTGTTTTCTTTGAATTTTGGCTTTTAGCAAGATGGAATTTATAGATAATTAATTTTCCAGTGACCCTTCTTTTTAAACTATCAACAAATATAAACTTAAAGTCTTCTTAACCTTTGAATTCTTTTAAGGAACAAACATATCAATTGACCATTTAACCTAGTTTTGTTTTTTAATTTCTTGGTCCCACAAAAAGATGGACACATTGGTAGATATCAGGAAAGTCAAAAGGGTATACATCCAAAAATGATCTGAAACTTTCACTAAAATTTTTCTCTGCATTTCACTTTGAATGTCTTCAAGTTTACCAACCATTTTTTTCTGCAATGCCTAGCATGTTGTCAATCACATCTAGTTTATTTTCCCTCCATATGTATATTTTTATCTCTAGAAGTTTAAGTTTAGTTTATATCTTCTATTTTATCATTATCCATGTGTTCCTCTATCTTCTTGACATATAGTTGATATTTGTAATAGCCGATTTTACTTCCTTGCCTGCTAATTCTATAATGTGTCATCTCTCAGTCAGAATCTATTGACTGAGTTTTTCCTTAGTATGGGGCACATTTTCTTGTTTCTGTGAATGCTTGTTAGATTGTTATGATTTATTAATTATTAGTTTTACCTTGTTAGATTTTAGCTTTTATCTTTTTCCTATAAAATATTGTGATCAGTGTGATCTTTTCAAGATTTGTTTTCAATCTTTGTTAGAATGAGTCCATGTTAGTCTTTAGTCTAGTGCTACTTCTTTTTTCACTATTAAGAGAAAACTATTCTGAGCACTTACCCAATGACATCTTCTCTATTAGGTGGGTATTTTACTCTAGCTGGGAGGATCATGAACTGTTCTCAAACATGCACAGTTCCAATATTTATACTGCTCACTATTTATGGTTGTTCTTTGTCTGGCTTTGGGTCATTTTTTTTTTCACATACATGCACCAAATAGTACTCAGTCAAAGGGGAACCCTTCTGTAGATCCTGGAGTTAGTCTGTCTGTCTGTCTCTCTCTCTCTGTAGCTCCCTCCTCTTGAATATTTTGTCTCTCAAATTCTAGCCAACTTGCCCTCTCAGAACTCCAAACTTTGCCTTTATGATTTACAAAGTCTACTTTCTCTTCTCTGTGCTGTGCCTGGAAGTTCTCTCCAGGCAGTAAGCTAATTGTAGATCTCACCTCATTTTTTTTCTCTTCTCTCAGAGATTGCTTTGCTGCCATTGTCCAATGTCTAAAAAATGATCGCTTCAAATATTTTGTCTGGTTTTCTAGTTGTTTAAAGTGAGAGAGTGTTGCTTACTCCATCATGGACCAGAGTGGAATTTCTAATGGTGTAGATTAATGGATAAAAATTTCTAAGTTAAATAAAGTCCAGTTTTTTTTTTCTTTTACATTCATGTTTTTGTGTGTTTTTTTTTTTTTTTTTTTTTTTTTGCGGTACGCGGGCCTTTCACTGTTGTGGCCTCTCCTGTTACGGAGCACAGACTCCGGACGCGCAGGCTCAGCGGCCATGGCTCACGGGCCGAGCCGCTCCGCGGCATGTGGGATCTTCCTGGACACGGGCACGAACCCGTGTCCCCTGCATCGGCAGGCGGACTCTCAACCACTGCGCCACCAGGGAAGCCCTTGTGTCCTGTTTTTTAAAACTTTGTCTAATCCAAGATCATAGAGATATATATTTATTTCTACAAACTGTATTTTTCATATTTAGATTTATGATCTATTTCAAATTTTTGTCTGTGTTAGTCTCTATAGTCATTCCATCTTGAATGTTGTTCTTTCAGCCTGAAGAGTTACCTTAAATTAGTAGTTTTACCATTTTATAAACAATGAAAGAACTTGATAACAATTTATTTCCATTTACTTCTCATGCTGTCCATCAATAGAAGCCATTAGAAACTTCCACTCTTGGCTATAAAGGAATAAGACAGACTGAATTTGCCCTCCTACTTTAAATATCTAGAAAACTGAGCAAAATGTAAGTTGATCAATTAAATGAAAAAAAAAAAAAGATTGTGTTTATTATCTTGATTCTATTGACTGAAAAAAAAAAGCACAACATGAGAGTAAAATGAGGACTATATTTGTGGTAAAATGAGGACTATAGCCCGGGAGACAGCCTCTCAGATAACTTTGAGGAACTGCTCCAAAGAGGGAAGAGGGGAACTCAGTATATATATGTGATTCTGGTGAAGGGGGCTATGTACAATCAAGCACACATTTTGGCAGAAGGTCGCTGCTAGTTACAAGAATGTTGCTGCTAGTCATGAGGAGCAGATGTCTCCATTAATGATTTTATTGCTTTCTAGATATGAGAAGGTGCAAGAAATTGGACTCATAAAACCTCCTACAAATATCTATCTGGAGGCCTGCTCTAACAGTTTTTCCCAGAGCACAGAGTGCCTCATTCCTGATCTCCACCCTGAACTCCTTTCAGGGTGTGTTGAAGGTCAGGGACTGCAGTGGCTGGTAACCTAACCATTGTAAAGGCAGATGGCAAGTGACAATTTTTAGCTGGAATTGCATTTCTCTTATACTCTATGTAGGTCTAACAGTCATCTTGATTTAAGTAACTTCCTTACCTTTATTTTACTTTAAGCCAAATCATTTTTTTCCTAAGATATTTAACCAGAATTTTGTTTTGCAGTATATTTTGGTAAATGGATCTTCCTAAAGCATTAATTGCTCAAGCAAATCCTATTTATTTTTTTGTCTCTATTAATTTTTGACATTGCACTTATTGATTTGTAATAACCATATTTCAAAGAAAGTAGTCTCTTGAAACTGATATTAGTTGTAGATAATTTAAAATTTATTATTTATATTTTGACCTTGAGGATTTCTAAAATGATTGTAGGAGGATATTGGAAGTAAATAAAATGATTTGAAAGCAAATATTAAAACTTCTGAGAAGTGAACACTAGAGCATGAGAAAATGTTTTAAGATAAATTCAAGGGCTTTAGTGGAAGACTTTTCAATCTGGACTCTATCTCTTCTTACTTTTGTGATTTTAGGGAAGTAATAAACTTTTCTTGCTCCAGTTTCCTTTCTATAAAATGGGAAAATAATTATACGTATCTCATGGCACACCACTTAGAACTGTACCTGGTTCACTGCAAGTGCTGTCTTAACTAGTTATCAATCTTAGAGCAAAAACCTTCTTGTATACAGAAGTTTCACATAGGGGAAAATGTCACGGAAATAAAGCCTTAGGTTTTAATATTCTTAGAACATCTTTCAGGAGATATTTTTCAGAAGCAAACTGTTGACTTCAAAATGAGTCAAGGCTGCAAAAATACTTATTACAAAGGGTATTTTAAAATCTCCCTCGGGGCTTCCTTGGTGGCGCAGTGGTTGAGAGTCCGCCTGTCGATTCAGGGGACGCGGGTTCGTGCCCCGGTCCGGGAGGATCCCACGTGCTGTGGAGCGGCTGGGCCTGTGGGCCGTGGCCGCTGGGCCTGCGCGTCCGGAGCCTGTGCTCTGCAACGGGAGAGGCCACAGCGGTGGGAGGCCCGCGTACTGCAAAAAACAAAAAACAAAAAATCTCCCTCAACTGGATCATTGTACAGTCTAATTTAAACGTCTGACTTTTTTACCTGAGGGTTTTATTAGCATAAGAGAGATCTTGATTATCATCACTATCATTAGCATTAGCATTGGCCTTATCTGAATAGTCATTCTAGGCTAGTAGAGAGATAAAGAAATACCACTGAGGACTTCATTCTAATTGTAGGCTATTTATAGCTTACTATTAAAAACTGTTTTTCTTGATTTATAATACCCTTTCATACTCAAAATTTTGAAAATTTAGTAATAACGTCATATAAACATTTAGTAGCATATAATACCTTTACTTTGTATAGTTTTCTGTTTACAACTGTGGATTGCAAAGTATGCTGTTTACCAAATTAAATGTCAGGTGAATCACAAAGACTGGCCTCAGATGCTGATTTATTAATTCATAAAGCATTCAACTCTTTCTGTAGTGAATTATTTTATGTTTTTACATGCAGCATTCAAAAATGTATTAAAGCAAGAATAACTAAAGAATCATTCTCAGTAACTTCTGCATTGTTAACTTTTTAAATGTTATGAACTAGTTACCATTAATTCAGCCATAGTCCTTTCTATTGTGAAAAATACTTGTAATTTTATATTCGGAAGCCTATTATCTTCTTGTTGTCTGCATTTAGTTATTCATTTAAAATCATTTATTATACATATGCTATATCTCTCATGTATGTGTATGCTGTGAATATGTGCATATGTATTATGTGTATGTCATATGTATATATTTGTATATATATGTACACATGTGTATTATATATATTTGTGTGTATACATATGCACACATATATAATCTCTTGCATATACGTAATGAGAGGTTAAAAAGACTAAGCTAAGTATAACTCATGTCTCCCATTTCTGCTTAAATGTAAGTTTTTCAGAACTACCTGTCACTTCACCATTGTGCAGCCTGGAAAACATGGGCTGCATGAATGGCAACAAGGCACGTGGGGTAGGTGTGGCTATTTACTTTGGTGAAGAAATAACTTTCCTTTTGGTTTCAACCATCACTTTATGCCACAAAACCTCCATATAATAAAGTTATTTTCTGTAGGTTTGAGGAAAAAAACAAATGAGATTATAACACATAAAATGTATTAATCTTAAATTACTGACAAAATATAAAATAGCTTAGAGATCAAAGGGTTGAACACTTCATAGGATTGTGCCCTCAAAGGTATAACCTATTCCAAACCCTACAGCCGCTCTCTCCTGTCTAATGTCTAATGGTTCTATCTTCTAATCTCAGCTGTGAAAATCTCCACTTACCTTCTTGAAAGCCCTACAACCTACCTATGTGAATTGAATTTCCTTCAGGCTCCTTAGTCCACTTCCAACAAAAATATTGCCTTTGGTAAGATAGCAAATGGGCCTCAAGTATCTCTAGATGTAATCTTAGGACTCTGCTGAAATCCACCCCTACAGTGACAGACTTGTAATAAGGGCTCAGAGCACTCGATCCATGGGCACTTCTATCAGCAGGAAAGAAATGGTACCTGGGATGAAGAAGGTCTTTTACTAATGATAAATGTATACATTCATCCAGAGGACTTAGCAATCCTAAATGTTTATAAATATAATAACAAAGTTTCAAAATATATAAAGCAAAAACTGTTAGAAGTTCAAAGAGAAATTGATAAATCTATACTTACAGTGAGACATTTCACTACTACTCTTTGAACTGAAATAACATGTAGTAGGTAGAAAAGCAGTAAGAATAAATTAACCAATGACTTAAAGACATATTTAGAACATTGCAAGTAACAACAGAAAAACATAAATTATTTTCAAAAATAATTATACTACATAAATAATATTTCTCATAAGAGACAATATTCTGGACCATAAGAAAGGTTTCAGTGTATTTCAGAAGTATTCAAGTCATGCAAAGTATCATTTATCAATAATACAATGACCATAATGGAATTAAATTAGAAATCAATAATAGCAAGATATCTGAAAATCTCCAAATATTTGCAAGCTAAAATACAAAACAAAACCACACATATGTCTAAATAACCTATGGATCAAAAAAATCATAAAGGAAATAACGAAAATATTTTTTATTAAAAATGTTTAAAACAACATATTAAAACTTGTGAGGTGATTTATATTTGGATTACCCATTGATAAAAAAGAACAATGAATATATGAAAAACATGAATGAATCTTGAAATAACTATAAATGAAAGAAGCCAGAAAAGGAAAGTTCATACAGTATGATTCTAATTGTATAAAATTCTAAAAAGTGCATACTGATTTATAGTGTCAAAAAGCAGATCAGCATTTTGCTTGCGAGGAGAGGGATTGAGAAGAAATAAATTACAAAGGGGCATGAGAAAACTTTTGAGTGTGATGGAAATGTTTGTCATCATGATTGTGGTGGTGGTTTCATCGATATGTAATACATCTCTCAAATATCAAATTGAATACTTTAAATATATGCAGTTTTCACATGTCAGTTATATCTCACCAATGCTATTAAATTTTTGTTAGTAGTTTGGAGTTAAAATGTATTTATAAACTCTACAGAAAGTGGGCATAAAGGGAACCTACCTCAACATAATAAAAGCCATATATGACAAACCCACAGGAAACGTTATTCTCAATGGTGAAAAAACTGAAAGCATTTCCTCTAAGAACAGGAACAAGGCAAGGGTGCCCACTCTCACCACTATTATTCAATATAGTTTTGGAAGTTTTAGCCATGGCAATCAGAGAAGAAAAAGAAATAAAAGGAATCCAAACTGGAAAAGAAGAAGTAAAACTGTCATTTTTTGCAGATGGCTTAATACTATACATAGAAAATCCTGAAGATGCCACCAGAAAACTACTAGAGCTAATCAATGAATTTGGTCAAGTAGCAGGATACAAAATTAACACACAGAAATCTCTTGCATTCCTATACACTAACAATGAAAAATCAGAAAGAGAAATTAAGGAAACACTCCCATTTACTATCACAACAAAAAGAATAAAATACATAGGAATAAACATACCTAAGGAGGCAAAAGACCTGTATGCAGAAAACTATATGACACTGATAAAAGAAATTAAAGATGATACAAACAGATGCAGAGATATACCATGTTCTTGGAGGAATCAACATTGTGAAAATGACTATACCACCCAAAGCAATCTACAGATTCAATGCAATCCCTATCAAACTACCACTGGTATTTTCCACAGAATTACAACAAAAAATTTCACAATTTGTATGGAAACACAAAAGACCCCAAATAGCCAAAGCAAACTTGAGAAAGAAAAATGGAGCTGGAGAAATCAGGCTCCCTGACTTCAGACTATATTACAAAGCTACAGTAATCAAAATAGTATGATATTGGCACAAAAACAGAAATATAGATCAATGGAACAGGATAGAAAGCCCAGAGATAAACCCACACACGTATGGTCACCTTATCTTTGACAAAGGAGGCAAGAATATACAGTGGAGAAAAGACAGCCTCTTTAATAAGTGGTGCTGGGAAAACTGGACAGTTACATGTAAAAGAATGAAATTAGAACACTCCCTAACACCATACACAAAAAATGAACTCAAAATGGATTAAAGACCTAAATGTAAGGCCAGACACTATGAAACTCTTAGAGGAAAACATAGACAGAACACTCTATGACATAAATCACAGCAAGATCCTTTTTGAGCCACCTCAATGGAAATAAAACAAAAGTAAACAAATGGGACCTAATGAAACTTAAAAGCTTTTGCACAGCCAAGCAAACCGTAAACAAGACAAAAAGACAACCCTCAGAATGGGAAAAAATATTTGCAAATGAAGCAACTGACAAAGGATTAATCTCTAAAATATACAAGCAGTTCATGCAGCTCAATATCAGACAAACAAACAACCCCGTCCAAAAATGGGCAGAAGACCTAAATAGACATTTCTCCAAAGTAGACATACAGATTGTCAACAAACACATGAAAAGATGCTCAACATCACTAATCATTAGAGAAATGCAAATCAAAACCACAAAGAGGTATCACCTAACACTGGTCAGAATGGCCAACATCAAAAAAATCTAGAAACAAATGCTGGAGAGGGTGTGGAGAGAAAGGGAACCCTCCTGCACTGTTGGTGGGAATGTAAATTGATACAATCACTATGGAGAACAGTATGGAAGTTCCTTAAGAAAACTAAAAATAGAACTACCATATGACCTAGCAATCCCACTACTGGACATATACCCTGAGAAAACCATAATTCAAAAAGACGTGTACCGCAGTGTTCATTGCAGCACTGTTTACAATAGCTGGGACTTGGAAGCAATCTAAATGTCCATCGATAGATGAATGGATACAGATGGTGTGGCACATATATACAATGGAATATTACTCGCCATAAAAAGGAATGAAATTGAGTTATTTATAATGAGGTGGATGGACCTAGAGTCTGTCATACAGAGTGAAGTAAGTCAGAAAGAGAAAAACAAATACCGTATGCTAACATACATATATGGAATCTAAAAAACTACTGATGAACCTAGTGCAGTGCAGGAATAAAGACACAGATGTAGAGAACAGACTTGAGGATGCAGAGGGGGGAGGGGGAAGCTGGGGCCAAGTGAGAGAGTAGCACTGACATATATACACTACCCACGTAAAATGGATGGCTAGTGGGAAGCAGCTGCACAGCCCAGGGAGATCAGCTCTGTGCTTTGTGATGACCTAGAGGGGTGGGATAGTGAGGGAGGGAGGGAGCCTCAAGAGGGAGGAAATGTGGGGATATATGTTTGTGTATAGCTGATTCACTTTGCTGTACAGCAGAAACTAACACAACATTGTAAAACAATTATACTCCAATAAAGATATTTTAAAAAATAATAAAATGTATTTATGGATCAATTTGAAGAAAAATGACATCTTTAACATATTAATCTTTCTACACATAAACATGAGACATTTCATGATTTATTTGGCTTCCCTTAATATCTTGCTATAAGCTCTAATTTTATTTCATATGGAAAACTTTCATAGATTTATTTTTAGAATTGTATTATTTAGAACGAAAGTTAAGCTGCCACACTAAGGAGACCAACACAACAATGACGTAAGGTACAATTACATTTATTTTTCTTACACAGTCTATGTCATGAGTCAGTCATCATGAAAGGTTATTGGAAAGTATACCTTCTATAGGGACTAGTTTAGTGATCAGAAAATTATGTGTTTTTTGCCAAATAGGCTTGCTCCTTCCTCCCTCCCTCCATCCCTCCCTCCTTTCCTTCCTTCCTACCTTTCTTCCTTCCTTTTGTTTCTTTATCAAAGCAATTCCCTCAAATATTTCATAGTTTTCTAGACTGTTGACATTTGCTGAGTACCAATTTTTATACCCCTAGTTCTTTTCATGGGTCTTTAGCCTGCTTTGTTTTTTGGCTTTTGTGCTGGACCCATGTTAATGGGCCTTATTTTTATTGTTGACTACTGTGCTGGAAAGGGCTAACTCAGCAGGCCTGGGTTGCTCCACCCCTGTGTATTCCCAAGAAAAGCTTATCCTCAGAGCTGGCCCTTGGCCAGACCCTGGAGATGAGCTCTGTGACCTGGGAATATTCTGCCTGATAAGTGTGTTTTTGTAGGCCTGAGATTTGAGGCCATGTGGTTCCAGTTTAATCAGATAGTTGATACTAACAGTGTGATTAATGGTATTAAAGTTTCTGCTTTGGGGAACTGAAGTCTGAGTAATTAGAGTCACTGGCACAGGTGCTACATGCCTACAGGTCTCATCCCAATAAAAATCCTGGACACCTGGGCTTGGGTGATCTTCCCTGGTTGACAATACTTCACATGTGTTGTCATTCATCATTACTGGGGAAATTAAATGCATAAGTGCATCTGTGTGACTCTGCTGGGAGGGAACACCTGGAAGCTCACATCTAGTTTCTCCTGGGCTTTGCCCCATGCACCTTTTCCCTTTTCTGATTTGTATCTTTATCTGTAATAAGCAGTAACCATGAGCATAACAGATTTTATGAGTCCTATGAGTCCTTCTAGCAAATCATTGAGCCTGAGAGTGGCCTCAATTGTACCTGAAAGCTTCTGACCACTTCTAAGTCCTCTCCTTATATCCTACTCTGCACTACCATCATGTCTCTCAACTCAGTAACTCATGATAACTTTCTGACTTGTCCCCTTGCTATTTTTTATTTTGCTACACTTTTCCAAAGTGATTCTTAAAAAAAAAAGAGATGTATTTTCTTCATTTACCACATTCAGAAAAAAAAATCTAAATGTGTTATATACATGGTTTATCAGTTCTTTATGATCTGCCCCCCCACCCCAGCTATCTCTTCTTTTCTTTTTACCCCCTCTCATTCAGGTTCTTGCTGTCCCTCACACTTACCAAGCATTCAACAGCCCCAGGGTCTATGCATTCACTGTTCCCTATGCCTGTTTGACTCATGCCCCAGATATTCACCGGGATCACTCTCCCATTATTTAAGCTATTTTTTATACAGGGATGGAATTCAATGAGTTATTACCAGTAAAGCCTGCTTAGTACCATGCAGCAGTCTTATCTCCATGAGTAATCAGGGATCTTTCTAATTGGGAAATGATCTTGTCTTAGAGGTTGTTAAATATTTGAATATTGTTACTGCTTACTTGTTACCTTACCTGGGAGGTTCAAGACATGCTACCCCAAAATATGGGGCCTTGGCATAATGAATAATTTAAGCTGAAGGAGTTTCAGAAAAATAGCAGAAGCAGGAAGATCTGACCTTCCCCCTCACATTTCCCCTGAAACAGATCATAAAACCCTCATGTGAGAGTTGCCCTCCCTATACCAGGAGAAAAGGAGCATCCTTATCTCTGAAAACAAGGGGACACTGAGAAGACTCTGAAGAGGTCTTGCTGAGTTTTCCCAGTTTACTTCACCTACCTCATACTCTAACTTATCATATATCTCCATGACTGTCCATTCTTCATCAAACCTAGCATAAATATACTCATGTTCAACCCCTGTTTTGTGTCTTCACTTCCTCTTGAAGGCTCCTGTGTCACATAAAACTTATGTTAAATAAATCTCTGTGCCTTTCTCCTGTTAATCTCTGTCAGTTTACTTTTCAGACCCACCCAGGGACCATAAGAGCATTAAGAAAAACATTTTCCTCTTCTCCAGAGGCCTTCTCCATCCATCCTATATAAAATAGCATCTACCCTCACTCTGAAAATATCCTTTTCCATATCCTTTCTCCCTGTCCTTTTTTCTTGATAGCATAGATATGAAGATATATCTCTCCAAGTAGAATGTAACCTTACGAGTGTAGTGATCTCCACTTTAGTTTTATTTTGTACATAATAGGTCCTCAGTACATATTTGTTGATCAAATGGATGAACCTCTATCTCCTCCAACCCCAAAGGAAATTTTCCTCAAAATAACTTAGTCACTTTAGAATGATAAACTCCATAGTCATTCCATGGTATTCTTTGACAGTCTGAGTCCAGTGGAACTATCCAGGGGTGGTCATCAGCTCTACTAGTGTCACCCATCCTTCAACATTTTATCATCTATGGGAGTGATAGATATGTCTCTATTTTCCCCTTATCCAGCACGTGGCTGTTATATCAGACATGTTCACATCACATACACTCCTACCCCACAAGGCGATAATTTTCAACAGTAGCACATATAAACTGATAAGGAGGAAGAGATATCTAGTATTAACAATGGAATTATAACGTTATTTATGAATGTGGGGGAGTTTTAGATTACCTTTTTCCTTTCCCTCTTCCCACTCTCAAATGATAACTGAAGAGGCTTTCCTCAGTTCTTATGATATACCCCTTATAGCCTGTTGCTATTGGGTTCATTTTGCCTTCACATGTAGATCCCTTGGGCCTGTTCTTCTAAAGTTGTTTCAAGCTCAGCTACTTTCCTTGGTACTCACAGAACTTGCTGGACTAAGTCACTTGAGCGAGGGCTTCTCCCAACATAGGTGTCTCTCTTGGTTTTGAGAATCTGGTCAGCCTCGTGCTTTTATTATAATTTTCAGGAAAAAGTTAGGCGTTAGATTGTGTCCTTCAAATTCCAGGTGGCACAGATTAAGTTGTTCTCTGCTCCCCTTGCTTCACTTCTCTAGGATTCATAAATCTGGGGCCACCTACTCAGTAAGCTCTGCATAGAGTATGTAGTGTCTGATGTGGCTAAAGTTAACTATTATTCTAAGTTCACTACTTTAGAGGACAGGAAAGTTAAATTTTACATCTCATTAAGATGACAGTAAAGAGCATTTTTAATTTGTAAACTCCTGAGTAATGACTTAGAAACAAGTTGTCATTTTGTTATAGCACAAAGATGTAGAATTGATTACAACACTCTGGATCTCAGTAATTGAGGGAGCACCAGTTTGTGAAAGATTAATTTCTTTACATTACTCTTTTTAACACATTGTCAATGCCATTAGCTTTTTTGCTTTTAATTTCATCCTGCTTTTCACTAAAGACTGTTGTACCATTTTGATTAATATGATTAGAATATTTTGAAAAGATGGGGATTTCCGTGTTTTCTGGGATATGACTTACATGACTATCCCTTTAAGATGTAGATTCTGCCTGGCAATTTATTACATTGACAAATATTAATAAAAAACTCATCTATCAGTCTTACTATTAATTATTATGCACACTGTTGATGAAAAGTATATTATGAATGTTTGCTGCATAATAGACACTGTATGAGGTACTCAGAAATAGGCAGTAGAAAATCCAAGATATGGTCCAAATAAGGCATATATGAAAGCATCTTACACAAGAGTAAGAGTAGAGCAAAAACAAAGTGTTTTCGTTTTGCAGGGGAGAGTTGAAAGCAGGTAATTTCACTCAGGAAAACATTCGTATCCTAGATATGAGCTTCTATGTGAGTCATGTATAAGGAGAAGGGAAGAAGAAAAGCCAAAAATGTTGTTTACAATTTATCTGCAAGGAATAGACAATAACTTTGATTCTTTGATGTTGGAGAATGATAAGTGATACGTATTTCTGAGTTGGCTTTATAAAAGATTGATTGTTACAGAACTGTTCTGAATCAAATTTAAATTTTACTGTTCTCTCCTCGGATTGAAGATTAAATTTGTGACAAAAGCACACATAGCATATACTGTCTGATTTCCTCAGCTGTAAAATGGAAGTAATAACACCATCATTAACACTGTGCATTATAATATAGTATTTTCTGCTGCCTAATTTATGATATGGACATTTAAGCATAGTGTCAAAGAGTAAAGTATTATGTTACTATTTATATTCTTTCTCAAATATTTAGAAAATGTAAACATAATTTTGCAGCTGATTTCCATTGACTATTTCCAACTGAAATTCCATTACTTTCACTTAACTTGCAGTGTAATTAATATACCATCGGGGAGTGTTTTCAAACACTATACATTTTAAATACTTCTTAATTCCATAGCTCAGAGAAATTTTAGCATTTTTCTTGCTTTAATTTTTTATGCTAATAAATTCAATTGCATGTCATATTTGAACAATTTGAATGTTTTTCTGATTCTTCTCTGTAGTTGGGATATTAACCTCTGAATCATGATAAAGAAGTAACTGTCATTATTTATTCTTAACTAACACATTTTGAAAGAAATATTTCACCTATGTATTCTAAAATATCCTTAAAGATGAGTTTGTATTTTATCTTTAGGGACTCTCCTTTAATTTTAGGACCTTTATTTATTGTTGTGATATATACTAGAACTTTGCTTTTTGAATAGCCATATTTTATTTTTTATTGAAGTATAGTTGATTTACAATGTTGTGTTACTTTCTGCTGTACAGCAAAGTGATTCATTTATACATACATATACATTCTTTCTTATGTTTTTTCCATTATGGTTTATCAAGGATATTGAAAATAGTTCCCTGTGCTATACAGTAGGATCTTGTTGGTTATCCATTCTACATATAATAGTTTGCATCTGCTAACCCCAAACTCCCAATCAATTCCTCCCCCACCCCTCCTCCTCCTTGGCAACCACAGTCTGTTCTCTATGTCTGTGAGTCTGTTTCTGTTTCGTAGATAAGTTCATTTATGTCATATTTTAGATTCCATATATAAGTGATATCATATGGTATTTGTCTTTCTCTTTCTGACTTATTTCACTTAGTGTGATAATCTCTAGTTGCATCCATGTTGCTACAAATGACATTATTTCATTCTTTTTATGGTGAATAGCCATATTTTAAATGTAATCTTCATTGCTTTAAAAGGTCAGGTGATTTAAAGCAGAGAATAATTTTATGAAAATTGATGGATTTCTTTGATTGGTTTCTAATCTATATTCCCATTAGAATCCAACCAGATAAGTTCTTTTTTTTTTTTAACATCTTTATTGGAGTATAATTGCTTTACAGTGGTATGTTAGTTCCTGCTTTATAACAAAGTGAATCAGCTATAAATATACATATAGCAACCAGATAATTTCTTTAGTAGAAATTAATGAGTAATTCTTTGTCACCAAAACCAAAATTTCTCAAGATTGAAAATAGAGAACCAAACATCAAATCTCTTATTTTGTTTAGAGATTCATATTATTACAGATAATAATTTTTAAATTTAATAATGATATATAAACATCACATAATGTGTTGTCTAAACGCCATCATTGTTATCATTGTTAAGTCTTTTTTACTTTGAGTCCTCTGAGCAGCAGATACCAAGACAGTGTAAGGAAGGAAAGATTTTCCCTGTACCATCCTAGGTTCCATACCTGGGTCTGTGAACAGCTGTGAAGAAGTAGATTAACAAGGGAGAATTTATATAAATTCATTTATTTTTAATATTACAAGATGGGGCACCACAGGAAAAAAAATGAATATTCAGAAAAGCAGTGAGAGTTAAGATCTTATATACCATCTGAATAGGGGAAAGGGACTTAAAAGAAAGTAAATGATTTTTAGGAAAGATAAATGGGCCTTATAAGAATAGATGGGAGATATGATAGTTTGTGACAAAGTTCGTCTGAGTATGGTGTTGACTTCTAGTCTCCTCTCCTGTGATAAGAGACAGTCTTCCCTGATTGATGAAACTCCTGGTTAGGGGAATTATGACAAATGAGTTCCTTTTGGAAGATATCTTTAGGCAGATAAGGGGAATTCAGAGAAAGCCTTTCCCTGCATTTGCTGTTTTTCAAGTGCCAATCATCCTTGAGCCAAAGAGGCCTATTTTAGAGTGGCATATTCTGTCATCCTTCAACAGGATTCAATGTTCAAGGGATGCATTGCAGAAAATTTCTTGGAAGAAAAATGAGGAGAGTTAGAGGAGGAGAAACATATAGACGGCACTGTAGGACAGACACCTGTGCAGGAAATAGGTTAGGATGGAGGGCTGGGAAGAAGAATCTTGATTGTAGTGCAATTCTAAGAAAGGTTTTGTGAGGCTGCTGGGGAGTACTCAAAGCCAAAGTTGCTCACAGGAATGGACTTGCCTTAGTACCCCTGCCATACTCAGTTACTGGCTGGGATCATCTCATGAGAAGCATGGCTTCAGCACAAAGATGGGGTACTCATTGGTAGTAGTCAGTCATGCTCCCTGAAGTAAAAACGTGCTCTCTGCAGCACTTTTTTATGGCTAGCACATGACATTTTGTTTGTTAGAGATAATCTTTTTAATCTCTTAGGACATTTCTAGAATTTCTCAAGTATTTTTCCACTCCTATGGAATAAAATTCAAAACATGGCAAAGCTTCCTGTATCTAAAGACTTAACTTGGAAAATATAGTATGAAAACCTATCATCAAACTCATATTTACTGAAGAAAATAGCCAACTTTAAGGACATAATTCAGCTTGGCATGATATTCTAAGGGCATAAAAATTCCTAAGCAGTGGTTATCTTCATAAATAGACCATGCCAGCAACCCACAAGTCAGACAGACCACAGAAATGGGGGATTCAGGAGTAGGAAGTATGTATGGGTTAAGGGAAACATCAGGTAGTAGACTCTCTTCTGCTGGACTAAGATTCAAGGACAAGGTCCAGTCCCTGGGAAGTTAACAGGTTGAGTAAAGGTAGGACAGGGCTTCAATCCTAGAGTCTGGAAAATCATTTTCAATGCAGAGGTTCAGAGTTTTAGGTACAGGGAACAAAGTTAGATTTCAATGATAAGAATCGGGGTCAGGATAGACAAAATCCATTAACAAATCAGAAGCCCAGTTATCCAAACAGACCAGTTAGTAATATTAGTAGCAAGAGTAAGTTGATCATGTGTCCCATCACTTTGCGCTAGAATTTCTTAATGTCTCTGTGCTTAAAGTTATCAGTAGTCTTAGAGACTGGGTCAGAGGTGAACTATTATTGGATTTAGAGTTTTCCTAGTCACTATAGAGACTGAAGCTTAGGAATGAAGCAGGAGCAGAGGCCCACTTTTTCCAGTTCAGGCGATTACAACCTTATCATTGCTCTTCCTGCTTCCATCTTGGAGTCTATCACGTTGTTGCTGAGAAACTTATATAAATTTAAGATAAAGATCTTAAATCTCCTACTCTTCGTATGACCTCATTGAATTGTCTGGATTATTTCCACTAATGTTAATGTTCTAGCATTAACTTTTTAGATTTTTTATTTAATTTTTAAGATTTTAATTAAATTTTTATTCTTTTTTGAAAATATTTTTATTCAGCACTGTTGCAGTTGTAACTAATCTGTTCTGCTGAGCATTACAGAGGGCTGTTTATGTTTCATACGTCAGCAGCATTTCATAGGAGTTTTTTTTTTTATAAATTAATTTAATTTATTTTATTTTTGGTTGCATTGGGTCTTCGTTGCTGTGCGTGGGCTTTTCTCTGGTTGCGGTGAGCAGGGCTACTCTTCGTTGCGGTATGCAGGCTTCCCATTGTGGTGGCTTCTTTTGTTGTGGAGCATGGGTTCTAGGTGCGTGGGCTTCAGGAGTTGTGGCACACAGGCTCAGTAGTTGTGGCTCATGGGATCTAGAGTGCAGGCTCAGTAGTTGTGGTGCACGGGCTTAGTCGCTCCGTGGCATGTGGGATCTTCCCGGACCAGGGCTTGACCCCGTGTCCCCTGCATTGGCAGGCGGATTCTTAACCACTGCGCCACCAGGGAAGCCCTTCGTAGGAGTTATGTCCAAGCTAATCTCGGAAATTTTCAATCAAGAAGCTCTCACATTTTCCTCATTAGTTATTTAATATCTGAAAATATGAAGCTCAGTGGTTGTACTATGTACTCAGAGCTTTCTAGAAATATTCAGTTTATTTAGCATAATTAGGAAACATTATTTTATTAATCATTTTTGTTGGAGCTTGAATGAAGAAATTCAGCAACTGTAACACTGGAAAGTCATTAGAGAACTTCTGGTTAGCATATGCAATTTTTAATATATTTTCATCATTTCCATTCTTCAAAAATACTAATTTGTTATTACAATAATGAGAAATATATTCTAAGAATCATAAACTATTTTATTATAAATATAATTTTTAAAATTTTAGATAATGTGTATATCATGTTTATTATGCCTAAATGTGGCACTGATTTAAATTATTCTCAAAGAACTACATTAATCCTTTAAGTTTCCTCTGATATATTAATTTATTGATATAGACACATTCAAAAATTTTAATATCAAACACTTGTTTTTTAGTAACTAATAACATATTTCTTAATTTTTTTTTTTTTTTTTTTTTTTTTTGGCGGTATTCGGGCCCCTCACTGTTGTGGCCTCTCCCGTTGCGGAGCACAGGCTGCGGACGCGCAGGCCCAGCGGCCATGGCTCACGGGCCCAGCCGCTCCGCGGCATGTGGGATCTTCCCAGACCGGGGCACGAACCCGTGTCCCCTGCATCGGCAGGCGAACTCTCAACCACTGTTCCACCAGGGAAGCCCCTTAATTTTTAATATATGAAATATTACTGTAATTTCTGAATCAGCTAATAACTACCTTCAGACTTTTAAAAGTGGTGTCTGCTCAAGTGAATAAAACTTGTTTGTTTTATTTTTCAGAATTCTCCTCATTCCATAGGTAGCATAAAGCATTTTCATCTCTAGAGTAATTTTTTAAGTTTAATACAACCTCCATTCCTGTAAGTAAGTAGAAAATAATTTATATTTTTTCATTTCTAGCTTTACATAAATCACAGAATTCCCCTCAATGAAAATGGATCATTCTGGAAATCTCTCTACTGGAAAATTTCCAGACCAA
Organism: Monodon monoceros; assembly: GCF_005190385.1. Taxonomy (NCBI): domain Eukaryota; kingdom Metazoa; phylum Chordata; class Mammalia; order Artiodactyla; family Monodontidae; genus Monodon; species Monodon monoceros. Next base: position 49,452,682 of record NW_021703772.1, on the reverse strand, counting down.
TATCTTTCCCAAAGAGGAAAAGTTGTTTAATAATGAGCCCCAATGCCATTATCATACAATCTGTGTAAGTATTTGCTATCTGAAGGTTACCCCATTGGGGGCAATTCATTAGGAGAATGTACTTAGATTGATTTCTGGGCTCTCAATATGGAAGCCTCTGTCTAATGAATATAGTAGATGGACTAAGAGGGAGCTAAAACATAATTTATTAAAGATGATTACTGAGTTTGAAACTTTTTGGAGAGTACAATTATTATCTTTTGCCAAATCCCCAGGAAATAAGAATGTCTGACAAGATCTTTTATTATAATGTGTAAAAACCTACTTAAGACTTGCAAGCAGAAAATGAGAAATTAAATAGCTAACTTGTGAATTATTTTCTTTCATAGAGCATTAAACATTAATAGGATAATATTTCTATTTAGAACCAAGAAGCAGTATCTAATTAATATACTAACATATTTATTCATGTGATTCATATAAATGTATTAATAACATTTTTCTTGATCTCTAAAGAGAACACTCTATTATCCATTATTTTCTACAAAAAGTGATGCGTTTCAATTTGTGTAAGCTTATAGTATTTTTTTTAAGAAATGTTTTATAAAATGTTTTAGTACTGCCACCTTAAGGTCAAGATGTATATTATGTTGAGGCCGCATTGCAACACCCCCTCATAGTGAGCAGGGAGAGGGCTTCCCTGGTGGCGCAGTGGTTGAGAGTCCTCCTGCCGATGCAGGGGACACGGGTTCGTGCCCCGGTC